>NW_025110952.1:0-587500 GCF_015476425.1 Leptopilina heterotoma | reverse complement strand
ATTTAATTAGAAATTACAATAGTTTCTAATTTTTTTTAATACACTTTGAAAAAGTTCTTTGAGAATTATTTCGATTATTCTGACATTCCTCAATTAAATATATTAGAAATAAAAAACTTTAAATATTTAAATAAAAAAATTTCATTAAACTTTTTTTAAAAAAAAATAACTCTATACAGAATTCTTAATTAAAAGTATGAAAAGTTCAAAATTTTCCAAGATTTTAATTTGACCTTTTCAAAATTCAATTATTTCTAAAAATCAACGCTATATAATGCTTTTAATATTCAATTATAATCTTAAAATTTTAACTGAAATTCATTTTTAAATCAAAATTTTGTTAGAAAATTCTACGAGAATTCAATTATTATTTATAAAAAAATAAATACAAAAATAAATATTTTATTAAATAATTAAATATTTCTTAAAATTGAATTTTCATAAAGAATTTTATTAACAAAATTTTTAAATAATTTAATTCTCTCGAAAAATTTTAATAAAATTTTTAAGAATAATTTCATTTTTCGAGAAATAATTTTGGTAATAATTGAATTACGGAGAAAAATGTTTTATTACATATTTATAAAGATAATTGAAATTTTGTAAATTTTTAAACATAATTGGAAGAAATTGTAATTAATAAATTAATTATTAATAAATAAATAAAGAAATAATTAATAAAAACAAAAAAAATTAAGTTAAATTAATTAAATTATTAATTAATTAATTAATTAAATTAAATTAAATTAAATTAAATTAATTAATTAATTAAATTAAATTAAATTAATTAATTAATTACTTAAATTAAATTAAATTAAATTAATTTTTTTTATAACTAATAAATTAATTAATTTAACATAATTGAAATTTTGTAAATTTTTAAACATAATTGCGGAAGAAATTCTGCGAAAAATTTTTATTAAAATTATTTTGAAAAAAAAATTGTATAAAGCAAAGAAGCAAAGAATTTCATTAACATTTTTAAAGATAATAATTTTATTCTTTAAAGAAATTTAATTAAAAATGTATTTTGATAATAATACTTAAATTCTAATAAATAAATTGTATCAAAGGTTTTTAAAATTATTAAATTTCTTTGATAAATATTAATAAAATTTTTAAGAATAATAACTTTTTTCGATCAAATTCCATTATAATTGTATTAAAAATAATTTAAATTCAACATTGAGTTTTATTATAATTATGAAAATAATTAAACGTTTGCGTAGAATTTTACGAAAATTATTAATAATAATTTAATTTAATTTTTTTAGGAATTTTTATTAAAGTAGTAAATATTAAAAATCATTGAATTGAGGAAGGTTTTTGAAAATAATTAAAATTTTGTCAAAAATTTTATTAAAATTTTTAAATATAATTTGAATTTCTGAGAAGAATAATAATTTTACTACTCTTAAAAATATAATTGAATTTCTGCAATTATTCGTAATTTCTTCAAAATACAATTTATTTTAGTGCTTTTAACTAAAATTCTTCTACAAATCCATTATTTTTAATAATCAATTAAATATATATATTAAAAAATTTAATTTCAAAAGAATTTTAGTTTAAAATTTTTTTTTTTTAAATCTAAGTTTTTAACTTTAAAGTTTAATTTCAATAATTAAATGGATGCTCATAATTTGATGCAAGCTGAAATTAATATAATTAATTTTGGGAATTAAATTTTAATGTTAAATATTTTTGTTTCTTTAAAACCAACAGAAATTAAATTATATTAAATTATATAAATTATAATACCAAGAATTATAATACTTTTGAAAATAATTGAATTCTTGGGACGAATTTTTATTAAAATTTCTTTTTAAATAATTGCATTTTTTTTTTTGTGAAATTTTATTGAAATAGTAGATATATTGAAAATAATTGAATTTTGACAAATTTTTGAAAATTGATTAAATTTCTACGAAGAATTTTATGAAAATTATTTTCAAAAAAAATTTTATCGTTAATACAAAGAATTACATTATTTATGAAAATAATTCAATTTTTTTGATGAAATTTAATTAAAAATGTATTGAAAATAATGCTTAAATTGTAATAAATAAATTGTAGCAAAAGTTTTTAAAATAATTTAATTTTTTTTTTTGCTGAATTTTAATAAAATTTTTAAGAATAATTACATTTTTCGAGGAATTCCAGTATTAAAAATAATTGAAATTCAGCATTTAGTTTTATTATTTATAAAAATAATTGACTTGTAAAAATTTTTATTATTTATGAAAATCATTGACGAATAGTAATTTATGAAAATAATTTGTAAATAAAAATTCCATATGCGGAAAGTTCGATGTGTTCTTAAAATCACATATGGGTTCCTGTATGTATATATGTATACTAACAAAACGAAGACTATTATCGATTTAAAAAAAATAATTGTCACACAAAGTCCATAATCCGTGAAAGAAAATATTTGCCATAGTCTATAAAGTATAAACAAGAAAGAAGAAAAGAAACAATTTTTGTTGATTCAATAATATGTGTAATCTATATACATATATGTATATTTTCCATGATATTGAAAATCACTGACAATGAGCCAGAAAGATTATCAGTTTTCGTTTATTCAATAAAAGTTTCTCTTTCTTTTGTATATAGAAAATATTTCCTACAAACACAGTCGAGCAAAAACACTGTTTTCTTAAAACTTGCTATGCTGCATTCGTTTTGACTAGAGAAAAGGGATTAAAAAGGGTCCAGCGAGTTGAAGAAGAAGAAGAAGAAGAAGAAGAAGAGTGGGAGTGTATATAAAAACATGCCGAACGTCTTCGAGCGTCAAATTTTGAGTGGCGCATCGAATTCCAGAAGCAACATTTCATAAAGAATCAACTTCCGTCTTTGAATCCCCCCCCACTGTATTTTTTTTTTTTTTTGCCCAATTCGAAAAGACGTCCAACAGACAAACGCAAATATTGTATTGGTTTTATATATATGGCCAAAGGCAAAAGATTTTCTTTTGTCAAATATATATACAAAAAGAGTTGGCAAAACATGGCAATTGGGAACAATGGGTTAGAAGTTTAATATACAATAAATATAGTGTATCTTAAGGGGGTGGATGGGTATATTTAAGAATGGATTCTGTCGCGCGAAACTACAGAGGAATCATTTTTAGTGGGTCCTAGACAAATATCATTTTGACGAGTTTCCAACGAAGCGACACGCATAACCCTCCACATCAAGCATTGTATATTGTCCGATTACGCCACAAATCGAATCCTTTGGTCCGTGCGTCCTTTTATAGAGGAAAAATATTGTGTATACTATGTATAATACATGCGGGGCAAGAAGCAGAAACTCTTTTTCTAAATCCTTTTTAGGGACAATGTAAGTGGCAATATTGTATTGTAATTTTTACATATATAGTTTGGTATTTGTATGGGCAATATGATAGATTACGTCAAATATATATATGTAGTCTTTTGGGGTACTTTGTATTTATTTGTACAGAATCCTTTTTGTCGGTGAATATAAATATACTTTTTGGTAAATCTGTAACTTCTACTCAGTAATTTTTTTTTTTATTTTAACCTCAAGAAATACAAAATTTAACTAAAAATTTTGAAAATCAAGAAAAAATATAATTTCTACCGTATATTGAAAATTTCACATATGGGATCTTATACTTAAAAATATAATAATCTGATTGTAGGTGAAAAGTTTCAAACCAAATATTCCAATCGGAAAGTTCAAAAATGAAAAAGTTCCCAAATACAGAAGGTCCAAATAATAAAAAATGTACCAAACGACAAAAGTTGAAAAATAAAAAAGCGTCAAAATACCAAAGTTCCGATATAATTTCAAATATATATGCCCGCACAGCACCGCAACTTTTCTAAAAGTTAATTAAAGATTTACTAGCAAACTTCGTAATAAATTTTACAGGCCTCATTGGATATTATAATATTTTCGACTTTTTTTCGACAATTTTCAAAAAATGCAACTTCTTTCGACTTATTTTAAAAAATTACGACTTTTTTTGACTTTTTTCCAAATATTGTAATAATTTTTAGTATAAAATGAAACTTATTTCGATTTTTATATAGAGTGTGAAAAATAACTATAGACAAATCTTCAAAAAAATATTTTTTTAATAATTTCTCGAATTAAATTTTCAAAATTTACAATTGAAAAGAGTTTCAATAAATATTGAAATTTTGACAAAATTAATTGAAAATAATTGATTTTATTAAGTGTTTTATAAGAATTTTTGAAAATCAACTTTTAAAGAGTTTTACTTGGAAATTTGGAAAATAATTCAAATTGAATTCCTCGGAAGAATTTAATTTTTAAAAAAAATTTTAATATATTTCAAATAAATTCAATTATTTTCTAAAATCTTAATAAATCCTTCGAAACAATTAAATTATTTTTATAAATGGCAAAATTCTTCGCAAAAATTCAATTATTTTTAAAAACAGTAAAATTCTTTGCAGGAATTCAATTATTTTCAAAACATTTTGAATTGAATTTCTCGGAAGAATTCAAATATTTACAAATATTTTCCATAAAATTCAATTATTTCCTAAAATTTTTAATAATTTTTTCGAAATAATTCAACTATTTTTATAAATAATACTAAATAGATTTTCAAAATTTACAATAAAAAAAAGTTTCAATGATTGAAATTTTGTAAAATTTAATTGAAAATATTTGATTTTTTTAAAGTGTTTTATAAAAATTTTTGAAAATCAACTTTTGAAGAATTTTAATTGGAAATTTTGAAAATAATTGAAATTAAATTCCTCGGAAGAATTTAATTTTTTAAAAAAAATTTTAATATATTACGAATAAATTCAATTATTTTCTAAACATTTTGAATTGAATTTCTTGGAAGAATTCAAATATTTTCAAATATTTCCAAAAAATTCAATTATTTCCTAAAATTTTAAATAATTTCTTCGAAAAAATTCAACTATTTTTATAAATACTAGATAAATTTTCAAAATTTACAATAAAAAAAGAGTTTCAATAATTGAAATTTTGTAAAATTTAATTGAAAATAATTGATTTTTTTCAAAGTGTTTTTTAAAAATTTTTGAAAATCAATTTTTGAAGAATTTTCATTGCAAATTTTGAAAATAATTGAAATTAAATTCCGCGGAAGAATTCAATTTTAGAAAAAAAATTTAATATATAATTCGAATATATTCAATTATTTTCTAAAATCCTAATAAGTCCTTTGAAACAATTCAATTATTTTTATAAATGGCAAAATTCTTCGCAAGAATTCAATTATTTTTATAAATAGTAAATTTCTTTGCAGGAATTCAATTATTATTTTCAAAACATTTTGAATTGAATTTCTTGGAAGAATTCATACATTTTCAAATATTTCCATAAAATTCAATTATTTCCTAAAATTTTTAATAATTTCTTCGAAACAATTCAATTATTTTTATAAATATTAAATAAATTTTCAAAATTTACAATAAAAGAGAGTTTCAATAATTGAAATTTTGTCAAATTCAATTGAATATAATTGATTTTTTTTGTCAAAGTCTTTGATAAAAATTTATGAAAATAAACTAGAATTTTAATTGTAAATTTTGAAAATAATTGATTTCTCAAAAATTTTAATAAAAAATCTTCAAGTGTAAATTTAAAAATGGTAATTAATGAAAATTAGCAACAAAAAAATTATATTAAAATATTTTAAAAAAAAATAATTTTTAGAATTTTTTGCATTCTAATTTTTTAAAATTCAATTATTTTCAATATTTTCCAATACAAATTTCCAAAAATGCAAATACATACAAAAAATAAAAACATTAAGATTTTTTACAATTAATTTTAACATTTTAACAACCATATGACTTTTTTTAGATTTATTAAAATTTTGAAGAAATCGCGTTTATGTTAATAATTAAAATTCTTTAAAAATTCAATTATTATTTTTTTAATAGAATTTACCAAATTTCAATTGTTTGGAAGTTTTTCAATTCTATATAATTGAAAAACTATTATCTTTCATAAATTATTTTTAAAATATTTTTGAAAATAGTAGATATTGAAAAATGTGAAATTACGAAAATTTTTTTAAAATAATTAAATTTTACAAAGAATTCTATTAAAATTTTTGAGAATTTTATTGAATTTTTGTTGAAAATAATTGAATTTCCAAGAAAAAATTTATTTACTTTTAAAAATAATTGAATTCTTGTGATGAATATTGTTATTTATGAAAATAATTGAATTTTGCAATGAATTTTATTAAAAATTTCCTCAAAATAATTGAATTTTCGGGAATAATTTTGTTATTTATCTTTAATAATTTGAATTCTTTCGAAGAATTATTTATGTAAAATAATTGAATTCTTCCAAGGAATTTTATTAAAATCTAAAAGAATAATATTAAATTATTGCAAAAAAATTTAATTAAAATTGTATTTAAAATAATTGATTTATTATTTTATTTCGAACAATTTTACTAAAATATTTGAAAATAAAATTGAATTCCAATGAAAAATTCTAATATTAATTGAATTTTTCCCAAGAATTTTAAAAAAACATTTTTTTAAATAATTGATGTTTTCGAGGAATTGAAATTAAATTTTTCAAGCAATTCCTGTAAAATTGGATTAAAAAATAATTGAAATCCTGCGATGAATTTTATGATTTATGAAAATAATTGAATAATTGCGAAGGAATTGTATGAAAAAATTTTGTTAAATAATTGAATTTTCCAAATTTTTTTTGAAAATGCTATTCAAAATTAATTGAATTTCTATGGGAATTTTATTATTTATGAAAACAATTAAATTTTGCATGAATTTTATCAATTTTTTTTTTTTAAATAATTGAATTCTTGTGCGAAATTTTATGAAAATAATTGAATTGTTTTAAAGAATTTGATTATAATTTTTGAGAATAGTTTTTTGATTTATAGTATTAGCGAATTTAAAGTATCCCAGTGGAAATTTAAAAAACAATAGAAATAGTAGTTTTTATACTATATGTCCAATGAAATTTATGTAAAATTATTTTTATATCAAATGTAGTTTTATATATCAGATGTGAATGGGAATTATGTTAAATTATTTTTGTGTCAATTAATTTTTATGTCAAATTAAACTTGTCATATGACTTTTATAACAAATGAATTTTATGTCAAATGATAAAAAATTTAACATTGATATACAAAAATTTCGAAATTTTTATGTTAAATGAAGTTCAGGTCAAATGAAGTCCAGGTAAAATTATTTTTATGTTAAATGAAGTCTATATAAAAAAAGAATTATGTGATATGTTTTTTATGTTAAATGAACTTTATGTCAAATATTTGTGTTAAATATTTCTTATGTATATCAAATGACATTGGTCTCAAGTGTTTTTTATGTCAAATGAACTTTACGTCAACTAATTTTTATGTCAAACATTTATGTTAAATATTTTTCATGTCAAATGACATTTGTCTCAAGTGTTTTTCATGTCAAATGAACTTTAAGTCAAATCATTTTTATGTCAAATTAAATTTATATCAAAGGAAAACCATGTAAAATTAATTATATGTCAAATAAATTTTGTGTCAAATGACATTTACATCAAATGAATTTTATGTCAAATGAATGTTATGTCAAATGATTTTTACATAAATTAGTAATTATGTTTAATGCTTTTTATGTCAAGTATAAAGTTTATATGTTAAATATTTTTTTTATCAAATGAAATTCGATTGTAAAATAAATTTTTTCCAAAAATTTAAAAAGTCAAAAAATGTACCTATACTTTTAACATCCAACTACTACACCAAAATAATGTCTATAATCATATTTTAAAAACAGTTGCCAATAATTTATAATTCTTTCGCAACGTGAAAAAAAATGACTTTTCTAAAAAGTAATAAATGCGAAAAATGTATAATATATTTTTCCCTTAAGATACAATTCTTTTTACCAAGAATTTTTGAAACATTTTTAAGTATCCCCGATATATATTTTGTTCCTTCCAAGTTCGTTGCATTTACTTCCGACTTTCTTTAACAGGCGTAAAAATTTGGAGCAGTAAAATCGTTTTTATTTTATTTTCTTTTTGTGAAAAAGGTCTAGATACCGTTACACTTTTTCTGCATTCTTCGTATTCAAAATAGCATATATTTTGCCCCTTGATTTGTGGAAGGTTATAGCGCAACCAATTTTCTTTAAAAAAAAAAGGAAAGGAAAAAAAATCTGAATCTTTTCCCTCCACAAAAACTACTCTTGTGACTGTGACTGTTTTGCATATTATATATTTTGTATATAGATGCGCGTATTAGAGAAAAACCATGAAGAACTTGATTCAAGGTCACCAAAAAATAGTGGTGAAAAAAAAAGATTTTTTTGATCTTATCTTTTTTTATATATAGTTTAGAAAAAGGAATTTTTTTCTTTTGTTTTATGTTTAAAAGTGCTCCAAATTCAAGGAGAAATATTTTTATAAAGAAATGTTTTTATTTTTAATATTTAAAAAAAAAGAACTGAGAAACATTAAGTAAAATTGTCAAAATGTTAAGAACCCTAAAAAAAAATTTTAACCTTTTTAATTTCGAAATTTCGTAGATCGATGTTAAATTTTTAGTTAATGTTAAATTTTCGATATGAAATTCATGTGATATGAAACTTATTTGTTATAAAAAGCGTTTGACAAACTTTATTTGACATTACAATTCACTTATTGTTATATAATTAATTTTATATTGTTTTCCTCGATATAAATTTCATTTGACATGAAAATAATTTAACTAAAATCATTTAACATAAACTTCATTTGACATAAAGAACCATAAATTATACAAATTATTTAACATAAACTTTATTTGACATAAAAAACACAAATTATTTGACATAAAATTTATTTGACATAATAATCAATTAATATAACTCATATTTGCCATAAACTTCATTTAACATAAAAATCATTTGACATAAAATTAATTTGTTATAAAAATCACTAGACAAACTTTATTTGACATATAATTTTACATTGTTTTCCATTGATATAAATTTCATTTGACATGAAAAACATTTAACATAAAAACATTTAACACAAATTATTTAACATAAACTTTATCTGACATAAAAATCATTTGACACAGAAATCATTTAACATAATTCCCATTTGACATAAACTTTATTTGACCTAAACTTCATTTAACATAAAAATCATTTGAAATGGAAATAATTTAATATAATGTCCATTTTATCTTAACTTTGTTTGATATCATTTGACGCAAAAAATTATCAGTCGATCTTAAAATATTAAAGATATCACTGGAAAAAGTTTTAACTTTTTGAATATCGAAATTTTTGTTGATGAATGTTAAATTTTTAGTGTTTGACATAAAATTAATTTTTTATAAAAATCGCTTGACAAACTTTATTTGACATATAATTTTACATTGTTTTCCTTTGATATCAATTTTATTTGTCATAAAAAACATTTAACTTCAACCATTTAACATAAACTTCATTTGACATAAAAACAGTTAACACAAATTATTTAACATAAAATTCATTTGACATAATAATCATATCACATAATTCTTTTTTTATATAGACTTCATTTAACATAAAAATAATTTTACCTGGACTTCATTTGACCTGAACTTCATTTAACATAAAAATCATTTAACATAGAAATCAACTAACACAATTCCCATTTGACAGAAACTTCATTTCACATAAAATTAATTTTTAATAAAAATCAAAAGACAAACTTTATTTGACGTATAATTTTACATTTTTTTCATTGATATTATTTTCATTTGACATAAAAATCATTTAACATAAACTTCATTTGACATAAGAAACATTTACCACAAATTATTTAACATACACTTCATTTCACATAAAAATCATTTCACATAATTCCTATTTGACATAAACTTCATTTAACATAAAAATTATTTGACCTGAACTTCATTTGACATAAAATTAATTTGTTATAAAAATCACTAGACAAACTATATTTGACATATAATTTTACATTGTTTTCCTTTGATATAAATTTTATTTGGCATAAAAAATATTTAACTTAAACCATTTAACATAAAACTTCATTTGACATAAAAAACATTTAACACAAATTATTTAACATAAACTTCATTTGACATAAAAATCATATCACATAATTCTTATTTAATATAAACTTCATTTAACATAAAAAGTTTGACCTGAACTTCATTTAACATAAAAATTTCGAAATTTTTGTATATCAATGTTAAATTTTTTAATATTTGACATGAAATTCATTTGACATAAAATTAATTTTTTATAAAAATTACTAAAGGAACTTTATTTGACATATAATTCACTTGAAATGTAATTAATTTTACACTGTTTTCCATTGATTCAAATTTCATTTAACATAAAAAACATTTAACACAAATCATTTGACCTAAACTTCATTTAACATAAAAATAATTTGACATAAAAATCATTTAACATTTTATATTTTTATGCAAATTTTTTTAAAACTTTGTTTGACATGAAAACGAAAAATTAAAAAATATCTTTATACAAAAAATTTTGATTTTGAAAAAAAACTTATTTTTTAAAAATTTTTTCGAACATGTCAATTTTTTTATTTAAAAGTGCGGTCAAAAGTTAACAGTTATCTCTCTTGTAAATATTTATTTTTATTGTATTTCTTCTTTACACTCGATATATACAATAATGTATAATAAATTAAAAATTTTAAAAATTATTATTTTTACCTATTATTTGTAATAAAAGGAAAACTGTTTTTAAAATGTGGTTTATGACTTTATGCTCTGGTATTTTTGGTAGAATTCGAACAAAACGAGGTGATACAGAAAAAAGGTTCCTTACCTAAACTGCACTATATTGCACTATATTTTTACTAGGCACTATATATATATATATATATATATATATATATACAAATACTTTCTCTTCTAGTTTCGACTTTTCTATCCTTGTCATTGTATTTAAGAGTTAGTTTCCTTTTTTTCCCTCAAAAAAAAAGATGGAAAAAAAATAAAATTCTACTAAATGGATGATAATTTTGAAATTGTGGTTATAATTTAAAAAAAAAATTGTCCTAATATAAATTATGCAGTTTAAAACTTAACGGTTGCACAATAATGGGAACTTCGTGAAATTATTGCACATCCTTAGTGTTAAATGTTAAATCGGGGTAAAATGACATGCTATGGGGTAAATACGTATCTCGTATTAAAAAACACATTTTTTTGACTCTCTTTTTTTTACTGCGACTTTATTTTTTCCATTTTATAATTGTTAAACTGAAAATTTGAGGTAAATTGGGGTAAAGTGACACATCAAGGGGTAAAGAGGTTCAAAAATTAAAATCACCCTTTTTTTAACTTCTTTAAAGAATATTTTTAATTTATCGGTTTTTCTTCACTTTTTAGAACCAGTTCTAAATTTTAGGTAAATCGGGGTAATGTGACACACTAAGGGGTAAAGAGGTATTTTTATAAAAATCGCTCTTTTGAACAAAAGAAGTAGAGAAAATGCTATAAATTGACAATTATGCTTTTTTTCACTTTATAATTTTTAAACAGTAAATTTCGGATTAATCGGGGTAATATGACGCACTAAGGGGTAAAGAGGTACAACATTAACTTAACCCTCCTTTTCACTTCTTTTCTATTTTCAAGTTGTTTTTTCTCCATTAAATCATTTTAAAAATTTACTATTTGTTGAATGGTAATGTTTAGGTTAATTGGGGTAATGTGGTACACTATGAACCAAAGAGACATTGCATTACAAAATAATTCATTCCTTGTCTAAAAATTCATTTAAAAATTTACCATCGTTAAACTAATTTTTTTTTGGTAAATCGGGGTAATGTGACACACTTTGGGGTAAAGTGGTACAACAATAAAAAAAACGTTAAATTAACATTAATATTTTTATAATAATAATTTTTTTCTAATTAATATTTTAAGGATAAAAAAACTTCTTTTTACAAATAATTAAGATTTAAAGACAAGTCGATATCTTTAAACAAATATATGCGGTTTTTTCTTTTTTTTTTCTTTTGAGCAAAATTTTCCTATGAATCTGAAAGAGTATGTGTCAAAGTGTCCATAAAATGTTTGAGGGCGCTTATACATATAATATATATTCTGGAAAACAAACAGATAACAAAATCCTGATGACCAACTTATATACAAAATTTGTTTACTTTTCCGCTTATATTCAAGTATTTCATATATAATAATGAATGCTCGAGGATTTTCAGAGAAAGGATCCAAATAATACGCAATTTATGAAAATATAGTGCGATACGAATATGTGAACAATGATAAAAATGATTTCTTTATTTTATGGGAAACAAAATATAATATGAAATATTTTTAAATTTCAAAACAAAAAATTGTAAACTTATTGAACTTGATTGAAAACAATTGAATTTTAGATTTTTTTGTTATGTATTTTTCCATTTTTTTTAAATTTAATTTTTAAAAAAACTTTTTAGTTAGAAAAGAATTTTTGTTCACAAAAAAACGTTTTTAAAAAAAATTAAATACGTATATAATTTGAAATAAACGAAAGAAAAATGAAAAAATTAAAACTTTATAGTATTTAAATTATAACATTTTATATTTTTTATTTAAAATTTATTTATTTTATTAAATTTAATTATTAAAATTTTAAGTTGAATGCCATCTAAAATGACTGAAAATAAATTCTGGATTCTGGAAATTAAATAAAAAAGTGAAGTCAAGAAGCATCGGTGGTTCAGTGGTAGAATGCTCGCCTGCCACGCGGGCGGCCCGGGTTCGATTCCCGGCCGATGCAATTTTTTTTTTTTTAAATTATTTTTTATTTATTAATTATTATTTATTATATTCATGTCTATAATTATTGTTTATTTATCAAATATTTATTATTAACAAGATAATAAACGCGTGAGTACTAATGAGAATTAAATTTTCAAATTATATTACACTTTTAAACTTTAAAGCATATAAAAAAACTTTAACAAATTTTGATACTAATTTTAAGTTTTGACATCAGATTTTCAAAATTGAAAATAATTAATCTTTCTTTGTACGAGGAAAATTGAATTTCCTAAAAATTGTTATTTGATACCTGAATTAAAAATAATCTTCATTACGAAAATTTTAATTATTCAGAAGAATAGAGAAGGTAAAAAAATTATTATTTATATTCAACTTTCTGAACAAAGAATATAAATTATATTTTTTTTAGAGAATTTCCACAACTTTTAAGTCGCTAATTTTCAATAAAAATTTCGAAAAAATCAATTATTTACAAAATTTTATGCAATTTATTTTTCACAATAATTAAATTACTTTCACTAATAATAAAATTTTTCATGAAAATTCAATTTTTTAAAAATATTTTTGATTAAATTCTAAGCTTGAATTATTTAATTATTTTCATAAATAATAAAACTCATCGAAAAATTTCAATTATTTTTAATACTATTTTAAATTACGAAAAATTTAGTTATTTTCACAAAAAATGAAGATTTTCCACAAGAAATTCAATTATTTTCAAAAATAATAAAATTTTTCACAGAAATTCAATTCTTTTTAAACATTTTAATAAACTTTTTCGCAATAATTCAATTATTTTCAAAAATAATAAAATTCTTCTCTGTAATTCAATTATTTTCGAGAAATATAAAAAAATTCCTAGCAACTATTCAATTATTTTTAATACAATTTTACAGGAATTTCTCAAAAAATGTAATTATTCTTAAAAACTTAATTTCAATTCCTCGAAAAAATCAATTATTTAAAAAAAAGGTTTTTTTTAAATATTTTTTGAAAGGATTGAATAATTATTTCGAAAAATTTAATAAAATTTGTTATAAAGAAATTAATTGTTTTAAATACAATTTTAAAATTAAATTTTTTTGAAATAATTTAATTATTTTTTAAAATTTTAATAAAAATTTTTCTAAGAATTCAATTATTTACACAAATAATTTTTCGAAAGAATTCAATTATATCGATAAATAACAAAATTATTCCCGAAAATTCAATTATTTTGAGGTATTTTAATAAAATTCTTTTTAAAATTCAATTATTTTTAAAAATAATAAATATTCTCCTTGAAAATTCCATTATTTTAAAAAATTCTACTAAATCGTTGTAAGAATTCAATTATTTTCATAAATAATAAAATGCTTTTTAGGATTTCAATTATTTTCAAAAAAAAACTCAATAAAATTTCCCACAGACATTCAATTATTGTTAAATTTTTTAATAGAATTCTTTGTAAAATATAATTATTTTTAAAAACTTTTTCCAATGCAATCTCTTTGAAAGAATTCAATTATTTATAAAAATATTAGAATTTTTCACAGAAATTCAATTATTTTCAAATATTTTTTAAAAAGTTTACTTATTAAGGGCATTTGAACCATGATGACGTCACAGATTTAAAACTAATGCTTTGCACAAACTGTGACGTCATCAAGGTTCAAATCCCCTTAAGTACAAAATTAATTATTACTGATCATATTTACAAAATTTTTTAAAAATCTCACGAAAGAATTCAATTATTTTCTAAAATTTTAATAAATCCTTGTAAACAATTCAATTATTTTTAAAATCTTTACAAAAATTTAATGATTTTCAAAACAATTTTAATTGAATTCCTCTGATGAATTCAAATATTTTTAAATATATTTCCATAATTTTTAATTATTTTCTAAAATTTTAATAAATTCTTCGAAACAATCCAACTATTTTTATAAATAAAAAAATTCTTTGCAGAAATTAAATTATTTTTAATAAAAATTTAAATAAAATTCTTCTTCATAAAATTAAATTGCTTTCAAAATTTTTAATTGAAATTATTAAAGAAATATTTCTATAAAACTTTTCATAACAATTTAATTATTTCTTAAAATTTTAATAAATTCTTCGAAATTAAAGATGACCGAGTGATAAAATCATTATTTTGTATTATAAGATTAATGTTACTATGTGACTTCTTTAAAATTATTTTCATCATTTAATTTCAATTATTATTTTCTAGAATTTTAAATTATATTTATGAAAATAATAATTGAATTCCTCTAAAATTTTTATTATTTATGAAAATAATTGAATTCCTCTAAAATTTTTATTATTTATGAAAATAATTGAATTCCTCTAAAATTTTTATTATTTATGAAAATAATTGAATGTTTGCATACAATTTTATTGAAATATTTTTTAAATAATTGAATTGTTTTTGGGAAATTTTATTAAATTAGTAAATATTAAAAATCATTGAAATTAGAGAAATGCATTTTATTTTTGAAAATAATTGAAATTAGGACAAGAATTTTTTTTTACAATTTATATAAAAATAATTGAATTTCTCAGAATTTTTTAAATCTTTTTGAAAATAATTAAATTCCATTGAGAAATTTCATTAAAAAATTGAAAATAATTGAAATCTGACGAAGAGTTAAAAAAAAACTTTTTTAAATAATTGAATTCCTTTGAAAATGTTTATTTTTGAAAAGAATTCAATTCTTGGGAAGAATTTTGTTTAAATTTTTTAAAATAATTGAATTTCTCAGAATGTTTTAAAACTTTTTGAAAATAATTAAATTCTATTGAGAAATTTCATTAAAAAATTTAAAATAATTGAAATCTGACGAAGAATTAAAAAAAAACTTTTTTAAATATTTGTATTCCTTTGAAAATGTTTTTTTTTTATTCCAATTTCTTTAAATAATTGAATTCATAAGAAGAATTGTATTAAAAATAATTGAATTGTATAGGAAAATTTTATGAAAATTACAATTTTATTAACTAAATCTTGTAAAGAATTTTGTTAATATTTTTTTAAATAATAGAATTTTTAAAAGAATTTTATTTAAATTTTTCGAAATAATTGAATTTTTCAGAAATATATTTTTTTTTCAATTCTCTGAATATATTTGAATGCTTTCGAGAAAAACTTCATTAGAAAATTATAAAATTAATTGAATTGAATTCATGTGAAACTTTTATTAAAAATTTTGTTTAAATAATTGAATTCTTTCGAAAAATTATATAAAAATAGTAGATACTTTTTAAAAATAATTGAAAAGAGGAAAATTTTTGAAAATAGTTGAAATTTTGCCAAGAATTTTATTAAATTTTTTGAAAATAATTGAATTTCGGAGAAGAATTTTATTATTTATCATTATTATAAGTATTATAAGAATAATGTTACTGTGACTTCTTCAAAATTATTTCCATCATTTAAATTCAATTATTATTTTCTAGAATTTTAAATTATATTTATGAAAATAATAGTTATTATTTATGAAAATAATTGAATTCCTGTGAAATTTTTATTATTTATAAAAATAATTGAATTCCTCTAAAATTTTTATTATTTATGAAAATAATTAAATGTTTGCATAAAATTTTATTGAAATATTTTTTAACCTAATTCAATTTTTTTTTAGAAATTTTATTAAATTAGTAGATATTAAAAATCATTGAATTTAGAAAAATTTTATTTTTGAAAATCATTGAATTTAGAAAAATTTTATTTTTGAAAATAATTGAAATTAGGACAAGAATTTTTTTTTTTTTGACAATTATAAAAATAATTGAACTTTGGAGAACAATTTTATTATTTATAATGATAATTGGGATTTTTACGAGAATTTTCCTCAAATTTTGAACATGGTTGAATTTTATTTTTTAAATAATTGTATTTCTGCAACTATTTGTAATTTCTTCAAAACTTAATTTTTTTTAGTGTTTTCAACAAAAATTGAAATTGGAAAATTTTCAAATTCTATTATTTTTAAAATTGAATTTTATTTTAAAAAAAAAAGTAATAAGAAGTTAGCTATGTTATAATGTATTATTTAAAAAAAAATTTTAATTATTAATTTAATTATTTCTAATATTAATTTTTTTTGGAAAGTAAAAGAAAGAAAGGAAAAAAATGCATAAAATGTAATAATCTAAAAGTGGTACAAAAGCTTTTTGAAGAACCCTTGAATTTTAAGGAGTGAGATGAGAGAACATTGTCAAAGTACAAATTGTTTAAGGGTAGACCGTATAAATTCGAAAATTGGCCACCCGAACTCCTATAAGCGATGCGCTTATTGATTTAATGACGGCTTAATAATTGAAATAGGATTTAGTCTTGAAGGAATGAAGGTAAAATTGAGGGAAGGAGTCATTCATCGAAGGCTACAGATTATCATCAGTATTTTGAAAAAGGTTACCGAAAATCATTATATATGAGCGCAATATAAGATAATTAGGGCCGCAAACATTCCCATCATTATGACATAGAAGAAAATTTCTAAAAATCTAGAACAGGAGAATGTTTCGCAGGGCAAAAATTTGACTATTGCTGTGCGTGTAATAATTGTGTATTTTTGAGAAGAAAGGTAAAAGGACAGGTAGCACCCCCTCATTTCACTGCGTGTGTACCTGTTTTCAAGTTGACAAAATTTTTGTCTCCAACAAACATTTTTGGGAACGTGTCGCACTTATTGAGAGTCAATAAATTTTTCTTTTAAACTCTCTCTCTGTATATTTTTTTTCTCTCTTTTTTTTCAAAGACGTTTAGAAGTTAGAAACTATAACAATAACTTTTACGCAAAGTAGCAAATAATAAAAAAAAAATTAAGCAGTCGCACACTTATTGGTGTTTGGCAACATTTTAAAAACCGCTCCATTTTTCTGAAACGTCATAGTATAATATATTTAAATTTTTGGGTAAAAACCCAAAGCGGTGAAAGGTCCAATGCCGTAAAAATTATACAGCTGAAGACTCAAAATTTTTATTTTCTTCTGCTCTCAATATTCGAGTTTTTGAAAAGAAAATTTTGTGACTTTTAACCATTTCTGTAACTTTCGAAAATGACAAAAAAAAAAGAAGAAAAATTGTAAAATTTAATTGAAAATAATATTGATTTTTTTAAAAGTGTTTTATACTTTGAAAATCAACATTTGAAGAATATCAATTGCAAATTTTGAAAATAATTGAAATTGAATTTTTAAAAAAAATTTGAAAATAATTGAAATTGAATTTTTAATAAAAAATTGAATATATTTCGAATAAATTCAATTATTTTCTAAAAAAAAATTATTTTCTTAATAAATCCTTCGAAATAATTCAATTATTTTTATAAATGACAAAATTATTCGCAAGAATTCAATTATTTTTATAAATAGTAAAATTCTTTGCGCAGGAATTCAATTATTTTCAAAACATTTTGAATTGAATTTCTCGTAAGAATTCAAATATTTTCAAATATTTCCATAAAATTCAATTATTTCCTAAAATTTTAAATATAATTTCTTCGAAACAATATTCAACAATTTTCATAAATATTAAATACTAAATATAATTTCAAAATAAAAAATTTGAATTTTTCATTCTTTTAATAAATAAAAATTCTGTAAAAGAATTAATTTTTTTGAAAAAGTTTTTTTTTTCAATTTTACTTGAAATTATTTTTTTATTTGAGGTTTTTATTTTCTGTAATATATTTTTAATTGAAGAATTTTCGAATAATTCAAGTTTTCTGAAATTGAATTGTAAACAAATGAATTTTAAAATTCTCAAAGAACTTTTTCGAAAATTATTGAAAAATAATTGATTTCTAGAAGAATTTTAGCTAAAAACACTAAAAAAAAATTTAATTTCTTTGAAAAATTACAAAATTATTGCAGAAATTCAATTATTCTCAAGAATAATCAAATTCTTTGCAGAAATTAATTTATTTTTGAAAATAAAAAAATTCTTTTTAGGGATTCAATTATTTTTATAAATATATTAAAACTCATTGCAGAATTTCAATTATTTTTAATACAAATTTAAATCGAATTCCTCGAAAAATGTAATTCTTTCTTACAAATTTTAATTTAAATTCGTCAAAATAATTCAATTATTTATTTAAAAGTTTGTTGATGGATTCATTAATTTTTAAAAAGTGTTTTAAAAAAATTTTTGAAAATCAACTTTTAAAGAATTTTAATTTTAATTTTATTTAAAATTTTTTTTTTATTGCAAATTTTGAAAAAAGATTGAAATTGAATTTCTTGGAAGAATTTAATTTTTAAAAAAATTTTAATATATTTCGAATAAATTCAATTATTTTTTAAAATCTCAATAAATCCTTCGAAACAATTTAATTATTTTTATAAATGGCAAAAATTATTCGCAAGAATTTAATTATTTTTATAGATAGTACAATTCTTTGCGCAGGAATTCAATTATTTTCAAAACATTTTGAATTGAATTCCTCCGAAGAATTTAAATATTTTTAAATATTTCCATAAAATTCAATTATTTCCTAAATTTTTTAAAGTGTTTGATAAAAATTTTGGAAAATAAACTTTAAAAGAATTTTAATTGCAAATTTTGAAAATAATTGATTTCTCAAAAATTTTAATGAAAAATCTTAAAGTGTAAATTTAAAAATGGTAATTAATGAAAATTAGCTACAAAAAAAGTATATTTTCCGATTCATTTCTAATTTTCGGATTCGTTTTTGGATTTTTCGGATTTGTTGCGGACTTTTTGGATTTTTTACGAATTTTCGTTTCATTCATGAACTAAATTTATATTAATTCGAACAATATTCTGACTTTTTTTCTAATAAAATACAGTTTTTCAAAATATTTGGAATTTTCTTTTGACTTTTTGGATTGGTCTTGGATTTTTCGGATTTATTTCGAACTTTTCTGAATTATAACAATTTTATGTTATTTTTTTTTAAAATGAGTTTGAACAAAAATTAAAAAAAAAATTTTAACTATTTTTTTAAAAATACATTACAAAAAATACATTTTGGATTCATTTGAAATTTTTGAATTCGCCTCGAATTTTTCGGATTTATTAAAAAACTTTTTTAATCTTTTTCATTTTTTTTCCTTTTTTTGTTTAACTTTTGATTAATTCTAAAAATATTCTAATACCTTTCTCCATAAAATACAGTTCCCGAATTATTTCGGATTTTTTTTAATAACTATTCGGATTTATTTCGGACTTTTTCGATTTATTTAGTTTTTTAGAATCAAATATTAAACAAATTAAAAAAAATTGTAATTATTTTTTCGAAAAATATACTGAATTATTTGGAATTCATTTGGACTTTTCGCATTCGTTTGGGATTTTTCGGATTTATTACGGTTCAGACTTTTTCGATTTATTTCTGATTTACTGTGTGTTTTTAAACTTTTAATTTGAATAAATTCAAGTAAAATGTAAATTATTTTCTAAAAAAAAAAAAAAAATTTTTGAAATATTTTCTATTCATTTAAAATTTTCGGATTCATTTTGCATTTTTTGGATTTATTCTTGGTTTATGTATATTTTAATTGTCAGACTAAATTTTTATGGTAAAATCAATTAATATTCTGTCTTTTTCTATAAAATACAGTGTCTGAATTATTTTGCATTTTATTTTGATCTTTCGGATTTGTCTCGGTCTTTTCGGATTCATTTTGGACTTTTTGTTATTTATTTCGATTCTATTTTGTTTTTTTTTTCAAAATAAATTTGATCAAATTCAAATAAAACTTAATCAATTTCTGTAAAAATACAATTTTCGAAATATTTTGGATTCATTTTGGATTTCTTGGATTTTTCGGATTTATTTCGGACTTTTTTTTATTTCTTTCGATTCTATTTTGTTTTTTTCAAAATAAATTTGATTAAATTCAAAAAAAACCTTTATCTATTTATGTAAAAATACAATTTACGAAATATTTTCGATATATTTAGGATTTTTGGATTTATTTTGAACTTTTTGGATTTTTCGGATTTATTTCGGACTTTTTTTTATTTATTTCGATTCTATTTTGTTTTTTTAAAAATAAATTTTGCCAAATTCAAAGAAAACTTTATCTATTTATGTAAAAATACAATTTTCGAAATATTTTCGATTTATTTAGGATTTTTGGATTTATTTCGGACTTTTCCGATTTTTTTAAGATTTACTTTGTTTTTCGAAACTAAATATGAAGGAATTCAAATAAAATTAGTACTGTCTTTTACAAAATACACTTTTGGTGATATTTTGGATTCATTAGGACTTTTCAGATTTGTTTCGGTCTTTTCGGATTCATTTTGGACTTTTTGTTACTTATTTCGATTCTATTTTGTTTTTTTCAAAATAAATTTGATAAAATTCAAATAAAACTTAATCAATTTCAGTGAAAATACAATTTTCGAAATATTTTGGATTTATTTTGAACTTTTTGGATTTTTCGGATTTATTTCGGACTTTTTTTTATTTATTTCGATTCTATTTTGTTTTTTTCAAAATAAATTTGATTAAATTAAAAAAAAACTTTATCTATTTATGTAAAAATACAATTTTCGAAATATTTTCGATTTATTTAGGATTTTTGGATTTATTTTGAACTTTTTGGATTTTTCGGATTTATTTCGGACTTTTTTTTTATTTATTTCGATTCTATTTTGTTTTTTTCAAAATAAATTTGATTAAATTAAAAAAAAAACTTTATCTATTTATGTAAAAATACAATTTTCGAAATATTTTCGATTTATTTAGGATTTTTGGATTTATTTTGAACTTTTTGGATTTTTCGGATTTATTTCGGACTTTTTTTTATTTATTTCGATTCTATTTTGTTTTTTTCAAAATAAATTTGATCAAATTCAAAGAAAACTTTATCTATTTATGTAAAAATACAATTTTCGAAATATTTTCGATTTATTTAGGATTTTTGAATTTATTTCGGACTTTTCCGATTTTTTTCAAATTTCCTTTGTTTTTCATAACGAAAGTTGAAGTAATTCAAATAAAATTAGTAATATTTATAAAGAATAAATAATAAATTGAAAAATAATAAAAAATAAAATTCTCTTAATTTAAAAAAAAAATCACTATATTTACCTTTATTATATCATAATAAAACGATTTAACAATAACCTAATGCGTAATATTCCAAAATCATAAAGTAAAGTTAAAAAAAAATTCTATATATAATAAATGGTTTGACAGTCAAAAGGAAAATATGAGTTTTTTCTTCCTTTTTTTTCTTTTTTCTATTTTTTTTTTGAAAAAGGGCTGAAAAATTGTACACACCTCCAACTCTTTAAAACTTATCCCCCTTGGGGTAAAGAGCAGGAAGGCTTGAGGAGGGGGGACTAGGTCAAATCCCGCGGGAACTGCGAACAATGATTTGGAACATGACTCGAGGAACGTCAAAGGATTACACCGGTCATTTGAGATTTGAAAAGGTAAAAATCCGTTGAAAATGGCTATCTGACAGAAAAATCGCTAAACGTCTTTTCGTTATTTGACATATTCGACTTTTCAAACGTTGATCGGTCGCCCTTGGTGGTTAATGACATTCAAAAATGTTGTGACATTGCTTTCAAAATTTTAATAATGTCGGAATTTCAAAAGAGCCAAAAGTAGAATCAAATTTTTTTTTCTTATTTTTTTTTCTGTTGAGTAATATTCACAATCTTTTTTTTTATATGAAAGTTATGGGGTAAAATGAACCGCACGAGTTCTTTAGTTTTTGTTTTATTCTCACATTTTTTTTGTTTAATTATTTTTTATTTGCTTTAACTTTACTATTGTTAAACTGTAATTTTTTTTCTGGGGTAATGTGACTCACTAAGGGGTAAAAAAGTATTTTTTAGTATTTTTTTTAACAAAAATCGCTCTTTTTTGCCTCTTTGCAAAAATATAAGAATTTTCCCCACTTTATTGTTGTTAAAACTGTAAATTTTAGTTCAATTGGGGGGTAATGTGACTCACTATGGGGTAAAGAGGTATTTTATCAAAAATCCCTGTTTTTTTGAATTCTTGCAAAAATATTTATTATTGAATTTTTTTCTACTTGATTGTTGTTAAACTGTAAATTTTAGGTAAATTGGGGTAATGTGACGCACTAAGGGGTAAAGGGGTACAACATTAAAAAACACTCATTTTAATTCCATTACTATTTTCAATTTATTTTTTTCTTCAACAATTCATTTTTAAAAATTTACTTCTCAGATATAATAATTTTTTGGTACATTGGGGTAATGTGGTACACTATGGGGTAAGTAGGTACAACATTAAAAATAACCCTTCTTTTGATTTTTTTTCTATTTTCAAGTTGTTTTTTCTTTATAAAATCATTTAAAAAGTTATCATTGTTAAACGATAATTTTTAGGTTAATTGGGGCAATGTTGTACACTATGGGACAAAGAGGTATAGTTAATAAAAATAATTTCTTTTGACTCTTTAAAACAATTCCTTTTTGTATAAAAAATAAATTACAATATTCTGAAGTGTTTCCCAATAGAGTCAAATCCGGGGTAATATGACACTATTACACTATTACCCCACATTTGACTTTTTAGTGTTTACAAAAATCGAACAATGAATAAAATACAAAATTATGAAATATTTCCCCACAAATAGAGTCAAGTCTGGGGGGTAATATACTAATTACACTATTACCCCAATTTGGACTTTTTAGTGTTTAGAAAAAAAGAACAATGAATAAAAAAACCAGGTTGTGAAATATTTCCCCACAAATAAGAGTCAAATCTGGGGTAATATGACAATTACCCTACATTTGACTTTTTATACGACTCGACCATAAGGTTAAGTGAACTATTTTTTTTTTTTGCTTTCACAAAGCAATATATGGCTTATAAATCAATTAATTTTGCAAAATTTTCCTTATTGGATTATTTTTACCTTTTTTTTCTTCCTTTTGTATAAATCATCATTTTTGTGATTTACAGCGAATGTTATAAAACATTTTAAAACAGTCAAAAGAAGATCTTCTTCGATGATATTTGGGGAGATTTTTTTTTTTTTTTGAAAAAGCAAATTTTTAAATTATTACAATGTGAAAATATTTCTTCACTATTTTACTTATGTTTTCAGGTATATATAATCGAAATGGTGAAAAATTGCGGGTTCTTGGGGTTGGTCGTAAACGTAAACCATAATGTATACATAAAGTACAAAAATTGGAACACTTAAAGAGTAAAATTCAAGGTTGGGTATATATTTTTGAAGATGAATTTCCATTATCGTTATTTATTTGTTAAAAACGACTAATAAACTTTGATAATTTTTCAGATATTGTTGAATATTCAAAACATTGTAACACTGTTTTCATTGGAAATTAATGTATTTTTAAGTGCGGGGTAAATTGGACATTTTTTAAAGTCCCTTAGTAAAGAGGTATATGTGCCATTTTTTTCATTCTTCTTTTTTTTTACATATTTTTAGTTTTTATTCTGCTTTTCATTTTTTAAAACTCTTTTTCCAAGTCTTTATTGTCCCACGTTCGTTTTTTTTACTTTGCTGACACTTTGTTTTGTCGTTCAATTCAATTGAATTTAGTTACAGTTCAATTCAATTCGTTTAGAATTCAAATTAATTCAGTTTTGATTCAATTTAATTCAGTTTCTACTCGAATCAACTCAGTTTAAATTCAATTAAATTCTGTTTCTAATTGAAATCAACTTAGTTTCAATTTAATTCAGTTCAGTTTCAATTCTCTTTCAATTTTTTTTTTTAATTATAAATATAAATTTTATTTATTTTAATTTAATTCAATTTTATTTCAATTCAATTCAATTCAATTCAATTCAATTCAATTCAATTCAATTCAATTCAATTCAATTCAATTCAATTCAATTTAATTCAATTCAATTCAATACAGCTTTAATTTTAATTTCAGATTTAGTTGAAATCAATTCCATTTTTATTCAATTTCAATTCCATTTAATGGAATTAATTTTTAATTTCATTTCAATTCTGATTAAAATAACATATTATTCATTTTAAATACATTTAATTGATTTTCAAATTTTCATTTTCGTTTCAATTCGATTTATGGCAGTTACAATTCAATTAAATTCAGTTTCAATACAATTCAAGTATGATTCAATTGAATTGAATCCAGATCAAATTCAATTTAGATATACAGTAAAATTAAATTCCCTTTTATTTCGTTTACTTTTCAATTCGTCTCCATTTCAGATTTAATTAAATTTACCTACATTCAATTCTATTTCCATTCAATTATTCTAATTTAACACAAAAGAATTAAGTTTGAATTTTATTTCAATTCTCTTTAATTGTTGGATTAAATTTGAATAAATAAATACATAGAATCAAAAAATAAATTTACTTAAAATTTATTAAAAATTCAATTCAACTCAATAAAGTTTAAATTTCAATTTAATTTTGTTCAATTGCAATTTAAATCAGTTCTAACTCAATTCAATTCTGATTAAAATCAAATCTGATCTTTAAATTAAATTATTTAAATTCAATTTAATTCTAATTCAAATCAATTCTAATTCAATTAAATTCAATTCTAATTTAATTCAATTTTAATTTAAATCAATTCTAATTCAATTCTAATTCAAGTCTACTTAAATCCAATTCAATTCTAATTCAATTCAGATTCAAATCAATTCTAATTCCATTCAATTTAATTCTAATTCAAGTCTATTTAAATTCAATTCAATTCTAATTTAATTCTAATTTAAACCAATTCTAATTCAAGTTTATTTAAATTCAATTCAATTCTAATTCAATGAAATTCTAATATAAATCAATTCTAATTCAATCCTACTTAAATTCAATTCAAATCTAATCAAATCAATTCTGATTCAAATTAATTCTAATTCAATTCAATTCTAATTCAAATCAATTCTAATTCAATTCAATTTAATTCTAATTCAAGTCTATTTAAATTCAATTCAATTCTAATTCAAATCAATTCTAATTTAATTCAATTTTAATTTAAATCAATTCAAATTCAAGTCTACTTAGATCCAATTCAATTCTAATTCAATTTAGATTCAAATCAATTAAATTCAATTCTAATTTAATTTAATTTTAATTTAAATCAATTCTAATTCAATTCTAATTCAAGTCTACTTAAATCCAATTCATTTCTAATTCAATTCAGATTCAAATCAATTCTAATTCTAATTCAATTCAATTTAATTCTAATTCAAGTTTATTTAAAGTGAATTCGATTCTAATTCAATTCTAATATAAACCAATTCTAATTCAAGTTTATTTAAATTCAGTTCATTTCTAATTTAATGATATTCTAATTTAAATCAATTCTAATTCAATTCTAATTATATTCTAATTCAAGTCTATTTAAATGCAATTCAATTCTAATTCAAATCAATTCTAATTCAATTAAATTCAATTCTAATTTAATTTAATTTTAATTTAAATCAATTCTAATTCAATTCTAATTCAAGTCTACTTAAATCTAATTCATTTCTAATTCAATTCAGATTCAAATCAATTCTAATTCTAATTTAATTTAATTCTAATTCAAGTTTATTTAAAGTGAATTCGATTCTAATTCAATTCTAATATAATCCAATTCTAATTCAAGTTTATTTAAATTCAGTTCAATTCTAATTCAATGAAATTCTAATTTAAATCAATTCTAATTCAATTCTAATTATATTCAATTCTGATTCAAATTAATTCTAATTCAATTCAATTCTGATTCAAATCAATTCTAATTCAATTCAATTTAATTCTAATTCAAGACTATTTAAATTCAATTCAATTCTAATTCGATTAAATTCAATTCTAATTTAAATCAATTCTAATTCAAGTCTACTTAAATCCAATTTAATTCTGACTCAATTCAGATTCAAATCAATTCTTATTCAATTTAATTTAATTCTAATTCAAGTCTAATTAAATTCAATTCAATTCTAATTTAAATCAATTCTAATTCAATTAAATTAAATTCTAATTCAATTAAATTCTGATTCAAATTAATTCTAATTAATTCAATTCTGATTCAAATCAATTTTAATTCAATTCTAATTCAATTCTAATTCAAGTCTATTTAAATTCAATTCCAATTCAATTCAATTCTAATTCAATAAAATTCAATTCAATTCTAATTCAATTTTAATTCAAGTCTACTTAAATCCAATTGAATTTTAATTTAATTCTGATTCAAATCAATTCTAATTCAATTAAATTAAATTCAATTCTAATTCAATTCAATTCTTATTTAAATCAATTCTAATTCAAGTCTACTTATATTTAATTCAATTTTAATTTAATTCAATTAATTTTTCAGTGAATTTTTGAATGGTGGACACCTTGGGGACACTTTTTTTTAAAGCAAAATTTCAGCTGTTTTTCCAAAGTCGTCTAAGCGAAATAAAAAAATTTTTTTGCTAAAAAGTTAACAGTTTCAGGGCATATATTATTAATTATGTTATATAATACCATTTAGGAATTACATTCGTTCAAAAGATGGGTGTCCACCTTGGGGCCCCTTACTCTTGTTATTAAATAAAAAAAGTATGTTATAATCAACATTTATAATAAAAATTAAAAAAAAATGTTTGTAATTTTAAACAACGAAAATGGGAGCAAATGCTAAAATAAAATCGATATAGAAAGAAAAATGTATTGTTAAATTTCTATATAAATAGTAAACTGTGGGCGTAGTAGATGGTGTCAAAGAAATAATAGTCTACAGGTAACTTCTTCAGGTAAAGGATTCCAGGTAAATTTCTCCCTTCAAAAAGGGTTTTTTCAAAATTCTGACACAATTATTTGAAATAATGGGCACTTTTAATTTTTCAAGAGGAGGGGGCAGAAGAAGAAAATCTATTTACTATGTTTACCTTACGAAGAGATTAGGAGACATTTACAGGTTTACAATATTTCCCTTTATCATCCATTCTTCATTTCTTTTTTGTTTTGAGAAATTGCTTTTCAAATGTTGTGCGAAGTGTCAAATTTGTCAATATTGGCATTAAGCAAATGCTCGGGTTATATAACAATAATAATTATTATTGATTTTAATCCTCCTCTTCTTTCTTCACTGCTATTTACTTTTAAGGTAAATATATAGTGATTTTCACTATATCTCTCCTAAGTGATGTATATTGGGTTCATTGGAAATTTTATTATCGTTACGTATATACACTGAGAAGGAGATTTATATTGTATCCTTTATGTTTGTTAAATAGTATCATAATTCAAGTATTCAGGGGAATTTTCAGTTTTACGATAATATAAGCATCCTGATACAATGTGATAGTTAGTAATTTTATGGTCTATCACTTATGGGTGAAGTAACATCATAAATCGCTCATTGATGAATAATTGTTATAATAATCCTTCTATGAATAATAATCTTCGGAAATTTGTTTTTGACTGTGAAAAAACAGAATTTTCAGAAAAATGGAAGTAAAGATTGCAAAAATATTTTTTCTGGGAGGCTTTATCATCACTTTTTTGAAAATCTTAAAGTGCTAGACAATTTTAAAACTCGGGATCGAATTCAGCGGTCAAAAGTATATTGAAAACGACTACAATGTCGAAAGTAAGAAAAAAAATTTTTTTGGGTCATTACCCCCACTTTTTTCAAAAAAAATTTTTTGGTCTTGCGTATATGGGTCTTTAATGTACACAATTCATGCTTTAAACTAAGACTTTGATAAAAGTCACTAGCACGACAATTTAAAGGGAAAAAATGGTCTTGAAAACATTTCTTTGGGACGTTTCACCCACTTTTCTCAAAATCTTGACGTGCTAAACAATTTTAAAACTCGGGATCGAATTCACCTGTCAAAAATACATTGAAAACGACTACAATGTCAAAAAAAGGAAAAAAAAGTTTTTGTGTCTTACCCCTACTTTTTTCCAAAAATTTTGTTTAGAGAGCAAGCTTTGCACTCATTTCTGTTTATTTTTTGAGAATTTTTATTATTTTAAATTCGCTAATGCTAGAAATCAAAAAACTATTCTCAAAAATTGAAATCAAATTCTTTAAAAAGATTCAATTATTTTCAAAAAAAAAAAAAAATTCGAAATTCTATTTTTAATATTTAGTATTTTCATGAAAATTCGCAAAAGAATTCAATTATTTGAAAAAAATTGATAAAATTTAATTATTTTTATAAATAACAAAATTTCCACGGGCATTCAATTAATTTAGAATAACATTATTAAACAAAATTTCGAAAAAATCAAATATTTAGCAAAATTTTTATACAATTTTTCACAATAATTCAAATATTTACTTAAATAATTCTTCGATAGAATTCAATTATGTCAATAAATAACAAAATTATTCTTGAAAATTCAATTCTTTTAAGGCATTTTAATAAAATTCTTTGCAAAATTCAATTATTTTCATAATTAATAAAATTCATCGCATAGGATTTCAATTATTTTTAATACAATTTTTCCCAAAAATTCAATTATTTACTTAAATAATTCTTCGATAGAATTCAATTATGTTAATAAATAACAAAATTATTCTTGAAAATTCAATTCTTTTGAAGCATTTTAATAAAATTCTTTGCAAAATTCAATTATTTTTATAAATAACAATATTTATCACAAGAATTCAATTATTTTTCATAGTAATTAACTTCTACTTCGAAATTCAATTATTCAAAAAAATTCTAATAACATAGTTTTCAAGAATTCAATTATTTTTATAAATAATAAAATGCTTTTTAGGGAATCAATTATTTTTAAAAACTTTGATAGAATTCTTTTCAACTATTCAATTATTTTCATAAATAATGAAATGCTTTTTAGGAAATCAATTATTTTTAAAAATTTTAATAGAATTCTTTTCAACTATTCAATTATTTTCATAAATAATGAAATTCATCGTAGGATTTTAATTATTTTTAATACAATTTTACAGGAATTGCTCAATAAATAAAATTATTCTTAAAAATTTAATTTCAATTCCTCGAAATAATCAATTAATTAAAAAAAGGATTTTTTTAAATTCTTCGGAAGAATTCAATTATTTACAACAATATTAGAATTTTTCACAAGAATTCAATTATTTTCAAATATTTTAATAAAATTGTTCGAAAGAAATCAATTATTTTAAATACAATGTTAATTACATTTTTTTTTAAATAATTCAATTATTCTTTTAGATTTTAATAAAATTCTTCCCAAGAATTCAATTATTTACATAAATAATTGTTCGAAAGAATTCAATTATTAATAATAAATTAGAAAATTATTCCCGAAATTTCAATTATTTTGAGGCAATTTAATAAAATTCTTTGCAAAATTTAATTATTTTCGTAAATAACAATTATTCATCACAGGAATTCAATTATTTTTAAAAATAATAAATTTTTTCTTGGAATAATTAAATTATTTTAAAAAATTCTAATAAAATCGTTCGCAAGAATTCAATTCAATTTCATAAAATTTCCAAACAGAACTCAATTATTTAAAATTTTTTTTTATAATCTTTGTATAAATTCAATTCTTTTCATGAATAATAAAAATGTCTGAAAAATTCAATTATTTAAATTAGAATTTGCATAAAATAATTCGAGAGAAATCAATTATTTAAAAATTTTTATAAAATTTTTCGTATATTCAATTATTTTTAGAAATAATAAAATTCTTTCATGAATAATAAAATTAGTTGTCAGGAAAATAAAATATAGAATGGAATTTTTGTCAGTTTTGTAAAGTGTCTAAAAAGAGTTTTTTTTGGTCGTCAATTTTAATTTTTCGATAGCTACGTTTTTACTACTTTTTTTTAGTTGAAAAACTACTTTTTGCTACTTTTTTAAAATTAATTATCAAATGCGAAGTCTGCAATATTCAGACTTTAAACTAAGATCTCATGAAAGTCTCTAGCACGGCAATTTTAAGAGCAGAAACGTTTTTTAGGGAACTTATTTTCACTTTTCTTAAAATCATGAGGTGGTAAGCAATTTTAAAACTAGGGATCGAATTCAGCGGTCAAAAGTATATTGAAAACGACTACAATGTCGAAAGTAAGAAAAAAATTTTTTTTGGGTCATTACCCCCACTTTTTTCAAAAAAAATTTTTTTGTCTTGCGTATATGGGTCTTTAATGTACACAATTCATGCTTTAAACTAAGTCTTTCATGAAAGTCTCTAGCACTTACATTTAAAGAGCAAAGATGTCTTGAAAACTATTTTTTGGGACTTTGCATCCACTTTTTTGAAAATCTTGACGTGCTAAGCAATTTTAAAACTCGGGATCGAATTCAGCGGTCAAAAGTATATTGAAAACGACTACAATGTCGAAAATAAGAAAAAAAAATTTTTTTTTGTCTTTACCCCCACTTTTTTCAAAAAATTTGTTTTAAAGAGTAAAAATGTCTTGAAAACGTTTTTTGGGGAATTACTTTCCACTTTTTTTTTAAATCTTAAAGTGCTAGGCAAGTTTAAAACTTGGGATCGAATTCAACGGATAAAAATATATTAGAAGCGACTAGAATACAAAAAATAGATTTTTATATACTAGATTTTGCCTATGGGATCATGTCAATGATAAACATGAAGAGAGGATTTTTATTGAAAAATTGAAAAAAAATTTCAATAGAAAAAAAATCTGATTTCAAAGAAATTGGAATCTATTTTCAAATGTCATTGGACTTTTCAATCATCATCGTTATAGTTTTCTCACGCAAAACTCTCTCTCTCCTCTCTCGGTTCATGCAACTGCGTGGTAATAAATGTGCATCCCCAGTGAGTGACCGAGACAAATAAAATATCCCTTATGTAGGAAAAAAAAGAAAAAAAAACGATCGGGTCATTTCTTATGTGGAAGGATGACAAAAAGTTTCGCGCAACCCGTTTCCAGGTATAAAGAATCACAACCCTCGCTTCGTTTCGTGCATTATAGAATTTAAAACCCACACCTTATGTAAACCACTGTCACTGCACAAATATATCGAGAATCCAATATGCGTAGAATTGGTGTGTGTACCTGCATGGGAATATATATATATATTTATATATTTGAAAACGCAATTTTTAGGAAAATAAAAAGAGCGGATCGTAATCGAGAGGCTATTTTGAATACCGTGGGATCATCGGCCTTTTGCCCTTCGTCAAAAACTTTTAGTCCCATCGCCGAAGTCGATGATGCACTTCAAAACTTATTCAAATATTATATAAAGACGATCGTGGGAGTATTACCCTTTCTCATGCGCAACACTTACGTCAAAAGGAGAAAAAAGGGATTTTCCCAAATTTTCTTTTTTTCTCACATTTATCATTTTTTTTTTCTTATGGCAGCGAAAAAATATAGGAATTGAACAAAAATGTTCGCCTTAAATTTTTAAAAGAAGAATTTTTTTTATTTAAAAATTTCTTCAAAAGTAAAATTATTCACTTCTTAAAATCTTGAGGTGCTAGGCAATTTTAAAACTCGGGATCGAACTTAGCAGTCAAAAGTATATTGAAAACGACTACAATGTCAAAAATAAGAAAAAAAAATTTTTTTTACTCTTTACCCCCACTTTTTTCAAAAAAAATTTTTTTGGTCTTGCGTATATGGGTTTTTAAAGTACACAATTCATGCTTTAAACTAAGTCTTTCATGAAAGTCTCTAGCACTTACATTTAAAGAGCAAAAATGTCTTAAAAACTATTCTTTGGGACTTTGCATCCACTTTTTTGAAAATCTTGACTTGCTAAGCAATTTTAAAACTCGGGATCGAATTCAGCGGTCAAAAGTATATTGGAAATGACTACAATGTCGAAAATAAGAAATAAAATGTTTTTTGGGTCTTTACCCCCACTTTTTTCAAAAAATTTTGTTTAAAGTGCAAAAATGTCTTAAAAACGTTTTTTGGGGAACTTATCTTCACCTTTTTTTGAAAATCTTGACGTGCTAGGCAATTTTAAAACTCGGGATCGAATTCAGCGACCAAAAGTACATTGAAAACGACTACAATGTCAAAAATAAAAAAAAAAAGTTTTTTTGCGTCTACCCCCACTTTTTTCAAAAAATTTTGTTTAGAGAGCATGCTTTGCACTCATTTCTGTTTCTTTTTTGAGAATTTTCACTATTTTAAATTCGCTAATACTAGAAATAAAAAAACTATTCTCAAAAATTATATAAGCAAATTCTTTTAAAAAATTCAATTATTTCCAAAAAAAATATTCGAAATTCTATTTTCAATATATAGTATTTTCATGAAAATTTGCAAAAGAATTCAATTATTTAAAAAAAAAATTGATAAAATTCAATTATTTTCAAAAATTAATCAAATTTTCACAGGCATTTAATTAATTTTTTTAAAAAATTTCGAAAAAATAAAATATTTAACAAAATTTTTATACAATTCTTCACAAGAATTCAACTATTTTCACTGATAATAACATTTTTAAATAAATGCTTCATATAATTTCAAACAAAATTCAATTAAATTATAAAAAAAAAATTAATTCTACAGAATTTTCAGTTAAAAGTATGAAAAATTCCGATTTTCAAAGATTTTAATTTGAAATCTTTTCAAAATTCATGCTAAAATACTTTTAATATTCAATTATTTAAAATTTGAACGAAAATTCATGTTTAAATCAATTTTTATTAAAAAAAAATTCTACTAGAATTAAATTTTTTAAATGCAAAAATAAATAATTTGTTGAATAATTGAATGTTTCATAAAATTGAATTCTCATGAAGAATTTTTTCAACAAATTTTTCAAATAATTGAATTTTTTCGACGAATTTTAATAAAATTTTTAAAAATAATTACACTTTTCGAGGAATTTGATTAAAATTTATATTGTATAATAAAAATAATTGAAACTCTGCGATGAGTTTTATTATTTATGAAAATAATTGAATCCCTGTAAAAATTTTATTATTTACGAAAATTTTCGTATTTTTTTATTATTATTATTATAATTGAATTTTAGCGAAGAAATTTATTTAAAAAATTTGCAAATAATTAAATGTTTGCGTAGAATTTTATTAATTTTTTTTTTAATAATAATTAACAATCATTTAACTGAGGAAATTTTTTTAAAATAATTGAAATTTTACTAAAAATTTTATTAAAATTTTTAAAAATAATTGAATTTCTGCAATGATTTGTAAATTTTCAAAAATTCAATTTTTTCAGTGCTTTTTAACTATAAAAGTCTTATATATATGAAACATAAAAACATTAATTTTTGATAATTTTGAAAAATAAAGCGTTCTTTGAGAATTTTCAACTTCATTTCTTTACAAATCATTTTTACGAAGTTTCAATTATTTGAAAAATTCTCCAATTAATTATATATCTTAGAAAATAAAAACAACAAATAATTTTTAAAAAATTCAACTTTTCAAAAAAAAAAAAAATTAGTTCTACAAAATTGTTTGTTATGAGTATGAAAAATTAAAATTTTCAAACATTTTAATTTGAAACGTTTTCAAAATTCAATTACCTATTTTTAGAAATTCTTGCTATATAAAGAATTTTATCAACCACTTTTTAAATAAAATAATGAATTTCGACGAATTTTAATAAAATTTTTAAGATTAAAAACATAATCAAAAAAAAAAACAAAAGATACATTTTTCGAGTGTATTCAATTAAAATTTTATTAAAAATATTCAATATTAAATTAATTGGCTTTAGGATCAGTGCAAAAAGAAGTCAAAGAATTTTCTTATTTCAGATGTTTCGGCATCAAATGTGTGCTCAAAATATGTCATTTATTAAAAAAATAATTGAAATTCCACGATGAGTTTTATTATAATATGAAAATAATTGAATTCCTGAAAAAAAATCTTATCATTTTTGAAAAATAATTGAATGTTTGCGTAGAATTAAATTAAAAAATATTTTTTAAAATAAAAAAAAAATTTTTAATTTTTTTTTTATATTTTATATTTTTATATTTTAATTTTAAATTTAAAAAAATTTTTTTTTCTTTCAATTTTTAATTTTTTTTTATATTTTATATTTTTATATTTTAATTTTAAATTTAAAAATTTTTTTTTTTTTTTTAATTTTAATTTTTTAATTTTATTTTTTTATATTTTACTTTGATTTATATTTTCACTTTTTATGAAAGTTAAAGTGAAAATTAAAGTGACAATAAAAATCTGTCAAAGTGAAAATGAAAGTAAAAATAAAAATCTATCTTAGTGACAGTGAAAATAAAAAGAAAAAAAAATTCACCAAAGTGAAAATAAAAAATCTGTCAAAGTGAAAATGAACGTGACAATCTGTCTATTGAATGTCAAAGTGAAAATGAAAGTGATTAAAAAAAAATACGAGATATTTTTTCCTTAGTGACCTCTATCATTGGATTTAATTAGACGTATTAAAATAAATGCATTTTGGGATTATTTCAGCAATATAGAGAGGATGAAATTTCCCCAAATATGTATTATTATTAGATACATTCGCAAGAGTGAAAGGGATGAATGTTACACACATTCACAGCGTGGGAACGTGCACCACTGTGATGATTCCCTCCACCTACACTCTTTTACCTGTTCGAGTAGGGATACATCAAACTTGGGAATACACAATACAATCTATACACATAACTGACAAACAGTTCTGGACGATATTAGATAGATTAGTTTTGACTGTACACATAGTGAAGACCAAAAATCCTTTCTTTCATTTTTATGTATCAACAAAAAAAGAAAATTTTCTTTATGTCATCTGTTATTTATCTATAACCAGAACGAAACCATATTTATCGCTTTTTATCTAAAAAAAAACTGTATTTACAGTATATTCTAAGGATTAAAAATAAATTACATTTTTTTCTCTCTCTCGTTTTTTTTATCATTCACGTGAAAATATTTTTGAGAAATTTTGCTTTATGACTTTAGTGGAATTTCCAAGAATTTTTTACCGGAATTTTTCCACAATTCTTGAAAAAATGTTTGATTATTCTATTTCTGACAATAATTTTTTTTTCTAAATAACTTAATAATTAATTAAAAATTTTAAAAAACTCTCGAACAAAATTCAAATTTTTCTGAAATTATAGTTATGTTTTTAATATAGAATTCAAATTAATTATTAACAAAAATTGATCTTTACATTCATTTTTACTATTTTGTACTTTAATATACTTTAAATATACTGATAATAAATTTAATGTACTAATAATAATTTTAATATAAGACAAAAAAATTTTTTGAAAAAAGTGGGGGTAAAAACCGAAAAAAAATTTTTTTTTTCCTATTTTTGACATTGTAGTCGTTTTCAATATACTTTTGACCACTGAATTCGATCTTGACTTTTAAAATTGCTTAGCACGTCAAGATTTTCAAAAAAGTGGATGCAAAGTCCTTAAAAAAACGTTTTCGAAACATTTTTGCTTTTTAAATTGCAATGCTAGAGATTTTCATGAAATCTTAGTTTAAAGATTGAATTTTGTACTTTAAAGATCCATAGACACAAGACCAAAAACTTTTTTTTTGAAAAAAGTGGGGTCAAAAATTCAAAAAAATTGTTTTTTTTTGCTTATTTTTGACATTGTAGTCGTTTTTAATATACTTTTGACCACTGAATTCGATCCTAAGTTTTAAAACTGATAATAACTTTAATATAAGCGAGACCAAAAATTTTTTTGAAAAAAGTGGGGGTAAAAACCCAAAAAAAATTTTTTTTTCCTATTTTTGACATTGTAGTCGTTTTTAATATACTTTTGACCACTGAATTCGATCCTAAGTTTTAAAACTGATAATAACTTTAATATACTTCTAATTACTTTAATATAAGCGAGACCAAAAATTTTTTTGAAAAAAGTGGGAGTAAAAACCCAAGAAAAAAATTTTTCCCTATTTTTGACATTGTAGTCGTTTTCAATATACTTCTGCCCACTGAATTCGATCCCGAGTTTTAAAATTGCTTAGCACGTCAAGATTTTCAAAAAAGTGGATGCAAAGTCCCAAAAAATAGTTTTTAAGACATTTTTACTATTTAAATGTGAGTGCTAGAGAATTTCATAAAAGACTTAGTTTAAAGCATGAATTGTGTACTTTAAAGATCCATAGACACAAGACCAAAAACTTTTTTTTTTTGAAAAAAGTAGGGTCAAAAATTCAAAAAAATTGTTTTTTTTGCTTATTTTTGACATTGTAGTCGTTTTCAATATACTTTTGACCACTGAATTCGATCCTAAGTTTTAAAACTGATAATAACTTTAATATACTACTAATTACTTTAATATAAGCAAGACCAAAAATTTTTTTGAAAAAAGTGGGAGTAAAAACCCAAAAAAAAAATTTTTCCCTATTTTTGACATTGTAGTAGTTTTCAATGTACTTTTGACCGCTGAATTCGATCCCGAGTTTTAAAATTGCTTGGCAAGTCAAGATTTTCAAAAAAGTGGATGCAAAGTCCAAAAAAATAGTTTTTAAGACATTTTTGCTCCTTATGTTGCAAAATGAGAGACTTTCATGAATGACTTAGTTTAAAGCATGATTTGTGTAGTTTAAACACCCATAGACGTAAGAACAAAAATTTTTTTTTGAAAAAAGTGGGGGTAAAGATTCAAAAAAAAATTTTTTTTCTTATTTTTGACATTGTAGTCGTTTTCAATATACTTTTGATCGCTGAATTCGATTCCAAGTTTTAAAATTGCCTAGCATGTCAGAATTTAGAGTAATAGCAATACTTGATAATAATTGTAATAACAGTATAATCTAATAAATAAATAACAGAGGGTAATAATATTGTAATAATTTGCAATAAACTGTTAACTTTAGGAAAGAAATAAATTCCCCCTCGTTGCTGATTTGCATATCAAATAATTACAAATACCACTATATTTTTTAATTAGTAGTACTATTTTCTAATTACTACTAAAAACAAAAAATTCTAAAAACACTTATATTCTCGAACAGAATTATAAGAATACAAAAACTGAAAAATGTAAATTTTTTTTTCTGTACATGCAATACATTAGAAAGAACCGTTAAAATTTCTCGTGTCTGTTAATTTGGTCGATTTCCTTTTTCACGCTGATTTTCATTTTCTAAAGAGTATAGAGAGGAGGAAAATGAGAGGGAGGAAAAAAAACACGTTTTTCCAGTCTGTTTCCAGAAAGTCGACACCCAAAGGCAAAATGGCCCATCTGTTGCTCTGTTTTTCGAAAGCCAGTGCACCACGTGATATGACCATGTCGAATAACAGGCGAAAAACTCGTTCGATTTTTCCTACTCCACGTTTTGTTATTATATTGGTGGTTGGAGAGTAAAAATTTCACATTATCTCAACATCTCAGCAATGCCTCATTTGCCTTTTGGAATTCTTGAAGTTTCCTTAAAGTTTTTTTTTTTTTTGCTGAAAAAAGTGGAAATTTTCAATTACAGATTTTTTGCCCTCGTTTTTTTATGCCAAGTTGGAAAAATTCTTTGAAAAATACTTTTTTTTTGAGTTTGCCTCGGAATTGCAACAAATTACTTGTGGTCGGAATTTTACATCGGATTTTTTATAGTCGAATATTTCGAATCCAATCAAAATTATTGTTAAAATTAAAAAAAAAAAAAAAAAAAAAAAATTGGAAAGAATAGATTTTTTTAATGTCCCTTTTTTAAAATTTGCTCACTGTAGACGTGGATAGTATATTATTTTGCCCTTTTTACCTTCCCACGCATCGCAGGTATATAATAATAGAATTTTTTCCACTCATGGAATCCAATTTCACAATTAACATATAGGTATAATGTTACGTATTCGTTGACCCTCTACTTGACCACACAACTGAGTGCAAGAAGAAAGGGGGTGAAAAACTATTGAACCTGGTTTCCTTTTTTCCTTTTTTCCATTTTTTTTTTTTTTTTTTTTTTTTTTTGAAAACAGAAGAAATAAAGCGACCAACTTGAGTAAATATGAGGTAAACTATTTGTATTGTTAGAGAATTATATGAAAATCAATGTAATTTGTAAAAAAAAAGTATAATTTTTTTTATTCATCTACTAATTCTAAAAAATTTGTCAAAAAAAATTAGCTACTAACTGATTATAACAAAACATTCAAAAATTCTAAAAACTGTCAGAATTATAAAAGGGTTAAAAAGAAATTAAAAAAAATATTAAATGTTATTTATAATCCAATTTGTTGAAATCCGTTTTCTCAAGTGAAAAAGCGGTAAACCAATTTTTGAAGTTAATGTAATATAATCTGTTTTTTTTTTTGTTTCTAAATTTAAAAACACGTACAAAAGAGGGTTCTGGACCTGTATGCGCGAGGGTTAAAAGAAAATTCACACGGTTTGTCAAGAGGAGTAACTGGACCTTTATTTTCACCCTCTTAATTAGTACTTCCGGTTTTTAATCCACAAACACAAATTTAAAGGGATTAAACTTTAGCTTTATTAATTTCGAAACAGGTTGATTTTAAGTATAAAATAACGAGTACAAAAAAAGAAATGAATGTCAAGTTTCTCCTTTTGTAAATTTCATTTTTTCATTCCATTTTTTGTGGTAAAGACCCAAAAAAAATTTTTTTTTCTTATTTTTGCCATTGTAGTCGTTTTCAATATACTTTTGACTGCTGAATTTGATCCCGAGTTTTAAAATTTCTTAGCACGTCAAGATTTTCAAAAAAAGGTGAAGATAAGTTCCCCAAAAAACGTTTTTAAGACATTTTTGCACTTTAAACAAAATTTTTTGAAAAAAGTGGGGGTAAAGACCCAAAAAACATTTTATTTCTTATTTTTGACATTGTAGTCGTTTTCAATATACTTTTGACCGCTGAATACGATCCCGAGTTTTAAAATTGCTTAGCAAGTCAAGATTTTCAAAAAAGTGGATGCAAAGTCCCAAAAAATAGTTTTCAAGACATTTTTACTATTTAAATGTGAGTGCTAGAGACTTTCATGAAAGACTTAGTTTAAACCATGAATTGTATACTTTAAAGACCCATATACTCAAGATCAAAAAATTTTTTTTTGAAAAAAGTGGGGGTAAAGACCCCAAAAAAATGGTTTTTCTTATTTTCGACATTGTAGTCGTTTTCAATGAACTTGTGACCACTAAATTCGATCCCGAGTTTTAAAATTGCTTAACACGTCCAGATTTTCAAAAACGTGGATGCAAAGTCCGAAAAAATAGTTTTTAAGACATTTTTGCTCTTTAAATGTGAGTGACAGAGACTTTCATGAGGTGTTAGTTTAAAATTTGAATTGTATACTTTAAAGACCCATATACGCAAGACCAAAAAATTTTTTTTGAAAAAAGTGGGGGTATAGACCCAAAAAAAATTTTTTTTTTCTTATTTTTGACATTGTAGTCGTTTTCAATATACTTTTGACCGTTGAATTCGATCCCGAGTTTTAAAATTGCTTAACAATTCAAGATTTTAAGAAAAGTGAAGATAAGTTCGCCAAAAAATGATTTTAAGGCATTTTTGCTCTTTAAAACAAATTTTTTGAAAAAGTGGGGGTAAAGACCCAAAAAAAACTTTTTTTTCTTATTTTTGACATTGTAGTCGTTTTCAATATACTCTTGACCGCTGAATACGATCCTGAGTCTTAAAATTGACTAGCACGTCAGAATTACAAGAAAATTAATATTTGGTAATAAGTTTAATAACAGTATAATGTAATAAATATATATTAGAGCGTAATAATTGTTAAATTGTTTACATTCAATTTTGTAGAAATAATTACTATTCATTAAATGAATTGAAATATTTTTCTATGCATGAATAATAAATTTAAAAATATGGAAGAATTTCCCACATTTTATACTAATAGAAAATAACGAAAAGGGGAAAAGATTAACTCATTTTCGAAAAATGAGACACATGTCGCATTGAAGAGACAACATTGTGAACGGAATATAAGGATTATGTTTCTGAACCATTGGTTAAGTACAACAACACGTCATTATCTGTCTCTATGTTTCTAAATTTAAAAAAAAAATAACACGAAGAATTTCTGGACCTGCAGCGGCAATAGAGGGTTGAGAAAAATTTCACACGCTTTGTCGAGAGCAACTGGACCTGCATTTTCACCCTCTTATATATATAGAGAGAGATAGACGCATGTATGTCCTCTACACTCTCCATCCGGTCATTTTCAACCCTGGAAAAACGATTTCTCAGGAAAGGGATGCATTTTGCTTTCGTGCCACATCTTCTCGAGGGAATAAATATATATCACGCAAAAGGGACAAAAAACACTTGTGGGCGTAGGAATACATATCCTATCTATATATATGCAGATGGTTGCCCGTATATATACTATACACAACTACTGGTGTTTGTACTTTAAACATATTCTCTCCCCGAGAGTTCATACACCTGCTTCTTTTTACATTCGATTTTCTATCAATTGATTTTTTTTATTTATTTTTCATTTCATTTTATTAAATTACTAAAGAATTAACATTTTTTTTTAAATTTTTTTTTTTATTAAATTTTTTTTTGACAATATAGATTTTAATTAAACTGAATTGTAAAAATTTAAAATTGTAAATTATAAATTTGGATAATTTAGAATCTGTAATAAACTTCAATTTAAAAAAAAAAAAAAAAAAAAAAAAAAAAAATCAAAATGTATTTCGGCGAAATGGTTAAAATGTTTTGAATGTTTTCTCCAGTTAAGGAATGCCATAATTTTCTTGAATTTACACTTTTTTTTATATATATATACACCCTTTTGTCGTTCGGAAAAGCCATATAGATGTTCGTAAAAGGCGTCGCGTCAGCGTCATTTAAAGTATCCCAGGGTCATAAAGTAAAAGGGTGAAAACCACTCTCGAGCAGAAGCGCACTATGCTATATACAGAGTTGTGTAATGCTTTTCAAAAATTTCTAAAAGAAAAATAAGAAAAAAAAAAATAAACAAAAAATTTTCAAAAGAAACATGAATTCCATTCCTTTATAGAGCGAGTTGTGGTGCCCCATAAATATTGTCTAGATTTCTATAAAGTGTATAGAACTAATTTTTTTTTTTCTACAAAATTTATATACAGTATAATTCAAGGTACACGTTACAGTTAATTTTTTTTCGCCTTTCGTTATTTCTTTTTATAAAAACCAGTTTTTGAAAAAGAAAACATTTATAACAGAAATTTCTAAACTGTTCGAAAAAGAAATATTTTTGCAAAAAAAAAAAAAAAAATTGAAACTGTGTTATAGAAAAAAAATTGAAATTAAAAAATTAAAAATTCAACATTTTTAGTTTCTGCCTCAGATTTATGAATAATTTGAAGTTAATAATTTTTAGTTTTAATTATTTTTTTAAAATTGGATCGATTTAATGACTAAAATAATAAAAGGGGGAATTTTTTTCATAATTGAAATTATACAAATCATTTTAATGAACCCCTTATTATGAAGGGGTAATTTATAGGATGACTGCGCATCATTTTTATTGTAATGTGAGTAGAGGAAAAAAAAATAACCCTTTATTTGTGTTCGAAGAGGATCGAAACCACATTTTTATTTATTCACAAATAATCACCTGTTAAATATGTCTATAGGTCTGTTCTCGGTTAACAGGTTTAGAAAAAACTTATCCTCCCTTTAATGAATGGATTAATTTAATTGTATATATTTCCAAACAAATTCCCCTTTTACAATCGAGTAAATATTAAAAAAGTTTTAAATTAGTAATTTTTCCATTAATATAATTAAAATTAGAAAAAATTATTTATTTATTTATAAACAAGACAATAAAAAAATATATTTTCAGTAAGTAATTTTTAAACTAAAAAATTCTACTAATAAATATTTTTTAATAAAATAAAAAATTTAAAAATGAAAATTTAAATAGTAACAGAAAGTTTTGAATAAAAATTTTTTTTTTATTTTTATATAGATTTTTATTAAAACCGATATGTAATATATTTTTTTCAATATAAAAAAATATTTATTTATTTATTTAATTATAAACGTGGCAATATTATATTACATGAAAAAATTGTTTTTAATCAAAATAAAAAGTTTTTTTTTAATTATAAAATAAAAAATTATAGGTGATTCGTGAAATTTTTATTATTTATAAAAATATTTAAATTTTGTCAAAAAGATTAATTTTATCAAACATTTTTTTAAATAATTGAATTCTTTTAGGAATTTTTTTTTAAATTTTAAAAAGAATTGAATTTTATTACTTTTGAAAATAATTGATTTCTTGTGATCAATATTGTTATTTATAAAAATAATTGAATTCCTTAAAAAAAATTCTACCGATTATATTTAAAAAAATAATTAACTTTCTTTAAATGATTTTATTATTTATGAAAATAATTGAATTTTGCAATGAATTTTATTCGAATTCCTAAAAATAATTGAATTTTGTCAAAGAATTTTTTTAATTTTGAAAATAATTGAATTCTTGTTATGAAAATTGTTATTTATGAAAATAATTGAATTTCGGCACAGAAGTTTATAAAAAAAAATGTAAATAATTGAATCTCTGTGAAATTTTTATTTTATTATCAAAAAGAAGAATTTTATCAAACTTTTTTTTAAATAATTGCATTTTTTTGGGAAATTTTATTAAAATTTTTGAAAATAATTGAATTTTATTACTTTTGAAAATAATTGATTTCTTGTGATCAATTCTGTTTATTTATAAAAATAATTAAATTGCTAAAAAGAATTCTATTATTTATAAAAATAATTGAAATCCTGTAAAAAAATTTTATTATTTATGAAAATAATATTGAATCTATACTTTTGAAAATAATTGAATTCTATTATTTATCAAAATAATTGAATTTTCAAATGAATTCTATTCAAATTCCTGAAAATAATTGAATTTTGTCGAAGAATCTTTTTAATTTTGAAAATAATGGAATTCTTATTTTGAATATTGATATTTATGAAAATAATTGAATTTCAGCAAATAAGTTTATAAAAAAATATTATAAATAATTGAATTTCTGTGAAATTTTTATTTTATTATCAAAAAGAAGAATTTTATTAAACATTTTTTTAAATAATTGAATTCCTTTGGGAAATTTTATCAAAATTTTTTTAAATAATTGAATTTTATTACTTTTGAAAATAATTGATTTCTTGTGATCAATTATGTTTATTTATAAAAATAATTGAAATGCTAAAAAGAATTCTATTATTTATAAAAATAATTAAATTTTCTAATGAATTTTATTCAAATTCTTGAAAATAATTGAATTTTGTCGCAGAATTTTTTTAATTTTGAAAATAATGGAATTCTTATTTTGAATATTGATATTTATGAAAATAATTGAATTTCGGCAAATAAGTTTATAAAAAAAAATATTGTAAAGAATTGAATTTCTGTGAAATTTTTATTTTATTATCAAAAAGAAGAATTTTATCAAACATTTTTTTAAATAATTGAATTCCTTTGGGAAATTTTATCAAAATTTTTAAAAATAATTGAATTTTATTAATTTTGAAAACAATTGTTTTCTTGTGATCAATTATGTTTATTTATAAAAATAATTGAATTGCTAAAAAGAATTCTATTACATATTTATAAAAATAATTGAAATCCTGTAAAAAAAATTTATTATTTATGAAAATAATTGAATCTATACTTTTGAAAATAATTGAATTCTATTATTTATCAAAATAATTGAATTTTGCAATGAATTTTATTCAAATTCCTGAAAATAATTGAATTTTGTCGAAGAATCTTTTTAATTTTGAAAATAATTGAATTCTTGTTATGAAAATAATTGAATTTCGGCGAAGAAGTTTATAAAAGAATAAATTGTAAATAATTGAATCAAAAATTAATTACATTTTACGTTAAATTAAATAAATTATTAATTAAATAATAATTGAAAAAATTAAATGCTTTGAATAAGTATTTTTATATAATTGAGAAATTATAAAAAAAATATTTTTAAGAAAAATATATTAAATAAATAGGTATATTATTACAAAAAAATTAAACTGTTTAATAAATATTTCTTATTAGTGATTTATGAAAATTATAAAGTAAATCATAAATAGAGGTAAAATAAACAATAAACAATACATTAATTTTAAAAATTACGAAAAAATAATTTTTCACCTAATTAAATAAAAAAATACTGTAGAATTTACATATAGTTTTAAAAGCATTTCTTTAAAAAGTGGCTTATTCCGACTAATTACCTTAAAAACTGTGGATATTCATTATTTCGAAGAATTATCGCGACAAAATCGGTGCACAACGTGAAAACAGCTCTTTAACCCCTTTAAGTTGAAAATAATCTCTAAAACATTGTTAGACGTGAACTTTTTGTTTAGAGCGGAAAAAAAAAATTTAAAGCCGATTTTCTTATTAAGATGCGGCTTATTTTGTATTTAACTATGTAAATAAAGGTAAAACAGTATTTTTACAAAATCTATAACATATATCTTTATCCTCTGCGATTTGGTGCAAGAGATAAAAATTTATTTTTGACGAAAACAAAAAAAAACAATATATCCTCTTTAGTTCCGGTTTCTATATAGATTGATTATCGCAAACAATATAATTACATTAGCATTTTAACCTTATTTAGAAAATTGTATTTAAATATTAATAATTAAATACATATACCAACACTAATTAAAAATTAGTTTATTAAATATTAATAGTCAAATATGCTAATTAAAAATTAGTCATTAAAAATTAATAATTAAATGCATATTATACTGTATTTAAAGAGAGTTTTTAAAAAACTTTCTTCGAAAGAAAAGCGAGACGATTGGAAAGAAATTTTAAAAATGTGAGTTTTTAAACGTGTAAACTTTCTTGAGGTCTCATTTTTTTTTTAATTTAGATGTCAATTTTAATTTCGTTTATTATATAATCAATTATTTTTAAAACTAATAAAATTCAATTATTTTCAAAAATTTCAAATAAAATTCATGGCAAAATTTCAATTACATAATCAAACATTTTTTCTCAATTCAAAATGATTTTCAATATCTACTATTTTTCATTAAATTTTCCAAATGAATTCAATTATTTTAAAAAAAGGTTTGATAAAATTCTTCTTTTTGATAAAATTTAAATATTTTTATAAATAATAAAAATTTCACAAAAATTCAATTATTTACAAATTTTTTTATAAACTTCTTCGCCGAAATTCAATTATTTTCAGGAATTTGAATAAAATTCATTAGAAAATTCAATTATTTTCATAAATAATAGAATTATTTGTAGGAAGTCAATTATTTTTTATAACTAACAATAATAATGACGAGAATTCAATTATTTTCAAAAGTAATAAAATTCAATTATTTTCAAAAGTCTCAATAAAATTTATAGCAAAATTTCAAATACAATCAAAAATTTTTAATTCAATGATTTTCAATACCTACTATTTTTAATAAAATTTTCCAAATGAATTCAATTATTTTAAAAAAAAGGTTTGATAAAATTCTTTTTTTTTTTGATAAAATTTAAATATTCTTATAAATAATAAAAATTTCACAAAAATTCAATTATTTACAAATTTTCTACAAACTTATTCGCCGAAATTTAATTATTTTCATAAATAACAATATTCATAATGAGAATTCAATTATTTTCAAAATTCAAAAAAATTCTTTGACAAAATTCAATTATTATTTTCAGGATTTTGTATAAAATTTATTAGAAAATTCAATTATTTTCATAAATAATAAAATAATTCGTAGAAAGTCAATTATTTTCATAAATAACAATATTAATCACGAGAAATCAATTATTTTCAAAAGTAATAAAATTCAATTATTTGAAAACAATTTTTGACAAAATTCTAAATGAATATTCAATTATTTTCTAAAATAATGAAAATTTCACTGGAATTCAATTACTAAAAATAGAATTTGCATAAATTTTTACGAAAAAAATCAATTGTTTCAAACTTTTTTTTTTATAAAATTTTTCGTAGGAATTCAATTATTTTTAAAAATTATTAATATTCTTAGTAGGAATTTAATTAAAAAATTAAAAAATTTTCAAAAAAAGAAAAAAAAATTATTGTTGAGAATAGAATTATTTTCAAATACTAATGAAGCTCTTAGTAAGAATTCAATTATTTTCAAGTAATAAAATTCTCCTCAAAAAATGCAATTCTTCGCAGAAATTCAAATATTTTTGAAAAGAAATTAAAATTCTTTTTTGGAATCAATTATTTTCAAAAATTATCAATATTCTTATCAGGTTAGCAATTATTTAACAAATTTTCAATATATTCTGCATAGGAATTTAATTATTTATCAAAATTAATTGAATTCTTTTCAGGAATTCAATTATTTTTCTATTCCTAATTATTTTTTAATTCAATTATTTTCAAAATTAAAAAAATTCTTCGACAAAATTCAATTATTTTCAAGAATTTGAATAAAATTCATTAGAAAATTCAATTATTTTTATAAATAATAGAATTCTTTTCAGCAATTCAATTATTTTTATAAATAAACATAATTGATCACAGGAAATCAATTATTTTCAAAAGTAATAAAATTCAATTATTTAAAAAAATTTTAATAAAATTTCCCAAAAAAATGCAATTATTTAAAAAAAAGTTTGTTAAAATTTTTCTTTTTGATAATAAAATAAAAATTTCACAGAAATTCAATTATTTACAATATTTTTTATAAATTTATTTGCCTAAATTCAATTATTTTCATAAATAACAATTTTCATAATAAGAATTCAATTATTTTCAAAATTAAAAAGATTCTTCGACAAAATTCAATTATTGTTAGGAATTTGAATAAAATTCATTGCAAAATTCAATTATTTTGATAAATAATAGAATTCAATTATTTTCAAAAGTATAGATTCAATTATTTTCATAAATAATAAAATTTTTTTACAGGATTTCAATTATTTTTATAAATATGTAATAGAATTCTTTTTAGCAATTCAATTATTTTTATAAATAAACATAATTGATCACGAGAAATCAATTATTTTCAAAAGTAATAAAATTCAATTATTTTTTTAAAATTTTGATAAAATTTCCCAAAGGAATTCAATTATTTAAAAAAATGTTTGATAAAATTTCCCAAAAGAATTCAATTATTTAAAAAAATGTTTAATAAAATTCTTCTTTTTGATAATAAAATAAAAATTTCATAGAAATTCAATTATTTACAATATTTTTTTATAAACTTATTTGCTGAAATTCAATTATTTTCATAAATAACAATATTCATAACAAGAATTCAATTATTTTTAAGATTGAAAAAATTCTTCGACAAAATTCAATTATTTTTAAGAATTTGAATAAAATTCATTAGAAAATTCAATTATTTTTATGAATAATAAAATCATTCGTAGAAAGTCAATTATTTTCATAAATAACAATATTATTTACAAGAAATCAATTATATTCAAAAATAATAAAATTCAATCATTTTTAAAAAATTTAATAAAATTCATGGCAAAATTTGAATTATTTTCAAAAGTATTTCTGAATTTAATAATTTGCATATCTATTATTTTAATAAAATTTACCAAAAGAATTCAATTATTTAAAAACAATTTTGACAAAATTCTACATGTATTCTAATAAAAAAAATAAAATAAAATTTTATGAATAAAAAAAAATGGATAAAAAAATGGATAAAATAAAATAAAATAAAATTTTATAATAAAATTTTATGAAGTGGTAAATTTTTTCTTCTGCTTGTGAGAAAAAAAAGTGAAGAAAATGTTTCCTTCTAAAAAAAATAACTCTAAAAATAGAATTTTCCCTGGAGAAAAGGAGAAATTTTTTATTTTTGGGAATAATTTTCGGAAAATGAAATTATCATTGGCAGGTGATGGAATTTAAAAAACTGGCTGCTTGAAAGCATATAAATATATAAAGATAAACCAACAGGTAGTTTTTTAAGCGGGCGCGCGCGCGCGTGCAACGGGAACGGCGCTAACGTTTTGTAAATAGAAAAGAGACTCACGTGCTTCACATCAAATCCTATTTCTTATCTTCTGATTTTGATCGCATCATTCAACGCGTGAAACACCTGCTCAATCTTGTTTCTTTTCAATAATCAAATTATAACGCCTAATTAATTTCTCACCGCTTTTTTTTCTTTATGATATATCAATATCAATAAAAAAAAAAAATTTCTCTTTTGATTTATAAAATAATATATCAACAAGAAAATATTTTTTTACCAGTACAAATATGAAGAAAAAAATAAAACTTCTTTTCAATAAATTTCGAAAAAAAAAATTATTTTTTACTTAATTTTGAGTTTTACGAAAAAATAATTTACAAATCACGAAAAAAAGCTTCAATTGGTAAAATTGCTAAGTTTTTCTAGAATATAGCGAAAGTTTTTACTAAAACGACTAAAAATTTCACTAATATAAAAGCTACTACTTATTTCTGTTTTTTTTTTAGAATTTCCACTTCTTTAAGGGCATTTGAACCATGATGACGTCACAGATTTAAAACTAATGCTTTGCACAAACTGTGACGTCATCAAGGTTCAAATCCCCTTAAATTCGCTAATACTATATAGAAATCAAAAAATTTTTTTCAAAATTTATCATCAAATTCTTTAGAAAAATACAATAATTTTTAAAAAATATTCGAAACTCAATTCTTTTCATAGTCTACTATTTTCATAAAATTTCTCAAAAGAATATTCAATTATTAAAAAAAAAATTGATAAAATTCATCCAAAATTCAATTATTTTCATAAATAATAAAATTTCCACAGGAATTCAATTAATTTAGAATAGGTAACATTTTCAAAAAAATTTCGAACAAATCAATTATTTTCATAAATAATAAAATCATTCGTAGGAAGTCAATTATCTTCATAAATAACAATATTCATAATAAGAATTCAATTATTTTCAAAATTAAAAAAATTCTTCGACAAAATTCAATTATTTTCAGGAATTTGAATAAAATTCATTAGAAAATTCAATTATTTTCATAAATAATAAAATCATTCGCCGAAATTCAATTATTTTCAAAATTAAAAAAATTCTTCGACAAAATTCAATTATTTTCAGGAATTTTAATAAAATTCATTAGAAAATTCAATTATTTTCATAAATAATAAAATCATTCGCCGAAATTCAATTATTTTCAAAATTAAAAAAATTCTTCGACAAAATTCAATTATTTTCAGGAATTTTAATAAAATTCATTAGAAAATTCAATTATTTTCATAAATAATCAAATTTCCACAGGAATTCAATTAATTTAGAACAGGTAACATTTTCAAAAAAATTTCGAAAAAATCAATTATTTTCATAAATAATAAAATCATTCGCCGAAATTCAATTATTTTCATAAAAAAAATAATTCATAATAAGAATTCAATTATTTTCAAAATTAAAAAAATTCTTCGACAAAATTCAATTATTTTCAGGAATTTGAATAAAATTCATTGCAAAATTCAATTATTTTCATAAATAATAAAATCATTTACAGAAAGTTAATTATTTTTATAAATATAATCGGTAGAATTTTTTTAGGAATTCAATTATTTTTATAAATAACAATATTGATCACAAGAAATCAATTATTTTCAAAATTAAAAAAATTCGTCGACAAAATTCAATTATTTTCAGGAATTGGAATAAAATTCATTAGAAAATTCAATTATTTTCATAAATAATAAAATCATTCGTAGGAAGTCAATTATCTTTATAAATAACAATATTCATAATAAGAATTCAATTATTATTAAAATTAAAAAAATTCTTCGACAAAATTCAATTATTTTCAGAAACAACAAATTTTTTCACAAAAATTCAATTATTTTCAGAAACAACAAATTTTTTCACAAAAATTCAATTATTTTTATAAATAATAAAATTTTTCTCAGGAATTCAATTATTTTGTTAAAATTTTAATAAAATTCTTTGCAATTACATTCAATTATTTTCATAAATAATAAAATTCATCGCAGGATTTTAATTATATTTAATAAAATTTTACAGAAATTGCTCAAAAAATGTAATTATATATTCTTAAAAATATATTTTTTTTAAAATTTTTTGGAAGAATTCAATTGAAATAATAAAATTTTTCGAAAGAAATGAATTATTTTAAAATTTAAATACAATTATAATTAAAAATTTTTTTTTTTTAAATTAATTCAATTATTCTTTTAGATTTTAATAAAATTCTGTTGGAGAATTTAATTTACATTTTTCCCAAGAATTCGATAAATTCGAAAATATTTCGATAAATAACAAAATTATTCCTGAAAATTCAATTATTTTGCGAGGTATTTTAATAAAATTCCCCAATGGGAAATTTACAACTGGCGGAGTACTGCGCCAGCACTGGTAGTACTGGCAGCTACGCTGACAGACAGCACTGGCATAACTCTGGGATGATAACGCTGTCTAACGCTGGCGAAGTACTGTCTGCCAGTGCTGCCAGACAGCGCTGGCGCAGCACTGGACCAGTGCTGGCTGAGAATATTGCCGCAATAAATGCCGTATTGTTATTAATTAGTCGTAAATTAATAATTATAAATAATTTAACCACAAAATGGTAAATAATATTAATAAATAGTTATTATTCATAAAATATTTCTCTTCTTAAAGAAATTGTATTAAAGATGGAGACTAACAATGGATATAGTAAATGAAGTAGAAAAAAATTGTTTATAACATTTAAAAATTAAATAATAAACAATTACAGTAAGTGTGCATTAGATTTTCATATTTTAGTACCTAACGATTGGAATCTAGAAATATCGCAAACCTATGAAAATAAACAAAATTGCTGACGAGGGGAATCGAACCTACGACCTACGGACTAACAGACTAACGCTCTAACCACTATGCTAACGACACATGTGTACAGTAAATTATTAATATCTCAGTATCATTCAGACATACAATTATTGAGTCAAAGATGAGAAAAAGATAGGGATACGTTAGAAATAATAAATTGAAATAAAATAAATTAAACTAAATTTTTAATAATTAAATTAAATTACTTTACTTATTGCATTTAACATTTTACGTAATTCTTAAATTACGTGGTAATTTTTTAATAATTTTTTATTCATAGTAAGAAGTATAATAGTATTTTAATAGGAACCAAATTATTATTGAGATTAAAGTTTAAATTTTGTTTATAATTTTAATTTGTTTAAATAATTTATTATTTACAAAATTAGACAATTATGTTAAATTGTTATTATTAAATTTAATAAGAATAAAAAATGAACAACTGAAAAGTAAAATATTAATTCATAAACTTTTTTTATAATTTTTTTCAAGTTTATGTCAAAAAAGCAATGTTGGCAAAGAGCGCCGTGAACAATTTTTCTATACTCAGCCAGCACTTGCCGCCGTGGCTTGTCCAAGCTTTGGCGAAACAAAAATTCTGTACTGCGCCAGCACTAATTGTCGAGGCTCGGCTAGACTACGCCGAACAATCGTCTGAGTACTAAGCCAGTGGTGAACATCGGCACTACACTGGCATTTCCCATTGGGTCTTTGCAAAATTCAATTATTTTTATTAAATAACAATAATCATCACAAGAACTCAATTATTTTTAAAATTAATAAATTTCTTCTTGGAAATTTAATTATTTTAAAAAAATCTAATTTTTTTGTAAAAATCTTCTGTTAAGAATTCGATAATTCTTTTCATGAATTTAATAAAAATTTTTTAGGAATTCAATTATTTAATTTAGAATTTGCATAAAATTAGTCGATAGAAATCAATTATTCAAAAACTTTTATAAAATTCTTCGCAAAAATTAAATTATTTTTATAAATATTTAAATTCTTTCATGAATAATATAAAATTCGTTGCTGGGATTTTTATGTCAGTTTTGAGAATTTTTTTTTTTTTCTTTATGTGAAAAAGTGTAAAGTTTGAGAAAAAGTTTTATATTTTATTTTTTCATTTGTAAATTTTTAATTATAAAAATAATGAAGAATTATGAAAATATAAATTCAAAGAAAATTCTTATCGTAATCGATGTCTTGTTATATAACTTTAAATTAAACCGAATCTTAGTGGAAATTATTTCTATTTTTAAATCGCAGTTCAGTATTTTTCTATTTTTTGAAAATAATTAAGAAATGATTGCGCTTTAAATTCAAGTTTTCTAAGTGTATTTTGAGTTTTTGACGTTAAGAAAAGTCATTATGTTTTCTATTTTAAAATTACAGTATATTCCTGTCTCTTTCTTTTTTTTCCTTCGTTTCTTTCAAAAATTATAATAATTATATATATATATATATATATATATATATATATATATATATATATATATATATATATATATATATATATATATATATATATATATATATATATATATATATATATATATATATATTTATATATATATAAAAATTTTTTAAATTATTATATAGGTATAATAATTATAATAATGAAAACTCTGGTAAATTGTTGTTCTGTATAAAAGTAATAAAATCCTAAAATATTATAACTTTTATAAAAATTAACAATAAAGTAAATAAATGCGCAACAAAAATTACACCAAGTTTTTTGTAAAAAAATTAAAAAATTTTTTTTAAATAAAATCGTTTGATTAGAAACTGTTAGGAAATATTGTTATTTTGTTATTCTTAGAAAAAAAAATTCGTCCACTTTGATGTTGTTTTCTTATCGTACAAGATACTTCAAGAGATAAGATACCTGTTTTTTTTTTTTTTTTTTTTTTTTTTGTAAATTTTCCTATTGATGCAGACATTTTTCCGGATGCTGGAAGAAGAAATAGGAACGAAAGAGAAGAGCGAAGGATAATTACAAGGGTATAAAATCGTAAGCGCAGCTGGATACACCCTCACCTGGTCCTACATCTTATACATATAAATTTCCTTTGCGCAAGTTTAAGGCACCCTGTGCCACATCAAAGACAAGCTCTCTTATAATGCCCTCATCTTACGTCCTCAACTTGTACACAATGGACTCTAAATGATTCTAAATTTTCAAATAATGCAATTGGATATTTTTTTTTTTTTTTTTCTTTTTTCCAATAACTAGAATTTCACTCTTTTCTAAACATGATTGTCAAAAAAAAAATAAAATAAAATAAATGTTCTGTAATACATCTACAATTATTTACAATTTTTTCTATTATCATTATTTACGACAAAAAAAAAAGTTTGGAGAAATCGAAATTTGATGATATTATATAAGCCTGAACCAGAATTATCATAAAATTATTATTTATAAATTATTTTAATGAATATTTTACTTAAATTCTAAATTTTACTTAAATATTTAAAAATTAATTTGAATTCTAAAAGAGTTGCGTTTACAATATTTTCATGAATAGTTGAACTTTAAAAGGATTTAATTTGAAATTTTAGAAAATTTCAATTTTTTTTTAATTAATTTAATTAAATATTTTAAAGAACTTAGATTTTTGAAAAAATTTTAAAATTCAAATTCATCTGAAATTAGTTAAATTTTATATATTTAATTAATTATTAAAAATATTGGATTTATATGTAGAAAAATTTTAATTAAGGACACTAAAAAAATTAAATTTTCGAGAAGTTACAAATAATTGGGCAGAAATTCAATTATTTTCAAAAGTAATAATAAAATTATTCGCCGAAAGTCAATTATGTTCAAAAAAAATTTTTTTTTAAATTTTCGTCAAAATTTCAATTATTTTTATAAATAATAAAATTCTTCTTCGAAATTAAATTATTTTCATAAATAAAGAGTCGAAAAAATTCAATTCTAAGAAACATTGATTAAATCAATAAATTATTTATTTTTCGTATTCAAATTAATATTGAATTCTCGTTGAATTTTCTGATAATAATTTATTGATTTGAAAATTAATTTTTTTTAAACTTTTAGATAATGATTGAATATTAAAAGCATTATAGCATATGAATTTTGAGAAATAATTGAGGGGCTGGATGCTATAAGATATTATGCGCCATGTTAAGTAAATGGCGTGTAATACGCTTATAGCATCCAACCTGTCAATTGAATTTTAAAAAGATTTCAAATTAAAATATTAGAAAATGTAAATTTTTCATACTTTTAACCAATAATTCTGTAGATTTAATTTTTTTTTTTTAAAGTTTCGATCGATATCGATTTGAAAATTTTAATTTTAGATTTTTTATCATTTTCGCTGACATTTTTTTCCAATAGATTATGTAAATTTAAAAAATGGATCAACAATGGATTTTCAAGAAAATAAAAGAACCCACTTTTTAAACCCTTTTTGTTATTTTTATTGAAAACCCATTGTTGTCCTATTTATTGACTTCATACATAATTTACTGGAAAAAATTCTCAGTTTAACAATAAAAATAATATAAATCTAAAAGAGAGGTAGTTTCTGTAAAAATTGTAAAATAAGAATTTTTTTTAATGAAAGAGGAGATTATAAAGAATTATAATTAAAAACTACTAACGATAATTTTTTTGTCGAAAAATCATTATTTATGACGAGAAAATAAATTATCACTATATATACTAAAGCTTATAGATAAATTCAAATCGATTATTTTAATAATAAAAGTTGTTAAAAAATTGTATATTTAACGTTTTTAAATGTTTCATTCGGAGTAAATTTTTAGCATTTAGAAATAATATTATTGACAATAATATCTATTGTTCACATAAACATTTATTATTTTTTTTATCTTTGTAAGTTTGCCATTAAAAAAACTGTTGGTTTGGTTGGTTTTTGATTAAGTTTTTGATTTTTTTAATTGGTTTTTGGTTTGGTTGGTTTTAGTTTGATTTTTTATTTGGTTTGACTTTTCGTTTGGTTTTTTGTTTGGTTGGTTTTAGTTTGATTTTTTATTTGGTTTGACTTTTGGGTTGGTTTTTTGTTTGGTTGGTTTTTGATTCGGTTTTTGGTTTGGTTGGTTTTGGCTTTCTAGTTTGGTTTTTGGTTTTAGTTTGATTTTTGTTTTTGTTTGGTTGGTTTTGGTTTTTTAGTTTGGTTGGTTTTTGTTTGGTTTTTGGGTTGGCTGGTTTTTGATTTAGTTTTTGGTTTGGTTGGTTTTTGTTTTCGTTAGGTTGGTTTTGGTTTGGTTTTTGGGGTTGGTTAGTTTTTGATTTGGTTAGTTTTGGTTTTTTTATTTGGTATTTGGTTTGGTTGGTTTCGGCTTTCTAAATTGGTTTTTGGTTTTAGTTTGATTTTTGTTTTGGTTTGGTTGGTTTTGGTTTTTTAGTTTGGTTGGTTTGTTTGGTTTTTGGGTTGGCTGGTTTTTGGTTTGGTTAGTTTTAGTTTAATTTTTTCTTTTGTTTGACTTTTGTTTGGTTTTTAGTTTGGTTGGTTTTGGATTTCTAGTTTGGTTTTTGGTTTTAGTTTGATTTTTGTTTTTGTTTGGTTGGTTTTGGTTTTTTAGTTTAGTTGGTTTTTGTTTGGTTTTTGGGTTGGCTGGTTTTTGATTTAGTTTATGGTTTGGTTGGTTTTTGTTTTCGTTAGGTTGGTTTTGGTTTGGTTTTTGGGGTTGGTTGGTTTTTGATTTGGCTAGTTTTGGTTTTTGGTTTGGTTGGTTTCGGCTTTCTAAATTGGTTTTTGGTTTTAGTTTGATTTTTGTTTTGGTTTGGTTGGTTTTGGTTTTTTAGTTTGGTTGGTTTGTTTGGTTTTTGGGTTGGCTGGTTTTTGGTTTGGTTAGTTTCAGTTTAATTTTTTCTTTTGTTTGACTTTTGTTTGGTTTTTGGTTTGGTTGGTTTCGGCTTTCTAGATTGGTTTTTGGTTTTAGTTTGATTTTTGTTTTTATTGGTTGGTTTTGGTTTTTTAGTTTGGTTGGTTTTTGTTTGGTTTTTGGGTTGGCTGGTTTTTGATTTAGTTTTTGGTTTGGTTGGTTTTTGTTTTCATTAGGTTGGTTTTGGTTTGGTTTTTGGGGTTGGTTGGTTTTTGATTTGGTTAGTTTTGGTTTTTTGATTTGGTTTTTGGTTTGGTTGGTTTTGGCTTTCCAGATTGGTTTTTGGTTTTAGTTTGATTTTTGTTTTTGTTTGGTTGGTTTTGGTTTTTTAGTTTGTTTGGTTTTTGGGTTGGCTGGTTTTTGGTTTGGTTAGTTTTAGTTTAATTTTTTCTTTTGTTTGACTTTTGGTTTGGCTTTTGGTTTGTTTGGTTTTTTTTTCGTTTGGTTGGTTTTGTTTCGGTTTTTGGGTTGGTTGGTTTTTGATTTGGTTGGTTTGGGTTTTTTGGTTTGGTTTTTGGTTAGTTTTGGTTTTGATTTGGTTTTAGTTTAATTTTTGATTTGGTTTGACTTTTGGTTTAGTTTTTGGTTTTAGTTTGATTTTTGATTTGGTTTGATTTTTTGTTTGGTTTTTGGTTTTGTCTGTTTGATTTTGGTTTGGTTTTTCAGTTGGTTGGTTTTAGTTTGATTTTTGATTTGGTTTGACTTTTGGTTTAGTTTTTGGTTTTATTTTGATTTTTGATTTGGTTTGACTTTTTGTTTGGTTTTGCCTGATTGGTTTTGGTTTGGTTTTTCAGTTGGTTTGTTTTAGTTTGATTTTTGATTTGGTTTGACTTTTGGTTTAGTTTTTGGTTTTAGTTTGATTTTTGATTTGGTTTGATTTTTTGTTTGGTTTTTGGTTTTGTCTGATTGGTTTTGGTTTGGTTTTTCAGTTGGTTGGTTTTTGGTTGGTTTTAGTTTGATTTTTGATTTGGTTTGGCTTTTGGTTTAGTTTTTGGTTTTAGTTTGATTTTTGATTTGGTTTGACTTTTGGTTTAGTTTTTGGTTTTGTCTGATTGGTTTTGGTTTGGTTTTTCAGTTGGTTGGTTTTTGATTTGGTTTTTGGTTTGGTTTGTTTTAGTTTGATTTTTGATTTGGTTTGACTTTTGGTTTAGTTTTTGGTTTTAGTTTGATTTTTGATTTGGTTTGATTTTTTGTTTGGTTTTTGGTTTTGTCTGATTGGTTTTGGTTTGGTTTTTCAGTTGGTTGGTTTTTGGTTGGTTTTAGTTTGATTTTTGATTTGGTGTGACTTTTGGTTCAGTTTTTGGTTTTAGTTTGATTTTTGATTTGGTTTGACTTTTGGTTTAGTTTTTGGTTTTGTCTGATTGGTTTTGGTTTGGTTTTTCAGTTGGTTGGTTTTTGATTTGGTTTTTGGTTTGGTTTGTTTTAGTTTGATTTTTGATGTGGTTTAACTTTTGGTTTGGTTTTTGGTCTTAATTTGATATCTAAAGAAAAACTGTGATTAAAGTAATGTGATATAACAATGTAAAGTAAATAAAAAATAAAATCGAAATCTGCTTCTTTCTTGTTAACAATTTACTATACATTATTTATTGACTCCCACACACTGCATTATATTGACTCAACAATGAAAAAAAAATTCTTTTTTATTCAGCAGTTGCTCAATAAAATGGAATTTTAAATATTAAATAATCAAACTATTTGGTTACTGGAAAAAGAAGAAAGAAAGAGAGAAAGAAAAAAAAATGTTACACTTAATAAAATGTGTTTGGGTCACCGAGTCTAATTTGTAAATAATCTATAATCAGGACATCCTTTGTAATTTTTACGGTTCTCGTTTAGCTTTAGCTTGAAGCATTGAAAAAGCGTCGTTAAATAGCATCACGACGAGGTTTCTTCCTTACGGTCGTGTGCTTTTTAGGAATTTTATGACTTACCATCGCATCGTCTCTTCACATCTCTTTAGGTTTTTTCGTCGGAATCGTTCAGCTGTTGTGTGTATTTCGTTAAAAGCCAACCAGTTACGTACAATATCGATATATTCAGTGTAGCCGGAAAATATACTACATAAAAAAGAAAGGAAAAAAAAGAGGAGAAAACGGAAACTATAGTCAAATATATAACGAGAATAATAATTTACCTCCTAATCCATTTTCAAATCTAACTCTGACATTCATGGTGCATTTATAGTTCGCCTTAAAGGTGTCATTATGTTTTTGTTGAAAATCAACTCTTTATCAATTCATGTTAATTTTATTTTCATTTTTCATTAAAATAATTTAGACAAACTGCGCATAAATAAATAAAGAAAAAAAAATTATAAATCTTCCAGTAATATTGCAGGTAAATAATATTGAAATTAGCTATATTTTGAATTTTAAAAATCTGACTTCATATTCGTAATCAGCGACCCGAAAATAAAATTCTTCTCAGTGAATTTTATCTTTTTTCAACCGCCATATTGGATCTGCCATTTTGAATTTTTATAAACTAACATCGGAATCGTAATCAGCAATACCGAAGACAGTAAAATTACTTAAATCATTCAATTTAAAAGGTTTCAATTTGAAATTTTATAAAATTTCAATTTTGAATGCGAATTTCACCAAACATTTTATGGGACATAGATTTTTTCAATTATTTTCGAAAAATTTTAATAGAATTCTTAGCAAAATTTCAATTTATTTTCAAAAATTTTAATAGAATTCTTGGCAAAATTTTAATTGAGGGGCTGGATGCTATAATGTGTTACGCGTGAACACACGGCCAGTCAGTTGGGTCATGGAGAGAAAATTTTGAAGTTGTTCTAAATAAATTTAAAATTATTGTTTCTTGTTCAGAATGTCAAGGCGAAACTTTTTTTCTAATAAAATTTTTTTATATAATTTTTTGTTTTTAAGTAAATTGAGAAAAGCGTGATTTTTTAACCTAAAAAATTTTAATGAATTTTTGACTTCAACTCGTGATTACTTCGTTAAATATTAATATTTTTCCACGAAATTTACACACAATATTCTTCAAACTAGTTCAAAAGTGAAACAATATTTAATAATTTTTCAAAAAATTCTATGTCTAAGTAAATAATTATTTAAATAATTTTGCCGGAAAAATGATTATCCTATTTTCAATTGGAAAAGTTGAGTGACGAATTTTCGTTTTCGGAAAACTTCCAGTGACTAAAATGTTCATCAATATGTTAGGAAGTTTTTTGGAAAATTTTTCGTCATTTGATAATAAATTAAAGAAAATAGAGCAATTTTAACAGTGTCGCGCTCTGCTGTAAAATTACGGCGTGGCCGCGCACGTGTGGAATGGCCGCCATTACAAGACCAATGTATACAGTGAGTCAATGTTTACGTTTACAGCAGAGCACGACGCTGTTAAAATTGCTCTATTTTCTTTAATTTACTATCAAATGACGAAAAATTTTCAAAAAAACTTCCTAACATATTGATGAATATTTTTGTCACTGGAAGTTTTCCGAAAACGAAATTTCGTCACTCAACTTTTTCAATTGAAAATAGCTGCATCATTTTTCCGGCACATTTATTTAAATAATTATTTACTTAGACATAGAATTTTTTGAAAAATTACTAAATATTGTTTCACTTTTGAACTAGTTTGAAGAATATTGTGTGTAAATTTCGTGGAAAAATATTAATATTTAACGAAGTAATCACGAGTTGAAGTCAAAAATTCATTAAAATTTCTTAGGTTAGAAAATCGCGCTTTTCTCAATTTACTTAAAAACAAACAATTATATAAAAAAATTTTATTAGAAAAAAAGTTTCGCCTTGAAATTCTAAACAAGAAACAATAATTTTAAATTCATTTTGAACAACTTCAAAATTTTCTCTCCATAACCCAACTGACTGGCCGTGTGTTCACGCGTAACACATTATAGCATCCAGCCCCTCAATTATTTTTAAAAATTTTCCTCAATTCAATGATTTTAAAAATCTACTATTTAAAAAAAAAATTTTCAAAATCTCAGTTAAAATTTTAGATAATAATTAAATTGAATATCAAAAAAAAAAAAGAAAAAAAATTTTTTTTCTCCGAAATTGAATTATTTTCGAAATTTTTAATAAAATTCTTTAAAAATTCCTATTATTTTCCAAAATTTTCATAAAAATCAATTGTTTTCAATTATTTGCTATTTTAATAAAATGTTCCAAAAGTATTCAAATTATTTAAAAAAAAATTTGATTAAATTTTACGCAAACTTTTAATTATTTTCATAAATAATAAAAATTTCACAGAGATTCAAAAATATATTTACAAATTTTTTATAAATTTCTTCGCAAAAATTCAATTATTTTCATAAACAATAAATTTTTTTACAGAGATTCAAATATTTTCATAAATAATCAAATTCTCTTCAGGAATTCAATTATTTTTATAAATAATAAAACTCTTTCCAAATTTTCAATTATTTTCAATACAATATTTTAATCAAATTCCACGAAAAATGTAATTATGTATATTTAAAAATTTTAATAAAATTCTTTAATGGAATTCAATTTTTAAAAACATTTAATGATTCAACGAATTATTTATTTTTGTATTTAAATAATTGAATTCTGATTTTTTCATATTTTTAACTATAACAATTCTGTAGAATTAATTTATTTTAAAAAGTTGAATTTTTCAAAAAATTATTTTTCCAAAATAAGACAAAAAAAAAAAAAAAAAATAGAATAAAATTACGAGAATTCGTTTGATTTTTGAACAAAGGGATTCTCCTCTTGGTGGTATTATTATTCCAATCTTCTTTCTTAAGTCCTGCGGCTAAACAAATATTTCTGTCTGAACCGATAACACAGGAATGTGCGATACGAAATCTCCGTAATTTTAATACCTTTTCTGCTATGTTTGCTGATTTTCTTTTTTCTTCTCCACAACCAAAATCTTTAACGTTTATTTACAAATTTTAACCTATACACAACAACTAGAGATACATTTCTCATTTCTAAAATAAATGACTAATATACCGTATATATAGATATTATCATCGACAGATTCATTTTTCTTCGAGGAATTTATGCGTGTATATGAGAATTTTTAAAATTTTGATTAAGGTCATGTTATTCAGTGGTCACGTGCTCCATATACTTTACTATGGGAACACGTGACCACTGAATAACATGACCTTAACGCAGATTGAAAATTATAATTTTTTTTATCTTATTTACATATTGGAACCGATTTTGAATTTAGTAAATTGGACTTTAAATTCATGATCAGCGACCCCGAAAACCCCCGAGTAACAAATTTAATACGATTTTGAACATTTAAAAAAATGTCCGCCATATTGGAGCCGCCATTTTGAATTTAGTAAATTGGACTTTAAATTCATGATCAGCGACCCCGAAAACCCCCGAGTAACAAATTTAATACGATTTTGAACATTTAAACAAATGTCCGCCATATTGGAGCCGCCATTTTGAATTTAGTAAATTGAACTTTAAATTCGAAATCAGCGACCCCAAAAACCCCCGAGAAACGAGTTTAACATTATTTTTTAAAAATTTTTAAAAAAGTGCCCGCCATATTGGATCCGCCATTTTGTATTTTAAAAATCTAATTTAATATTCAATGTCCTCGAAAAACAACGGATTTAAAATTTTTATTTTCTAAAATACTTTTTATTTTATTTATTTGTGAAAAAGAATTTCGTCGGTTTAAATAAAAAGAATTAAAGTTATTTTAACGGAATTGTAATTTTAATTTTTTATAATTTAACAATAAAAAAATATCAAATAAATAATTGTAAATCGTTATAATTCCAAACTTTTTTCACGCTAATGAAAAAGGAAAAAAAAGTATTAAAATTTGAAATACAAGAAAGAAAGAAAAAAAAAGAAGAAAAAAACTATAAGACGTTTATTTATATAATATATTCAAAGGAGTTTCCGGGAAAAGGTGTCTTTTTCAGGGAGGAGTTGTGTGTCAAGAAGAAGAGTGCAAGGGGAGGGGGACATAATTCACGTGTGCTTTGTTCGTATAGATGAAGAAAATCGTAACACTATATATATAACAATCCAAATGGCAGCATGATGCATTCCAAGAGCGATATTCTCTTGTTGTAAAGATCTAAAAAGAGTTCAAAATGTTTTTGGGACGACGCAATATTTTAGAAGATGTCTTTAAGGGACGCCTATGGTCAGCGTTAGTCCGGTTTTTTTTTTCTTCTGAAAGGGCTAGTTGAAAATTTATGGGTCGCAGCTGATCCAAAAACTTGTGTTGCCTCATTCGGTTATATCCTTCAGGTCCACCAGACACAAACATTGTATAATATTAAGGGTGAAAATACCGCTCGTTTTCTTTTAATAATCGACTCCGCAGTCATTCCAATGAAAATGACCGTAAGGGTCAGAAACGAATAAAAATAGTTTTTCTCATCTTTTCACAAAAACCCCCTTTTTCAACTGAAATGCTATTAAATTTTTCAAAAAAAAAAAAAAAAAAAAAAAAAAAAAAACCAAACAATGCCGCTGCTCACGCGACAGATGATTATTGTGTTTAGTGTTCAATGTCAGTGACCAAAAGTATGTTTGAAAATTGAAATAAAACGTTTCGCATATGATTTGCAAGCTGATGCTGCGAAACATTTTTCCAGCAAATATTGTGATTAATGATGTATGAATGGTTAATTATTTTTAATTTCATGCCATTTTCATGGTGTGCTTCGATTGTAAAAAGTATGCGTAATTGCAAATGCGGGAAAATTCCTTTTCACTATATATAGACGTTAGTTTAGAGAAAAGTATTAAATTGCAAATTGAAATGTTTCGTTTTAGAAAAAGACTTTTCCTTTGCGTTACAATTATTCTTGTACAATTTTTTTTATTTGTTATGATTCAAAAATAGAAATCATATTTTTGGTGTATGAATGGAAATTATCCATATATTAAACTAATTTTTTTTTTTTTTACTGATTAGCAAGCTAATTGGGGAAGAACTATAACTTTCTCAAGAAATTATTAATTTCTGCAAAAATTAATTTCCTTAAACGGATATAGAAATACTTTTTACGCAAATTAATTTCGTTAATGAGTTTGAATTAATTTCGGTACAAATTAATTTCGTAAATTATATGAAATATTAATTTCCTGACTCACTAAATCCGTTAACGATGAATGGAATTCATTTCGGGTCAAATTAATTCCATTTACCGGATAGAATTAATTTTTAAAACCTCCTCCATCAAGTTGAATTAATTTCCACTTCCGGTTAGCGTACAAAAACGATTGCTGACAATATTATTTTCATTAAATATATTAAAATATATTTTCACCACTAATGGAGATTATTGTTGAAATATGTAGTTGATGTATCAAAAATAAAAATACAGAAGGAAGCAGAAAATTTGAACCCGAGGTCACAGCGGGAGTTAACCTTGATCGCGTTTCACGACCTACCACCTTCAAATGATCTTCGAGCTTCCATTAAAACGCTTCACTTATTTTCATCAAAGAATATTTCCCTCGACAATGTCAAACTTGCCAAAACATCGCGCGCTACTTTATTTCTACAGAGATGATTTTTTTCAAAAGTCTCCATCCCTTTCTTTTTTTTTTTTCTTTTTTTCTGTGTAACAGTGCGATTTTTTGTTTTGTGTGTTGAGTGCTTAGATACATTAGAAAATTCTTAGCGCACTATATAATATGTGTGTTGGTGTCGCGCCACTGACCCCCGCAGTCATTCAAGATCAAAGAACTTTTCGTCGGCATTCTTTTCTCGATGCGATTTACCCCTAAGTCTCAAAGTACCCATTCATCGATGGTGTACATTACAGGGTTGAAAGAAGTCTTCTTTTTTTTTATGAGTTTTTCACGTTCCTTTAAAAAAGGGTTTCTTAGCGAGAGGTAAAAAAAGCGCAGGTATCACAACAAAACTCTTCTATATAACAATCGAGGAGGCCAGGAAGCAGAATTATGGTTTGGACTTTATATACCAGCCCTTTACTTCTCTCTTCACTTTGCGGTGACAGACTGCTGAGTGAAATTTTCAAAATACAAAATACATTTCTTTCAAGTTCTAATTCTCTTCTTTTGGGAAAGGAATAAAGAAATGTCAACGCAAATATTTTTTGTTCCACAGTCTTATTATATCATTATGGGAAGTCCCTTGAAATTCCGTTAATTGAGTAATTCAAATAATTCTAATTCAAACATTTCGTCGAATTCTAATTATCAAAATTGATTCTAATATTAATATTAATATTAATAAATATTAATTAATATTAATAATATTAATAATATTAATATTAATTAATCAATATTAATATTCGATGATCTATTAGAATTAATTGATCCTCAAATAAATTCCGTTAGCCAAAAATTAGATTCCGAAGAAATTAATTCATCAAGATGCAACTTATCTCACTAAACGTTTGGATTTAATTTACGAGGGAATTAATATCGTTAACTGAATTTAATTAATTCCCGCAACAATTAACTTCTATAACCTGTTGAAAATTGAAATTAATTTAATAAAAATTTAATTAATTAAAGTTTTTTTTTTTTAAATTTAATTAATTTAATTTTTTTAACTAAATTTGTCAAATTCTAATTTCAGGGTTGCCACAGGTCAGGGAATTCAGGAAAAAGTCAGGGAAATTAGAATTGATTGGGGAATTCAGGAAAAAGTCAGGGAAATTAGAATTGGTTGGGGAATTCAGGAAAAAGTCAGGGAATTTTATTAAAAGTACTGTAAAAAATTAAATTTTTAGAATTTATAAGAAAATTCAGAATTTTTGAGTCTTTTTTGTTTGCCTCATAAACTATGAAATTGACAAGAATTATAATACGAAACCTTTAAGCTTTTCTACTTCTATGACAATAATTCCTTTTTCAATAACTTAATTAAATATTAAATAACTTAATTCTTGAAGAATTATCATAAAATTATTATTTTTAAAATATTTAAAGAATAATTTTACTTGAAAATTTCGAAATTAATTGAATTTCGAAAAGAGTTGCGTTAACAATCTTCATATAAATTAGATGAACCTACAAAGGTTTCAATTTGAAATTTTAAGAACATAATTCCAGAAATTTAATTATTTTCAAAAGTGATAAACTTCTTCGCATAAATACAATTAAGGTTCAAAATTTTTTTAAAAATTCTCGTTAAAATTTCAATTATCTTTATAAATAATAAAATTCTTCTCTGAAATTCAATTATTTTCGTAAAAAATTTAATAAAATTCTTTGGCAAAATTTCAACTATTTTCAAAAATTTTTCTCATTTCAATTATTTTTAATATCTACTATTTTAATATAATTTTCCAAAAGAATTCAATTATTTAAACAAAATTTTAATAACAGTTTCACAGGAATTCAATTGTTTACCAATTTTTTTTTTTTATAAATTTCTTCAAACCAAGTCAATTATTTTTAATTTTCTAATGAAGTTTCTCGAAAGAATTCAAATATATATTCAGAGAATTGAAAAAAAATAGTTCTGAGAAATTCAATAATTTCGAAAAATTTAAATAAAATTCTTTTAAAAATTCTATTTTTTAAAAAATGTTAACAAAATTCTTGACAAGATTTAGTTAATAAAATTGCGATTTTAATAAAATTTTCCTATACAATTCAATTATTTTTAATACAATTCTTCTTAAGAATTTAATTATTTAAAGAAATTGGAATAAAGTTCTTCACAAGAAATCAATTATTTTCAAAAAAAATAAAATTGTTCTCGGGAATTCAATTATTTAAAAAAAGTTTTGATAAATTGTTTTATAAAAATTTGAATAATTATAATAAAATTGATCGTAGAATACAATTATTTGCGTAAAATGTTTGTAAAAATCTTCGAAACAATTCAATTATTTTCGTAAAAAATAAATTTTTTCGAAGCAAATCAATTACTTAAGAAATTTTAAAAAAATTCTCCCCAAGAATTCAATTCTTTTCAAAAATAAACATTTTCGAAGGAATTCAATTATTTATTTCAATTATTTATTATTCAATTATTTTCAATTCTTTGTCAGATTTCAATTATTTTCAATTTTTTAATGAAATTTCTCAAAATGGAATTTAATTATTTTCAAAAAGTTTTAAAAAATTCTGAGAAATTCAATTATTTAAAAAAATTTTGAACAAAATTCTTACCAAGAATTCAATTCTTTTCAAAAATAAACATTTTCAAAGGAATTCAATTATTTAAAAAACTTTTTTTTTAATTCTTCGTCAAATTTCAATTATTTTCAATTTTTTAATGAAATTTCTCAACGGAATTTAATTATTTTCAAAAATTATTTTAAAATTCTGAGAAATTCAATTGTTTAAAAAAATTTTGAACAAAATTCTTCTTAAGAATTCAATTCTTTTCAAAAATAAACATTTTCAAAGGAATTCAATTATTTATAAAACTTTTTTTTTAATTCTTCGTCAGATTTCAATTATTTTCAATTTTTTAATGAAATTTCTCAATGGAATTTAATTAGTTTCAAAAAGTTTTAAAAAATTCTGAGAAATTCAATTATTTTAAAAACTTTTGAACAAAATTCTTCTTAAGAATTCAATTCTTTTCAAAAATAAACATTTTCAAAGGAATTCAATTATTTAAAAAACTTTTTTTTTAATTCTTTTTCAGATTTCAATTATTTTCAATTTTTTAATGAAATTTCTCAATGGAATTTAAATATTTTCAAAAATTATTTTAAAATTCTGAGAAATTCAAATGTTATAAAAAATTTTGAACAAAATTCTTCCCAAGAATTGAATTCTTTTTAAAAATAAACATTTTCAAAGGAATTCAATTATTTATAAAACTTTTTTTTTAATTCTTCGTCAGATTTCAATTATTTTCAATTTTTTAATGAAATTTCTCAATGGAATTTAAATATTTTCAAAAATTATTTTAAAATTCTGAGAAATTCAATTGTTATAAAAAATTTTGAACAAAATCCTTTCCAAGAATTCAATTCTTTTCAAAAATAAACATTTTCAAAGGAATTCAATTATTTATAAAAAAACTTTTTTTTTAATTCTTCGTCAGATTTCAATTATTTTCAATTTTTTAATGAAATTTCTCAATGGAATTTAATTATTTTCAAAAAGTTTTAGAAAATTCTAAGAAATTCAATTATTTTAAAAAATTTTGAACAAAATTCTTCTTAAGAATTCAATTCTTTTCAAAAATAAACATTTTCAAAGGAATTCAATTATTTATAAAACTTTTTTTTTAATTCTTCGTCAGATTTCAATTATTTTCAATTTTTTAATGAAATTTCTCAATGGAATTTAATTAGTTTCAAAAAGTTTTAAAAAATTCTGAGAAATTCAATTATTTAAAAAAATTTTGAACAAAATTCTTCTTAAGAATTCAATTCTTTTCAAAAATAAACATTTTCAAAGGAATTCAATTATTTAAAAAACTTTTTTTTTAATTCTTCGTCAGATTTCAATTATTTTCAATTTTTTAATGAAATTTCTCAATGGAATTTAATTATTTTCAAAAATTATTTTAAAATTCTGAGAAATTCAATTGTCTAAAAAAAATTTGAATAAAATTCTTCACAAGAAATTAATTATTTTCATAAATAATAATTTTTTTCTCGAGAATTCAATTATTCAAAAATATTTTGATAAATTGTTTTATAAAAATTTTAAAAATTATATAATAAAATTGATCATAGAATACAATTATTTTCGTAAAATATAACATTCTTCGTAGGAATACAATTATTTTAAAAAATGTTTATAAAATTCTTCAAAACAATTCAATTATTTTCGTAAAAAATAAATTTCTTTGAAGCAAATCAATTACTTAAGAAATTTTAATAAAATTCTTCCCAAGAATTCAATTCTCTTCAAAAATAGACATTTTCAAAAGAATTCAATTATTTAAAAAAGTTTTTTTTTATTTTTCGTAATATTTCAATTATTTTCAATTTTTTAATGAAATTTCTCAATGGAATTTAATTATTTTCAAAAAGTTTTAAAAAATTCTAAAAAATTCAATTATTTTCAAAAATTTTGAACAAAATTCTTCCCAAGAATTCAATTCTTTTCATAAATAATAATTTTTTTCTCCAGAATTGAATTATTTTTACAAATAAATGTTTTCATATATGAATTCAATTCTTTAAAAAAAGTTTTTAATAAAATTTGTCGCAAGAATTCAATTATTTTCTCATCTTAAATTTATTATAAAAAAACATGAAGAAATCGATTGCTCCGTGTCGAAGACTCGAAGTGATCGCTTTCTTAATGTTTTATAACAATTTTTTTTTATAATTGTTTAATTTCAAAAATGTTTGAATTTGAATCTTTTGAAGAATTTTATTTCCTATATGGAAAAATAATAATATTAAATATTTATTTTAAAAAGAAGTTATTAATGTTTTCGAATAATTTTACTTTTAAAGAAATTTGTAAATAAATGTCATAGAATTTATTTTTTTTTTTGTGTATCTAATAATTTTTGGAGTAAATCATATAGAATATTTTTCAGGGTCGCAGGGAAAAAGTGAAAATTTTCTCTGTAAATCTGTAAATCGTAAATTTTTGTCTGTAAAGTGGGGGAAAATCAAAATTAAATTTTTGTTGCATCTCTGAATTTGGAATCAAGAGTTCTCTTCAGGTATACCAGAATAATGTTTCAAGGATTTTTTTTATAAAGTCCTTTAAATTCCTCTAACCATTAATTCACGAATTCTATACTTTCAGCGCCGGGATTTTATAGTAAATGACTGTGCGGTAGTGTTGCTCCATTTCGTTTTGTACCAAATAGGAATTATTTTTTTTTACAACTACCATTATTGCTCTGAGTACCCAAGTCACTCTTGTGATCTGAGCTCTCGTCAAGAAATAAAGAGTTTGCGACGTAACGTTAAGATGTAACGACTTTCAGCTATTTTGTCGAATAGATCCCGAGGAATGACTCTCTTTATCCGTAAAAACGAAATGAAGGAATGTAACAGTAAAACAGTCGAATATTTCTATATTAGACCCCAAAAAAAAAAGAGAATGAATCTCGAAACTAATGGTACTCTAAACCTAACAATTAAACATTTGGAAATTTTCGTTCGAAGAAAATAGAAAAATAATAATTAAATACCAGATTGAATATTTGAATGTTCAAATTCTATAATTTCAGAAAATTAGATTCAAACATATTTACTTTTTTTTCACCTAAAGATAAATTCATTTCAAGGTTTATTTCAACAGTTATCAACGAACTATAAAATGCACGTGTACATTTTCTTTCTCTTTGCATTATCAAGTAATGTTCATTCGTCCAATTGACAAAATACACCAGCAGTTCTCTTACTGGCTTGGAGACAATAAATTCTGCGATAATTTTAGTGAATTTTTTAAAAATGCAGAAGCATTCGAAATAAAAAATTATTCATACGTGGCGCCTTGAAGTATCCTAAACCTACTGCATCAAAGTTCCTAAAAAGTAAACTTTCAAAAAGTGAAGAGAAAATGATTTACGTCTATATTTTACTTTGTGCACTCATTGCACAATTCGCCTACACCAATCAGGTAATTGGAATTTATAATCATAATTTTGCCAAATTATAATCAAACATGTAGTGGTAGCATATTTCGTGAATAAGAAAAATTAAAAATCATTAAAACAGTACATGAAGATATTTTATGCGTATAAGTTAAAATCATTAAAATCATTAAAACAGTATACAAGAACACATTTTACGCGTTAATGATTTTAATAAGTAGGAATAATTTCATGAATACAAAAGTAAATTAATTTTTTTCTCTTTTCTAGTTCAAATCATCTGCTGAACGATGTCAGGAAATGGAAATGGAATTCAATCATGATGTTAGTATTTGACAATAATAATTAATTAATATTTGACAAATATATATTAGCAATTTTGTGAAACCAATTTGACTTTCTTCTTTAATTTATATTCATTTTATTTTTCCAGTATGTTTACGGATGTCTGTTTACTTGTACAAGAAAAAGGAATGTTCCTGAAGGACAAGGCAATGGAACTTTGAAAAATGATGATTATGGTGATACGGGTATTTACCTTGCTGAAAATGGTTCACCTTGCGGTACTACTGGAGTAAGAATCAGTTTTTAACTATTATTCCTTTTTTTTTGTTTGCTAAATTTTTTTGAAACGGACTAATGTTTCCTTTCCTTTAGTACTGCAATGAAGGATTCTGCCTAAATGTCACGTCTTCAAGCACTAGTGCCAGCGACACTATCGAGACTTCTACTCTGGATACTGATACAGCTACTACAAGAGATTGAATTTAAAATCATTTAAACAAAATGTATCATTTGATTATAAAAAGTTAATTGTTTCAAAAATTTTTACAAAATTTAAACCAAATGTATCATTAATATGATTATAAAAAGTTAATTGTTTCAAAAATTTAAATTTTTGAAACTGACTAATGTATACGTTTATGATTCAATAAATACTGATTTAATGGAATTTTGATGCTCTATTCTTTATTTTGTTTTGCAAACCAAAACCATGAATAACTCCTGTCCTGTTTTTTTTAAATTCTCCTAAACAGATTATTTTTTTAATCATTTCTTCACGTACAGATAAATTTATTCCAAGGTTTATTTCAAACAGTTATCAAATTGCTGTAAATTTTTAATGCACTCTTGTAATTTTTTTCTATCTTTAAATATCATCTAATGTTCTTTCTGCCAACTAGAACGATACACCTGCAACATTCCTAATGGCTTGGAACCAATAAATTCTGCGATAATTTTAATAAACCTTGTATACTTTTAAACAATACAGAAGCATTTGAAGTAAAAACTTATATTCATATAGCTTAAAATCTTTTCAAACAGTATAAACTTTAAAAAAAATTGAACAGAAAATGATTTACGCCTATATTTCACTTTGTGCACTCATTGCACAATTCACCACTACGAATCAGGTAATTTTTTCGTAATTATAGTAATTTGAATGTTCTTTCATTCTTTCATTCACTTTTTCTGTCCCTCACACTCTGAAGTTGTCGTTTGTTTATACTTTTGCTTTTTCTTAACTTTAGATAGAAAATATGTTAACTTTAGATAGAAAATAAAAATCATCAGAATTTTTTTTACTTCTAAGAGACAAAAATTTTGTTAAATATTATGTTTTGTCAAATTGAAATTATTTTTGTTCTTTACTTTTAAAAAATAGAAAATTATTAAACAACTGTGATTAAGAAATAGAAAATTTATTTATTTTCCATTATTTTCTTTTTGAATCACAATTTTTTTAAGAAAATTATTATTTTGTTTTAGAAAAAGAAGAAAAATATTTGCACAATTTATATTTTTAATCTTATCTTTGGAACAGGATTTTCCACAGGAATTAAGACATTCAAAAATTCAAAATTCAAACCTTTTTTAAATTAAACAATTCTTATAAAAGTATTTTTATAAAACATGAAGATAGAGATTGCTCCGAGTCGAAGACTCGGAGTGATCGATTTCTTCATGTTTTCTAATAAATTAAAGATGACCGAGAGATAAAATCATTATTTTACATTATAAGAATATTGTTACTGTAACTTTATCAAAATTATTTTCATCATTTTAATTCAATTATTATTTTCTAGAATTTTAAATTATTTTTTATGAAAATAATAATTGAATTTCTTAAAAAATTTTATTATTTTTGGAAAATAATTGAATTCCTTAAAAAATTTTATTATTTATGGAAAATAATTGAATTCCTTAAAAAATTTTATTATTTATGGAAAATAATTGAATTCCTTGTGAAATTTTAATTATTTTATGAATATAATATTAAATGTTTGCGCAGAATTTCAATAAAATTTTTTATAAATTTGAATTCTTTGGAAAAATTTTAGTAGATATTTATATAAAAATCGTTGAATTGAGGAAAATTTTTGAAAATAATTGAAATTTTTGCCGTGAATTTTTTCAAAAATTTTTTTAAATAATTGAATTGATTCGAAGAATTTTATCAAACTTTTTTAAAATAATTGAATTTTTGCAACGAATTTTATTAAAATTTTCCAAAATAATTGAATTCTTAATAAAGAACTTTTATTAACTTTTTTTTTGTTAAATAATTGAATTATTGCGAAAAAATTTATAAAACATTTGCAAATGATTGAATTTTTGCAAAGAATTTTATCAAAAAATTTGATAATAATTGAATTTCTTCGAAGAATTTTATTGTTTATGAAAACAAGTGTATTATTGCGAAAAAAAATTGCAAATCATTGAATTCTTGCAAAGAATTTTATTGTTTATGAAAATAATTGAATTTAGGAAGAATTTTATTGTTTATGAAAATAATTGAATTTCTTCGAAGAATTTTATTGTTTATGAAAATAATTGAATTTAGGAAGAATTTTATTAAAAATTTTTGTAAAATAATTGAATTTTTTTTGAAAAATTTCTTTAATTTTTTTAATAGAATCGAATTTTTTAATAATTGTACTGAAAATAATTGAATACCTGAGAAGAATTTTATTATTTATGAAAAATACTTTAATTCTTGCGATGAATTTTAATAAATATATTTCTTTTTAAATAATTTGAATTCTTTTGTGAATTTTTATTGAAATAGTAGATATTAAAAATAATTGAATTTTGATATTATTGAAATTAATTTAATTCTACGAAGAATTTAATTTAAATTATTTTGAAAAAAAATTGAATAATTGTTAAAAATTATTTCATTAAAATCTTTGAAAATTAATTTTAATAAAAATTTTAAGAATTTTAAGAATTACATTTTTCGAGAAATTCCATTAACATTGTACCAAAAATAATTGAAATTCTGCGATGATTTTTATTATTTATGAAAATAATTGAAAACCTACGTATAGAATTTTATTATATTTATGAAAATAATTGAATTCCTAGTTAAAAAAAAATGTTATTCTTCATGAAAATAATTGAATTATTGCGAAGAAATTTATAAAAAATTTGTAAATAATAGAATTCCTCTGAAATTTTTATTATTTAATTGTTAATTCATTCATTCAAAATTGTCATTTTCTAAAATTTCAAATTAAAATTTTTTTTTAAATAATTGAATTCGTTTTGGGAAATATATTTTATTAAAATCGTAGATATTGAAAATCATTAAAATTAGAAAAATTTCTGAAAATAATTGAATACTTTGGAGAAGAATTTTGTTATTTATAATGATAATTGAGATTTTCACGAGAATTTTTTTCAAGATTTGAACATAGTTGAATTTAATAAGAATAATTTTATTTTTTTTTAAATTTTTGCAATTATTTTTAAATTCTACGAAATTGAATTTTTTTTAGTATTTCCAACAAAAATTTAAATTAGAAAATTTTCAAATTTTATTATTAATAATATTTTATTTTTTAATATTTATTTATTTATTTATTTTATTTTTTTTTAATATTTTATTATTAATTTTATTATTTTATTATTTTTATTTTATTTTATTGCTAATTTTATTTAAAAAAAAAGGTAGTAAGAAGTTAGCCGCGCGATTTGTTGCTAGTTTATAATTATAGTTTGACAATATTAAACAGCAGATGAACAGATTTTATGCGTTAATGATTTTAATAAGTAGGAATAATTTCATAAATACATATAAAGTATTTTATATTTATATTTTATATTTTTCCTCCTTTCTAGTTTAAATCATCTTCTGAACGATGTCTGGAAATGGGAAAGGAATTCACTCATGTTGTCAGTGTTTGATTTTTAGAAACCATTTTAGAATTTTTAGAAACCATTTTGATTTTCTTCACATGCTTTCTTAATTGATATTTATCGTTTTCAGTATGTTTACGGATGCCTTTTTACTTGTACAAGAGAAAAGGATGTTCCTGAAGGAAATGGCAGTGGAACTTCAAAAAATAGTGATGATTATAGCGATAGGAGTATTTACTTTACTGAAAATGGTTCGCCTTGCACTTATACTGGAGTAAGAATAAGTTTTTAAATCATTCTGTTTTTTGATGATAAATTTTACATAACGCCTCCTTTTCTTTAGTACTGTCAAGAAGGATTCTGCCTAAATGACACGTCTTCAAGCACTAGTGCCAGCGACACTATCGAGACTACTACTATGAACACTTATACAAACACTACAAAGGTTTAAAATTGAATAGAATATAGAAGTAATTTTTTCAAAAAGATATAAAACTTTAGTTTATTTTCTCTCTTTTTATACTAGTTAAAATCAGCTTCTGAACGATGTCAGAAAATGGGAATGGAATTCACTGACGATGTGAGTATTTGACGCAAATGTAATTTTTTTTAAATGCGAACCCAAATAACAGCGAAACTTTACTAAAAGGTTAAAATTACCTTGACTGCAATGTTCGAAATCTTTAGTTAGGCTCTTTAGAGTTAAAGTAATTCTTTAAATTTCGACTGTTTTTCAATGATTGTATAGGACACTTTTCCCAAACATTTTTTTTTTTCACAAAATAAACTATTCCCATATGGACAGTATTCTCAAAAAAAATTGTTTGACGCGAAACAATCATTTTTGACGTCAAAACAAATGTTTGACGCGAAAGTTGACTGAACATTGCGTGAAAGTTTAAAATTTCTTCAACTCTCAAATATGGTCGCAGTTCAACTTTTACATCAAACATTAGAATAACATCGGGCATTTAAAGAACAACTTCAAGTTTCATGATTTTCGTGACTTTCATGAGCTTCGCAACGTTCACAACTAAAGATTCCGAAAGGTTGCAGAGACAAGTTAATTTTTCAACTTTCAGAAAATTTTCTGTGCTTTGTTGGAATATTGCCTTTCTTCACATATATGCTTTCTTAATTTATATTTATTTTCTAACTTTTCTAGACTATCCATGAATGCACTTTTACTTGTACAAGAAAAAAGGATGTTCCTGAAGGAAAAGGCAGTGGAACTTTGGAAAATATTAATGATTATGGTGATACGGATATTTACTTTGCTGAAAATGGTTTGCCTTGCACTAGTACTGGAGTAAGAATCAGTTTTTAAATTCCTCTTTTTTGATGATAAATTTTACATTATAATGTTTGTTTTCCTTTAGTACTGCAATGAAGGATTCTGCCTAAATCTTACGACTTTAAGCATTGCCTGACAAACACTAGTGCTAGCAACACTATTGCTTATACTATAAATACTAATACAACTACTAAAAAAATTTGAAATTGAATTTAAAAAAAATGTTTCACTAATATGATTATAAAAAGTTGGTACATTTTTGAAACGGACTTTACGGACTAATGTATATACGTTTATCATTCAATAAATGCTGTTTTACTGAAATTTTGATGATTTATTCTTTATTTCCTGTAGCTATAACAAAACCGCATAATTAATTAATTTCTGAACCATGAAAAAATTAAAAATAAAAAAATAAAAAAAAAAATTGTTAATTTGCGGAAACTCTGTTAGTGTATGAAATTACATTGTTTTTTGTATTTTTTTTAATATTGTAAGATAATAACTTATTTTTTAACCAATTTTTTTTTTTTGCATAAAGACAAATTCGTTCCAAGGTTTATGACAACAGTTATCAAACTACTATAAATTTTTAATGCACTTGTTAGTTTTTTTTATCTTTAAACTAATCAAGTAAAACTGACAAGAAACACCTGCAGCATTTCTATAAAAAAACAATAAATTCTCTGACAATTTAAAAAAAATATATTTTTTTAAAAACATACTCTTAAACCTGCATCAGCATTAAGCGAGGCATTAAGTTTTTCAAAAAATAAACTAATATAGTGAACAGAAAATGACTTACGTTTGCATTTTACTTTGTGTATTCGTTGCACAATTCACCGATACAAATCAGGTAATTTTTTCGTAATTTATAATTTTAATTTGACAATATTATAAAATCGTAATCGCAGTTCTAAACTGAATATAGTTCTTCCATATGGTTCCAAAGAAATAAAAATACATTTCTTTTAAGTTCTAAAAATATTTTCCTAATAATAAAATCAATGTATTAATTGATAAAATTTGAATTTCGAGTTTTTCTTCTTTCTAGTTAAAATCATTTGCTGAACAATGTAAGGACATAGGAATGGTATTCTCTTATGATGTTAGTATTAGAAGACAAAATATATATTTCAATTTTTGTACCGATTTTATTATTTCTTCGCACATGCTTTATTAAAATTTATTTTTATTTTTTAACTTTCATAGTCTAACGACGGATGCAAAATTAACTGTAAAACAGAAAAAGTTCACGGTATAAATGTCAGTAAAATTTTTAAGGAATTGATTATTGAAGATGGATCGCCTTGCGGCAGAAATGGAGTAAGAATAATTTTTATATATTACATGTTATTTTTTAGTCTCGAAGTGAAAATCAGTTTTGCAATATGTAAAATTTTAAATAAATTTTAATAAGTTTAATTTTTTTTAATAATTTAAATATAAGTTTCACTTCTCATTTTCTTTCTATCAGAACTGCACAAATGGATTATGTCATAAGAGTAAAAAATTCGACAGTTATAATTTCGACAGTAATAAAGTAAGTACAATTTTATATATATATATATATATATATATATATATATATATATATATATTATCGTAGAATTTTTACTTATGAATTTTTTTTCTTTTCAGTTGTGTAATGGTGAATTATGTTACAATGAAACGAAAAAATCCAACAGTATGAAAAATATTTTTTCATTTTTTAAAAATATTTGGAAATCTATAATAGATTTTATACTAATGTGTCTAAAAAAAGTGTCGCTTTTTTAAAAAAAAAATGTTTTAATGATAAGTTTCATTGGCTTTTTCTCTTTATAAATGTTTGTTTTATGAATCATCTCCATGCAATAAAACATGTTTTATCAACACGTTAATGAAAATCATTAATGAAAGAAATGTTAAAAATTAAAAATGTCGAATTTAAAAATTATGAATTTAAATAAAACTGCATAAAAATGTTCACTCCGTGGATTTTTTTAATAATGATGATTACGAAATAGAAACAAGCAACTGAAATTTTATAAAATTTAATTGAAAATAGTTTTTTTTTTTAAGTATTTTATTCCAATTTTTGAAGAATTTTAACTGCAAATTAAAATACTTCTCGAAAATTTTAATGCAAAATCTATAAGTGTTGGATTTTAAAATGCAAATTAATGAAAATTTTCTTCCAAACATTATATTAAAATATTTAAAAAAAAAAAGAATTTCTTAGAATTTTTTCATTTTAATTTTAAAAAATTTTAAATATTTCCATATTTTCAGTTATACATATTTCAAAAAAATTCAAATACACACAAAAAATATTAACATTAAAATTGATTAAAGTTTTTTAGAATTATTTTTAACATTTTCTTACCAGAATTCAATTATTTTCAACAATTTTTAAAAAAAAAACTCGTCAACTTTTCAATTATCTTTTATAAATAGCAAAATTCTTCTTGGAAATTCAATTATTTTCAAAAATCCTCTATATTATATTAAGTTAATGTACGACCGACCGACCGACCGACCGACCGACTCACACCTCTTTCTATCCTGTCTAACTATCTTTGAAAATACTTCACTCACACATGTCCAAAAAACACATACCCATGAATGTTACACATATACACAAAACACATACATGTCATGTCACGCATGCGCAGTAGTATTCCATGAATGTCACGCATGCGCAGTAGTGTTCTATCAATGTCACGCATGCGCAGTAGGGTTCTATCAATATTACGCATGCGCAGTAATGTTCTATCAATGTTACACATGCGCAGTAGTGTTATATCAATGTCAAGTATGCGCAGTAGTTTTCTATCAATGTCACGTATGCGCAGTAGTGTTCGATCAATGTCAGGCATGCGAAGTAGTGTTCTATCAATGTTACGCATGCGCAGTAGTGTTATATCAATGTCACGTATGCGCAGTAGTTTTCTATCAATGTCACGCATGCGCAGTAGTGTTCTATCAATGTCAGGCATGCGAAGTAGTGTTCTATCAATGTTACGCATGCGCAGTAGTGTTCTATGAATATCAGACATGCGCAGTAGTTTTCTATCAATGTCACGCATGCGCAATAGTGTTCTATGAATGTCAGGCATGCGCAGTAGTGTTCTATGAATATCAGGCATGCGCAGTAGTGTTCTATCAATGTCAGGAATGCGCAGCAGTGTTCTATGAATATCAGGCATGTGCAGTAGTGTTCTATGAATATCAAGCATGCGCGCAATTCACCCACACATGTATACTCAACATATACACTAATCACATGTACATGTATACTCACACATGTACATAAATTATATACACATGTATACTGACTCATGTGCAGATATAAACTGCTACATATACACAAATCACATATATAGATTTAATAAACGATTGATAATATAAATTGCTGAATTTTTTAAGATTCGTTGATGCACGTAGTGTCTGTTGAAATTTTTTTAAATATACGTAAGTACCTCACTCGCTAATGCTGCGCTGTCTGTGTTGTAAGGGAAATTATTTATTTACTTGTGTATTTACTTATTCCCAAGTGCGAAATTAAAAACGGCCCAAAACTGGCCCAGTGACGGCATAGTCAGTGCCTACTCTTGGCAGACAATAGTGGCCCGACTGTCGGGAGGTTAACCGCGGTAGGCCGTCGGCAGCCAATCATCGGCCGATTCTCGGTAAACATTAATGGCCCATTATTGGCTGCCATTACTCCCCAGTGTTGAAAAAATTTTAAAAAAATATATTTTTTATTTAATTAACTAATTAATTCATAATATTTATACAGTTTATTTCCCTGAATTAATCGCAAACTTACAAATATTTGAAAAATTCTTACCGCTCGCGGGGATCGATACCTGAACCTGACGCACCAAAGCCTAACACTCTGACCACTCTGCTACTCTGACGTGAAGTCGAGGAAGCAAAAGGGTTCTTATAAGCTATACTACACTGGCCGATACTGTGCCATTATTGGGCCGAGCTACGTCCCAATATTGGCAATTATAATTTACCATCATAGATACAAAATGATAGACATTAATATGGCATTCCTGAGCCAAGGTACGTCCCAATTCTGGCAATTATAATTTGCCACAAAATGTTTTCCATTAAAGTGCCACTAATGTGCCATTAATAGGCCGATCTTCGTCACATCACTGGCAATTGAATATTGCCATTAAAGATTGATCAACTTTGCCATGAATGTGCCATTATTGAGCCAAGCTACGCCCCAATACTGGTAATCATAATTTGCCATCAAAGATACAAAATTTTTGCCATTAAAGTGCCATTAATGGGCCGATGGTCGGCACATCACTGGCAATTGCTTTTTGCCATTAAAGATTGATCAACTTTGCCATGAATGTGCCACTATTAGGCCGAGAGCTGGCCCAGTCTTAAAAAATTTGAAAATCTGACCATCGGCGCCATCATTGGCCCATCAATGGGACGTTTTGAACACCAGTAATGGCCCAGTAACTACTGCCAATTCTCGGCAGACATTACTAGACCAATTATGGGCCGTTTTTGCAGTCTTGGCATTTCGCACTTAAGTTTGTTTGTTTGACAGAAATCAACAATAACTTTTTAAATGGATTATCAGTGAAAAATGACTTATATATCTGTAAGTGTAATTTTCAACTGACTTTTAGTAAAATTATTTGTTTGACAGAAATTTACAATAATAAATAAATCACAATACAATAACAATCAGTGAAGAATGACTGATATTTTAGTACTTTTCAACTGATTTTCAGTAAAATTCCACTGATTATGAATCCAAAGTCACTTTTTAAAAATACAAAATGGCGAATCCAGGATAGCGGACGAAAATGAAAGATTTAGTAAGAGAATACGTAAAAATAACATTTCGTATAATGTACAATGACAATTTTTTAAAATGTCACTTCATAATAATTTTTGTCTTATTACACAATGATTTTAAGTAAAATAATTTATATTTTTATAAATATTAATAATTTTTTACATTTTCTAACCACTATAAGGTTTTAATCTTGTAAATGTTCAAGCTCTAGTTTAGAAAGAAAAATTTATATTATTATATAACAATATTGTCTAGACTTGCAAAAACCCAAAGTCTAGACAAATTTGTCGTAACAATATTGTTACAATATATATTGTAACAATATTGGTGACGGTGACGTGCGTAAGAATAATGCAGTAAAAATTTCAAAAAAACATTTCTCAAAAAAATTAATAAAATAGCATTTTTATATAGTTTACGAGATAAAAATTCCTGAAAAAAAAGTGTTGAAATTATTTGATTGAAGAGCGTTCACAAATGATGTCACGCAATTTTTCGGGATTTTATAACCCCCCCCCCCTCCCCCTGTCAAACAAATTTCATGCAATTTCACATGTAAAAATACATTGTGTCACGTTTAGTAGAGACCCTCCACCCTCCCCCAAAAAACGTGACATCATTTATGAACGCACCCTTGCAAATATCTTGCAAAATATTAAAAATTTTGTAAAACTTTTTGGCACACTTATTTAGGACCCTAAACACTATCAAATTACAAAGTACCCAAGTATCACGGAATATAACCTTAAATTTAAGGGAATATTGCATTTCATATTCGGAATATTCCAGTGGAACGTTCCAGAGATCTTAAACCCCAGTAGCACGTAATATTGGGAACATTCCAGCAATATGCCACGACATTGAGGCAATATTGGTAATGTTAAGGCAATGTTCTCAATATCGCTGTAATATTACGTGCTACTGGGAAAGTAATATTAAAATGTCCGCTGCACAGGAATATTCCAAGATATAAACATTTAGGGAATGTTCCACGATTATATCGAAGTAATATTCCAGGATGATGTTGAAGGAATGTTCCACCGTAATATTAATGGAATATTCCAGGGTGATGTTGAGGGAATGTTCCTAGATAATATTAAATATGTTGAAAATACCATTGAAAATCGTTTTTACTAAAGAAAGAAGATAAAGAGAAAAAAAGTCAAATTTTTTCAAAGTATGAAATTTTGGAATAATTCCAGGGAATATTCTGGGAATATTCCCTTAATATTCATTCAACATTACCTTGGAATATTCCATTAATATTACGGTGGAACATTGCCTCAACATCATCCTGGAATATTACTTCGAAATTACCGTGGAACATTCCCTCAATGTTATTTTTGGAATATTTCTGTGGGGCGGACATTTTAATATTACTTTAAGATCCCTAGAATATTCCGAATATGAAATGTAATATTCCCTTCATTTTAAGGTTATATTCCGTGCTGCTTGGGTATAAGCAAAACCAAAATTTCGTCGGTTCATAGAGCCATGGAACGCCCCATATAGCATTTTAAGATGATTCACATTGTGAACAAGTTAAAACCTACGATATTGGCTGGTTTTAATAAAAAATTTAGGGGAAAATGGGTCAAAAGTACTAAAAGATGGGAAAATATTATTTTTGAAATATCTTTTTTATTTTTTGTGCAGGGGAGCGTGGGGTAATGTGAGCTTTTAAATTTCACGTACTTAAAAGCCTTAAAATTCGCTGCAATGTCTAGAAAATCTTCTACAACCTTTGTTTATATCATTCCAAAACAAACGATTACATTCTTGACAAATTTTTAGTAAAGACAAGGGAAAATGTATTTTTTTAGTTTTCGTTGTAAACATCACCATAAGTAGTTAAAATCGTATTATTTAGTTATGCTTTTTCATTATATTATAGGTGAATATGTGTAGATATGTATACTTGTATAAAAATCGAGATAATAATAAAATTTGTTAATATTTTTATTTTTTTATTCAAATTTTGGCCTGTAACAATTCTGTGGGGTAATGGGAGAATTAGTGTCAGGTCAAAGAATCTTCGTTACTATGTTAGGGCTTTCGTTATTTCTTTCAAAATTGTAAAAGATATGAATATTCCCTTAATATTCATTCAACATTACCTTGGAATATTCCATTAATATTACGGTGGAATATTGCCTCAACATCATCCTGGAATATTACTTCGAAATTACCGTGGAACATTCCCTCAATGTTATTTTGGAATATTCCTGTGGGGCGGACATTTTAATATTACTTTAAGATCCCTGGAACATTCCACTAGAATATTCCGAATATGAAATGTAATATTCCCTTCATTTCGATGGGTTAGTCGAAAAAAAGGACACCTCGAATTTTGGTTGAAAAAGAGGACACCTCGCATTTTAGTTGAAAAAAAGGACACGTCGAAAATATTCATTTTACATCAACTTTCGTTTGGCGATACTAGTAGTGATGCATTACGAGCGAATATCGAGAATCTCGCGAAAAATACAATGAAAACAATTGAATGTTACAGTTTCATCTCTTTCCTTTTATGAAAGGACAAAGTCTCGTTATGCATCACTAGGCGATACTATGTGTAATGTAATTGTTTTTTGTAATAGAAGATTTAAGAACATATTATCTTCATAGTTTTTTGAGCACAAAATATCATAAGTCAATTACTTTACACATATCGTTCACTCCAAGTGGAATGTACGTATGTTTAAAGAACATTTTAGAAGTTACGTATCTTCCACGTTCAGTGAAGAAACCACGTATCTTTCTGTTCCGTGCAAAAACTACGTATCTCTGTCAGTCACTTAAGAAGATCTACATTTTATTATTATTATTATTATTATTATTATTTTTATTATTATTATTATTTTAAAGTTAATATTTTGTTATAAAGTAATAGTTTTTTCAAAAGTTGATGCAATAAAATATATATTTTTTAAAATAATTTAATTTTTTTTCTTAAAAATATTAGAATATTATTAGAAGTTTTTAAAGCGACTGACAGAGATACGTAGTTTTTGCACGGAACAGACAGATACGTGGTTTCTTCACTGAACCTGGAAGATAAGTAACTCCTAAAATGTTCTTTAAACATACGTACATTCCACTTGGAGAAAACGATATTATCGTCAAACAAAAATGCATTTAAAATTAATATTTTCGAGGTGTCCTTTTCTTCAACTAAAAAGCGAGGTGTCCTCTTTTTGAACCAAAATTCGATGTGTCCTTTTTGTCCACTAACCCAGCGATAAAATTATTCCATTTAATTGACTTAAGTAATTTGTATTTGGTTCAAATAATTATTTATTTGATACCATAAATTAAAATATTTGCGTCCAGTAAATATTTACTTAGTTCAAATAAATAAAAATAAATAAGTAAAAACAAATAAGTTTAAATACAACCGAACGAGCGTTAGCAAGTGAGGTATATGTCGCTAGTTTTAATAAAATTCATGTCAAAATTTAAATTATTTTCAAAAACTTTCCTCAATTCAATGATTTTTTAATATCTACTACTTTAATAATAATTCCTAATAGAATCCAATTAGTTAAAAAAAAAATTTAATAAAATTCTACGCAAACATTTATTTATTTTCATAAATAAGAAAAATTTCACAGGAATTCGATTATTTACAAATTATTTTCGTATATTATTCAATTATTTTCATAAATAATAAAATTTCTTTACAGGGATTAAATTATTTTAATAAATAATAAAATTCAATGCTAAATTTCAATTATTTTTAATACAATCTTAATGGAATTTCTCGAAAAAAGTTATTATTCTTAAAAATTTTAATAAACATTTATCAAAGAAATTTAATTATTTTAATAACTGTTTTTTTTTTAATATTTATGAATTTCCTTGAAAATTGCTACTCGGGGGTTATCAAGGTCGCTGATTACGAATTTCAGGTCAAATTTAAAAAATCCAAAATGGCGGATCCAATATGGCGGACACTCGGTTATCGAGGTCGCTGATTATAAATCTAATGTTCAATTTGCCATTAGAAATCTCTAAATTCATGTAACATTAAAATCTTGCAAATGCTTTTCAAAAATGGGTTTACTTTCAAGAAAATAACATATTAATTAAAATTAAACTGTAATATATTAAAAAAAGAGAAAATTAAGATACATAACCTCTCAACACGATGAAGAACGGGTTTGAAAAAAAAATTGAAATCTGAATATTTAGAATTATAATAAAAAGTATATATATGAGTCTTTAGATTCATATCAAAAGTCTATTGAAGAAAAAAAAATATATATATATGTATGGTAAGACGAGGAGGAGAAACCCTCTCTTCCTTCACAACCCTTATCCAATGTTTAACGGCCTTATGTAGTCAAGAGTGCGCTATAGCTTACGTATATACCATTCGAAACTGGGCTTGGGTCATTCTGGGACTGAAAAGTACAATATATATATATATAGTTCAGGGACCAGAGACCACCACGAGCAATAACGAGAACCATTCAAGAAGTCCTTTTGTCCCAAAAAAAAAAAAAAAAAAAAAAAAGAAATCGGAGCGGGTCTCCCGGCCCATTTTCGAGAAAGGAAGCCATTACTCTTTTTCAGATATCCTCACGCTTGCAAAAGAAAGAAAATCTCCCGAAGACTTCTGTTTCGTCCGCAAGGAAAAAAAAGTTTCCTTCTGCACGTGTGAGTGACTATATACTGAAATCTGGAGGTTTTTTTTTCAAAAAATTTCATGCCTATATATGCTTTAAACCCCATATGTGTTCCTTTCTCTTTGAAATGGAGGGAAAACGATAATCTTTTACGTAATCGATTGGAAATTACGATTTGGATTTTTTTTCATTTTTTTCATTTTTTTCTCAAACGTAAATTCAGAATTAAATAATTTTTTTTTTTTGGAAATTTTTAATTTTTTTTTGCATAATTACTAGGTACTTTTAAGTGATATTAATGATTTAATTATTTATTTATAATAATTTTAATGATTTTAATGAATTTTAATAATTATAATAATAAGAAATTTAATAATTATTAATAATAATTAATTATTAATTAATTTGAATAATTTGTATTGATTTTAATATTTTCAATAAAATTTAATGATTTTAATTAATTTTAATAGTTTGTATTTATTTTTATTAATTTTTATTCTAATTTTTAATAATTTTAATTAACTTTGATAATTTAATATATAATTTTAATAATTAATACCTAATATTAAATAATTTTAAAATTCTATTTTCAGAAAAGATTTTTTATCATAATAAAAATTTCATTAGCGAGATGAAAAAAAGAATTTTAATGCAGTAACTAATTAGAATTATTGATTGTAGTTTATGACAATAATTAGAATTACAATTCAAAGTTCTAAATTTCAAGATTTTATATAATAAAAAAAAAAAATCGCAAACTAATTCAATTTAATTTCAAATTTAAAAGTAAAATTTATTTTCATTCCAGCTTTAATTTAAATCCAAAAATTGGATCAGACATTTTAATTTTGTAAAAATATGAAAAATATTTTGTCCGCCATTTTAAATTTGAGAAAATTTCAATTTTTTAATGAATTTAAATAGAAATTTTAAGAACAATAACTGATTACAGAAGTTCAATTATTTTTAATTTTTTTTAATAAAGTTTCTCGAAATAAGAATTTAAATATATAGAGAGAATTGTAAAAAAAAAAATAATTCTGAGAAATTCAATTATTTTGAAAAACTTGAATAAAATTCTTTTAAAATTTCTATTATTTAAAAACAATTTTTGACAAAATTCTTTACAAGATTTAGTTAATAAAATAGCAAATTTTAATAAAATTTTCCTATACAATTCAATTATATATTCAAATACAATTCTTCTTGAGAATTCAATTATTTTCACCAATAATGCATTTTTTTATGGGAATTCAATTATTTAAAAAGAAAATTCGAATAAAATTCTTCGCTACAAAATCAATTTATTTTTATAAATAATAAAATTTTTCTTGAGAATTCAATTATTTAAAAATTTTTTAATAAAATGCTTTATAACTTTGAAAAATTATAATAAAATTGGTTGTAGAATAAAATTATTTTTGTAAAATACAACATATTCTTCCTAGAAATACAATTATTGTCAAAAATGTTTGTAAAAATTCTTCAAAAGAATTCAATATTATTTTCGTAATAAAATAAAATTCTTCAAAGCAATTCAATTATTTAAGAAAATTTTTATAAAATTCTTCCTAAAAAATTCAATTATTCTTTTAAAAAATAAACATTTTTCACAAGAATTCAATTATTTAAAAAGAATTTTTTTTTTTAATTCTTTGTCCGATTTCAATTATTTTTAATTTTTTTAATGAAATTTCTCGATGGAATTTAATTTTCTGAAGTCCATTTAACCCCATCACGTCAGGGTTTTGAGATAAACTCAAAAAAAAACTCAAAATTTGACTCCAAAATTTTTTAATCTAGAAAAATTTTTATTTTTAAGTCTTATTATCACTGCCTTATGCTTTTTGGGTGTCTGAAGCTGAATATGAAGTTTATTTAACCCCATCACGACAGGGTTTTGAGATAATCTCAAAGAATAAAAAAAAATTGTCCCTAAAAATTTTAAATCAATAAAAAATTTTAGTCTAACGTCTTGGTATCACTACTTTAAATTTTTGGGGTCGCTGAAGATAAATCTGAAGTCTATTTAACCCCATAACGTCAGGGTTTTGAGATAATCGTAAAAAAATAAAAAAATTTGACCCCAAAATTTGTAAATTAAAAAAAAATCTTATTTTTAAGTCTTAGTATACTAATGCCTTATGTTTTTAGGGTCGCTGAAGATAAATCTGAAGTCTATTTAACCCCATCACACCAGGGTTTTGAGATAAACTCAATAAAAAATCAATAAAATTGACCCTTAAATTTTGAAATCAAGAAAAATTTTTATTATTAAACGAGGTAATATTTTTTTTCCTGCATCATTATTTTTAACCTGAAAACATATAAGATGGTCAAAAATATTTAATTTTAATTTTTGAAGAGGTTAGAATTTTTTTCTTTTGACCTATTGCATATTATTGCAAATCCATGCGAGAAGTTGTTAAGAATGGTAAAATATGCATGGAAAAAAATTTCCGTTTAAAAATATTAAAAACTGTAAGAGAAGATCAATTTTTAATATTCAAATCTTTAAATTTTGCCGAAATTTCGAAAGCCTTAAATCTTTAAATTTTTTTTTTCAAATTGTGTATATTTACGTAATTTTATGCTATTATTCAAAAAACGCATTGTTAAAATTGACATTTAGCTCATTTTCGTGGTAAAAACCATAAAAATCAATAGTTCGAAGCTTTTATGGTATACTTTATATATACCGCAATAAATGCAAAGAGCCATGATTTTTATATCGTTTTTACCATGAAAATGAGGTAATCGTCAATTTTAATTATGTTTTTTCGACTCAGAGCATCAAATTAGAAAAAAATAAAGGTTCAGGACTTCCGAAATTTCGGCACAATTTAAAGATTTGAATTATTAAAAATCGATCTTCTCTTACAGTTTTTAATATTTTTTAACGAAATTTTTTTTCCATGCATATTTTACCATTCTAAACAACTTCTCGCATGGATTTGCAATAATATGCAATAGGTCAGAAGAAAAAAATTCTAACCTCTTCAAAAATTAAAATTAAATATTTTTGACCATCTTATATGTTTTCAGGTTAAAAATGATGGCAAGAAAAAAAATATTACCTCGTTTAATAATTTTATTTTAGAAGGGTCAAAATTAAGGTGGGGTCTCCCCTTAAGGGGTCAAAGCATGTCAAATTTGTGACGAAAAGGGAAAAAAATGGGGGGGGGGTTAAAAAATCGTGCAAAATAGTAAGACTTAGTTTAGAAAATAAGTGAAGCTTATTATATTAGCTATTAATTATAGTTAAGCTTAGTTATATTAGTTAGTTTAGTTTATATTAAAATAAAATATTGATAAACGCAAGATGGTCAAGGTAGAATAACATCAAAACTATAGGTCATCACTTATACAATAGTATAGGCAATTCTACAATAGTATTTCCTCCTCCTCCCCCCCCCCCCTCCCCGTAAATGTAATTCCGCGAATGAGATATAAACATTTTTTTTTTTTTTTTTTCATTTTTCGTAACCGGATGCTATTGGAAGCAGTGCATTTGAAGAAATTCGAGAAAGGTTTTCTAATCTCCTCATGTCGACAGTATGTGTGTAGTCATAAAAAAAGAGAGAAAAAAGAAAGAGATAGGTTCGATGTTAAAATTTGTATGGGATTAAGTTACGTATATATATATTTGTATGCATTTCTGTCTCTCTGTATACATACATATGTGTGTACGAGTGAGTGGAAAATTAGAGTAACAGAAGAGAGAGAAAGAGAGAGGGAAAGGGAAAACGGATGCCCTATGGGTATAAGAAAGTGAATCATATGGACCTCAGCCTGCCGTATCTATTAAGTCCCATGGCGCTTGGGTGTCCGGACGATAGCCCTCAAACAGAATAAGGAACACTCGAGAAAGAAGATCAGGTTGTGTGTGTGTGTGTCTTCTTTCTTTCATTCAGAAGAGGCCTGTCCGAACCCCCTCGCCTCACTCCAACCCCGAATTTGGTATTATTATTATTATTATTGGAGGACATGCGGAAATCAGAAAAACGATGGTTCCCATTAGTCAAAAAAAAAAGAAGGGACGAGAGTTGTGTCTCATGATGCAAAACATGTACGCAGCACCAAACGGAAAATATGTTCTCGAGGTCATGTCCAGGAAGTGTATTTGCTATATACACACACACACTTTTTGGACGCTATGGGAGTTATTTTACTTATATGGAGTCCTTGAAAATATAAAATTTCTTACACATTTACGTCAAGTGCCCGCAACCTTTACCCCAACAGACAATGCAGTGAAAAGGCACAGGAAATTCTCGAGAAACCTTTTCTTTTCTCTCATCTTTTTTCTATTTTCTTCTTTTTTCTTTTTTCTTTTTTGAAAATTAGAACATATGGAAACAATTTCTGCATTGCGGGAATTCGACTTTTTAGATTTTCGTTTTCTTTTGATGCGAGCGCATTATATAGAAAACTGCGGAAAGGTTTAGTGGATTTTTTTGTACAAAACCCCCATTGGGTGATTTTTGCAAAAAAAAAGTAATTCATTTCTTGGACGGAATTAGTTTACCTTTTAACGTTTTTTCAGGGTTGCCATAGATCAGGGAATTTAGGGAAAAGTAGAATTATGGTCAGGGAAAAGTTAAATTTTTCGAATTCATAAGAAAATTTCTGAATTTTGGACTTTTCCAGAATTCAGCGCGATATAAATTGGTAAACAAATTTAAAATATTAAAATTCGAAATTATTTTTCAAATCGCTTTTCAAATAAATAAATTGTTTTCCAATAAATATATTTTCATATATCATACTTTTCCAATGTAGAAAGCTTTTTTTTTTATTTCGAAAAAAAAATAAAATAATCAAATAGACTTTGAATGCGCGTACATAGAAGATTCAACACACATAAATAAATATATGTTTGTCTAGACATTGTATTGTATTCCATTAATATAATAGATTTTTTTTTCCAACAATAAAAGAATGTTGTCGATGCATTCACGTCCATTTAAAAACCCGCCGGGTATCATTTTGCACTGCACCGCACATTCTGAATTGTTATATATATATAAATAGAGGAAAATGTTATATATATTCCTAGAATTTAATAATGGATTTTTACAAAAAGACCTCTTTTTTACGATTTAAAATAAAAAAAAACCTATTATCGAAAAAAATCGATAATTCTTCTAAAATGTTTTAGTAGAATTTTCAGGAGAAAACAATATTTTTATATATTTATTATCGACAAAACTTTTTCAAATTTCCTCACAAAAATTAGGAAAAATTAAAAGTATGATCCAGAATGTGACCGCATGTGGAAAAGTTAAAAATCTCTTGGATTTGCTTGAAACTCATTACTCGGGAGTTTTTATCATCCTTTTTTGGAAAATATTTAAATCAGATATTCGTAACCAGAAACCCTGAAAATTCCCTAAAAATATAACAAGTTTCAAGCAAATTCGATTAATTTTTTTAATTTTTTCATCAGCCTTGTTAAATTTTAAAAATCTGTTATTAGATTCGTAATCAGATAACCCGAAAACTCCAAGAGTAACAATTTTTAAGCAAATCCGCTACATTTTTAAATTTCTTGTCCTCCATGTTGGATCCGCCATTTTGAATTTTGAAAATTTGACATTAGATTCGCAATTAGCGACCCCGGAAACCTGGGACAATATTTAGTTAGTAACTAACTTACTAACTAATTACAAACTCAATTACTAAGTAACTAACTAACTTACTAACTAACTTACTAACTAATTAACTTACAAACTAACTTATTCTAAATAACTTAAGACTTAATTACTAATTAACTTAGTAATTAACTTACTTCCTAACTTACAAACTAAATAACTTCCTAACTAACTAATTTAGTTACTAACATAACTTACTAACTTACTAATTAACTTACTGAACTTAGTTACTAACTAACTTACTAACTTACTAACTAACTTAATTACTAACTAACATACTAACTACCTTAATAACTTAATTACTAATTAACTTGATGACTAAGTTACTAACTAATTTAGAAACTAACTTACTAACAAACTTACTAACTAACTAGCTAATTTACTTACAAACTTAATTAATAACTTAATAACTTTTTTTTTTTTTTTTTTTTTTTTAACTTTATTAATAACTTAATTAATTTACAAACTTGTTAAATTATTAACTTACTAACTTACAAACTTAATTACTAATTAACTTAATAAATAACAAACTTTCTAAAATACTAATTAAGTAGCTTACTAACTTACTAAGTAACTAACTAACTTATTAACTAACTTTCTAAATAATTGCTAACTAACTTGCTAACTATCTTACAAACTTAATTACTAATTATCTTACTAACTAACTAAGTTCCTAACTTACTAACTAAATAACTTCCAAAACTTATAAACTTAATTATTAATTACCTTATTAACTTATTAATTAATTTATTAACTAACTTTCTAACTAACTTACAAACTTAATTACTAATTAACTTATTAACCAACTTTCCAACTAAATTACAAACTTAATTACTAATTAACTTATTAATTAACATACTGATTAACTTACTATCTAATTTATTAACTAACTTACTAACTAACTTATTAACTAACTAGCTAACTTACTTACAAACTTAATTACTAATTAACTAAATTAATTTACAAACTTGTTAAATTATTAACTTACTAACTAACTTACAAACGTATTTACTAATTAACTAAATTAATTTACAAACTTGTTCAATTATTAACTTATTAACTAACTTACAAACTTAGTTACTGATTAACTTACTAAGTAAGTAATTTTTTTAAATTACTAATTAAGTAGCTCAATAACTTACTAAGTAACTAACGAACTAAGTGACTAACATAATTTACTAACTTACTAATTAACTTACAATTAGTAATTTACTTTCAAACTAACTTACAAACTTAATTACTAATTATCTTATCAACTTATTAATAAACTTATTAACTAACTTTTTAACAAACTTGCTAATTAACTTACAAACTTAATTACTAATAAACTAATTAACTTATTAGCCAACTTTCTAACTAACTTACAAACTTAATTACTAATTAACTTAATTTACTTACGAATTTGTTAACTTAGTAACTTACTTTTTAACTAACTGACAAACTTATTTACTAATTAACTTTATTAACTTATTAATTAACTTACTGACTAACTTACTAACTAATTTACTAACTAACCTACTAACTATAACTAGCCAGCTTACTTAAAAACTTAATTACTAATTAACTTATTAACTAACTTAAAAACTTTCTAAATTACTAATTAAGTAGCTTACTAACTAACTAAGTAACTAACTAACTTATTAACTAACTTATTAAATTAAATACTTAGTAAGATAGTAAGTAACTAAGTTAAGTAAATTAGCTGATTAGAAAGTTAATTAGTAATTAAGTTTGTAAGTTATTTAGAAAGTTAGTTAATAAGATAGTTAGAAAGTTAATTAGTAAGTTAGTTAGTAAGTTAGTTAGTTAGTTAGTTAGTTAGTTAGTTAGTAAGGTAGTAAGTTAGTAACTATGTTAGTTAGTTCGTAAGTTTAAAATTATCCGCCATATTACATCCGCCATTTTGAATTTTAAAAAACTGACGTCTCAAATTTAAATTCAGCGACTATATTCTAATATGTATTAAAAAAAAATCCCCTAAAACGTCTTCCCACGCATTTTTCTTTTTTATTTTTTCAACGCATATCCAACTACGCCGTCATGCCACCCCTATACATATATATATGCGTATAAAATAGTTGTTTGCACGCAATTCAGAATAAAGTCAAAAGTTTATGCGGCTGCCAAACATTCCAGGGTCGATCGTAAAAGTGTTACGAGTACAGCTGTCAAACCGACTCTTATAATCGAAGATTAATCGGCCGGTAGGCGTCGCGCGTCTTCTATCTGTATAAAGAATAAAAAAAAAAATTTAGAATTAGGGTGAAGAAGGGTGAGACTAGAGAAAAACAGGTTAGAAAAAGCTATATATGTATACTAAAAAAAAGGAGAGCTCGTTGTCAAGTTAGGCAGGTAGCTGAACTCCCTCTATTGTTGCCCTTTGTCCCGTGACAATTACTCACAGATTAGATGGAGAATTTGCGATGTGACGACCAACGAGATAAAGGAATTTATAAGAGAGAAATAGAGAGAGGGGAGGGTGGGGGTTGGGGGGTAAATCTACAGCGCGGTTGATCTTTACATTTACGATTACCATTACCGCACACCTTCATTTCCCAATCCCGTGAAATATTGTCTACTTAACAAGAAATATGTACATATACGTTTATTTATATATATTGTCCTCGATTTTTCGTTTCCTTCTTGGTCGGATTTTTTTTCTTGCAGGAAATAATAATTCTTCCGGTTTAATCAAATTAATTCATTTTTTGCGTAATTTACATTAATGTTGCTTAAATGACATTAATTTTACACGAGTTACATTAATGTTGCATAAGTTACATTAATGTTGCATAAATTACATTAATGTTGCATAAATTACATTAATGTTACACAAGTGACATTAATGTTGCATAAATTACATTAATTTTACACAAGTGACATTAATGTTGCATAAATTACATTAATTTTACACGAGTTATATTAATGTTGCATAAGTTACATTAATTTTACACAAGTGACATTAATGTTGCATGACATTAACTTTACACAAGTGACATTAATGTTGCATAAATTACATTAATTTTACACGAGTTATATTAATGTTGCATAAGTTACATTAATTTTACACAAGTGACATTAATGTTGCATGACATTAACTTTACACAAGTGACATTAATGTTGCATAAATTACATTAATTTTACACAAGTGACATTAATGTTGCATAAATTACATTAATGTTGCATAAATTACATTAATTTTACACAAGTGACATTAATGTTGCATAAGTTACATTAACTTTACACAAGTGACATTAATTTTACACGAGTTACATTAATGTTACACGAGTGACATTAATGTTGCATAAGTTACATTAATTTTACACAAGTGACATTAATTTTACACAAGTGACATTAATGTTGCATAAGTAACAGTATTATGTTGATAAGTTACATTAACATTACATTGTCTGTGCATTTGCACTCATCTTTTTCAATGGCATTGTTCAGGTTCACTCTATCCCATCCGGGATTTTAGAGGTCCCCAACACTAACACAAGATTTTCTCAACTCACTGATATACATAGAAAGGCCGGACCTCCCCCAATCGACTTCTTTCATGAGGTCGAAGAAAAACTGCATTTGATGTATTGGAACTTTTATGTTTTCCTAGAAGGGCTTTACGTAACAGACATCCCTTTATCGCACGAGGATCGGTAAGACTTTTCTTCTTAGCGACATTTCGTTTCTTCTTTTTATATAATATATATTTATTTATTTCATATCCAGGTGAGTGTCAAATTTTTTCGATTTAATTCAAGTTACAGTCATTCTAGTTTTTTATTCTCCATATATAGAAAAAAATGAAAAAAATACTTTTCAACTTTTTTTTTTTTAGAAAAGAAAAAGTGGTTTATTATCGACAAAGAAAAAATTTTTAAATTAAGAATTATATAACTAATTAAATTTTTTTTTAGGATAGAAAACAATTTGCAAAATTCCTATTTTTTAATCACAATTTTTGTAGAAAATTTTCTTTCTTTTCTATATTTGCAAAATTTTTAAACAAAATTTCAATCTTTTTTTTTAGAAATAAAGAAAAAAAATTTATAATTTCAATTTGAAAATCGCAACTTTTAACGGAAATTAAAAAGCTGAGAATTTTTAATAGATTTCTATAAAATAAAAAAATTCGATTTGTCAATCACATTTTTTAAAAAAAAAATTTTAGTTTCTTTTATACAAAGATTTCCATAATTTTTATTTTTTGATCCCAATTATTAACGAAACTATAATTTTTTTTCAAGATGTTAATGAAAAAAATTGCATAATTTCAATTTCATAATCACAATTATTATCGAAATTATAATTTTTTTTTTAGAAATTAACAAAAAAATTGCATAATTTCTATTTCAAAATCACAATTTTTATACAAACTCCTATATTTTTTAAAAAAAGAGAATAAATTTGGACTCTACTTATATTTTTCAACAAACAATGTTTTCAATAATAATAAAAACGACTTTCAATCGTTTTTTTGAAATAAAAAATAAAAATTTGCTTAATTTATATTTTTTTATCACAATTTTTACCAAAATCTCAAGTATTTATTTAAAAAAATTAAGAAATTTGCTGAATTTTTATTTTTTTTTAAATCATGATTTTTAACAAAATTCAATTTTCTTTCAATAAAGGAAAAAATTGGCATAATTTTAATTTTAAAAGATAACAAATTTAAAAAAAAAAAATTCAGTTTGAAATGAAAAATTATCAAAATATGAAAATCATGCAAATTTTGTTTAATTTTTTTTCTATAAGAAAATTATTTGTTTGACAAATTGGAATTCATTCTAGTTTATTTTCTTATTTTCGTTTCTAAAAAAAGAAAACATTAGAAAATTCTTAAAAAATTATTTTTAATAAAATTCTATTTTCATAAATGAAAAAATCAGCGTAATTTTTATTTTATAAGAATAAATTTTATAAAAAAAATTCAGAGTTTGATTAAACGTAGGAAAAATTTTCCATAAAATTCCTATTTTTTTAATCACAATTTATTTAAAATTTAATATTTTATAAATTTCAACAAAATTCTGTTCTTTTTGAAAAAAAAATGAAAATATTTTGCAGGATTAATATATTTCTCATTAATTACAATTATTTAACAGAATTCTACTTTAGAAATGAAGGAAAAGAATTTTTATAAATCACACTTTTTTATATAAAATTTTCATTGTAAAATAAAAATTATATATCAATTTTTTTTTTGTTTTGTTCTGTGTTTAGTATTTTTCTTTTTAAAATAATTCAATTATTTTCATAAATAATAAAACTCATCGCGAATTTCAATTATTTTTAATTCAATTTTAATCGAATTTCTCGAAAAATGTAGTTATTCTTAAAAATTTTATTAAAACTCGTCCAAATAAGAATTATTTTATAAGAATTTTATAAGAATTTTTATATTTTTTATAATTTTTATAATTTTTATAAGAATTAAATTTTATGAAACATTCAATAATTATTTAATAAATAATTTACTTTTGTTTTTTGTTTTTTGTTTTTGTTTTTGTTTTTTTTAATTGGATAATTGAATTCTTGTAGAATTTTTTTTTTTTTTAAATGAATTTTAGTTGAAATTTTAGATAATAATTGAATACGAAAATAATTTTTAAGAAGTTACAGTTTCAATGTTTTGAAGAATTTTTAGAATTTATATTAATATATTAATAAAAAAAATATATTAATAAAAAAATATATATATTAATTATAATAAACATTTTTTTCCTTCATTTTTAAAAAAAACTTTGATTTTTATTAAAACAATCGTAATTATTAAGAAATAATGTAAATTATTTTCTTATGAAAATTGAATATTTATAAAAATATTAAGAAACTGGAATTTGTAATATTTTTTTTTCCAAAATAAAAGAATGATAGTTTGTGAACAATTAAGAAATAAAAAAAATTATGCCTAAAATGTGTATACATTTATTTTCTATTTCCAAATCATAATTTTTTAACAATTAACAATTTTCTATTTTTTTTTTTTTTTTTAAATAAAAAGGAGAAAAAATTTGCATAATTTAGATCAGTCAAAGGAAATTTGTTATTAAAAAAAGCATTAATTTTTTTTGCATGGATTTTTTTTTGTCAGAGAGTTAGTTTAACAGTTCCATAAATTAGATTACAAAATGATGGCAGTTTTTTCGAATCAAAGGATTAAAGGTAAAATGTTATTTCAGAGTGGGGAACAAATTAAAAACCGAAATATCAAAATTCGATTAAAACAATATTTATTGAATGAGAAACGGAATTTAGTTCGTTTCAAAAATACACCAAATTCTTTCAAGTGTAATTAATAATACATTCGTTTATTTATTATTATTATTATTATTATTATTATTACATTCTCATCATATGAGAAAGTATTTTTATTATTATTATTTTTTTTATTCTTAACATTAGCCACTAGGCGAACCAGTATAGTTGATAATAGTTGTAGTAGTTGTCATATTGAAGCATACTCCTTCTTCACAGTGCTAAAGAAAAAAAAGAAAAATAACTTTAAGAAAATTTGTGGTTAAAATAATATATAGGGGAGTGTGTCCAGTTGTAAGACAGTCAATTTTTTTTTTTTTTTTTTTTTTTTTTTTTTTTTGTTAACACGCAATATTAAAAAGCCGATTGCGTTTCTATAAAAACATTTTCCCTATATTGTAAAAATTATTCTTACTCCATTATTAGCGCAGGGCGCACCATCTTCAGCAACAATATCTTTCGTGTCATCAAGTTCGCCATTATTTTCCAAAGTTACATTTTTTTCGTTCGAAACATTTTTTTCTTTTTTACAAGTAAAAATGCAGCCGTCATTAAACTATAGAAAATTGAAACAATGAAAATAAAAGCAGGAAGCATGTTGAGAAAAATAAATTAAGTTTATAAAATTCCGAATATGTTTATTATTCTAATACTAACATCTGAATCGAATATCATTTGGACTTCAGCACATCGATCAGCGGGTGATTTAATCTAGAAAAGAGTAAAAAAAAAACAAATTAAAAAAAAAAAAGTTGACAAATTTTTTTTTTGAAATAATTTTTTTTTATTAAAATTTCCAAAATCCTCATATGGAATCCTATAGAAGTCCATATACATATTCCTATGAAGCAATTTTTATAGAAATCTATCCAAATTTACAAGCGAATACTAAAGTTTTTATTTTCAAATTTTTTTTTTCATGTTCCAAAATTTATAATATTGCAAAATTATTATTATAAATTAGAGAAAAATTACCTGATTCGCGTTGGTTGATTGTGCAACGAGTGCACAAAGTAAAATATACGTGTAAATCATTTTCTGCTCACTTTTTTTAAAGTTTACTTTTTTAGGAACTTTGATGCAGCAGGTTGAAAGTGCAATGTATGAATAATTTTTTATTTTTGAATGCTTCTGCATTTATAGAATACAAAGTATATTAAAAAATTATCGCAAAATTTATTAGCTCCAAGCCAGTAGGAATGTTGCAAGTGCTTCGTATTATTTGGCAAAAAGAACATTTTTCGAATATAGAGACAGAAAAAAATGTACAAGTGCATTAAAAATTTATGGCAATTTGATAACTGTTGAAATAAACCTTGAAATGAATTTATCTTTATACGTGAAGAAGTGGTTAAAAAAAATTAATAATCTGTTTAGAAGAATTTTGAAAAAAAAAATTAAGTGATATTAAATAAAGAAAAATTTTAAAAAATGTACCTACGAGAATAAAATAATGTACGAAAAGGATAATTTCCAAATTACATAAATAAATAAATCAAAAAAAGAAAAAAAAAATTTAAAAAAAAAAAAAAATTTTTTAAATACAGAAAAATATAAAAAATGTACCTACGAGAATAAAATAATGTAATAAAGGATTACTTTCAAATTACATAAATAAATAAATAAAAAAAAAAAAAAAAAAAAAAAAATTTTAAATACAGAAAAATATAAAAAATGTACCTACGAGAATAAAATAATGTAATAAAGGATTACTTTCAAATTACATAAATAAATAAATAAAAAAAAAAAAATTTTTAAATAAAAAAAAATAAAAAAAAAAATTTTTTTAAATACAGAAAAATATAAAAAATGTACCTACGAGAATAAAATAATGTACGAAAAGGATATAATTTTCAAATTACATAAATAAATATAAATCAAAAAAAAATATAAAAAAATTTAAAAAAAAAGTATTTTAAATAAAAAAAATTAAAAATGTAAAAAGAAAATGATATTAAAATTAGCAATTACACGCGCAAGTTATTTTAGCCATAGTAATTAATATTTTTATATTTTTATATTGAAGAATAATAATTAAAAAATAAAAGATTTATTCCATTTTTTAAAGAATTTTTTCATTTCCCTCAAAATTAAATTTATTTTTATTATTTCTAATACATGAAAAATATTTTTTTGGACATGACGATGAATGAGAGAATAAACAGTGTTCTATATATAGTCATAAATCATTTAAAGTATCATTAAGTTTTCTCTCTTCTTTTTTTTTGCGACTACATACTGCTATACATATATTTTTGTGTGTGTAAGAAGAAAAAGAAAAGAATAGAGACTAAATAGAAAATAGAATGTTGAGATGATGCTTTTTAAGAAAAGTGCTTTAACGTTGACGTAAAACGCATCGTTAGATCACGTGGAGTTTAACGGTGAAAGTAAAAGGGGAAACTGGATACGTCAAAGAACACCCCCACAGGATGGCTTTAGGATACTCACTCATCTTGCCTTCTCCCTAATATTTGTCGTCAAAGATTAATGTTGGCACTGATGGTTCTTATGCGGCCTTCCCCTGTCGTTATCGTCGTTATATTCGATAATTTTTGCGTTGACAATATATTCATTAAAAAAAAGACTCTAGACTTTATGAGATATGTATATATAAATATATTTTTCTTATCATATCAATCAAAAACCATTTCTGAAAAAAAAAAATATTGGAAGATTTTTTTTTTTGAGTTGCTCAGAATGAATTAAATAATAAAATAGTTAATAAGAAACTTTGAGAAGAATCGGAGATATTTATTTCAAGCAAAAATAGTAAATTGTAAAAAAAAGTCCGCCATATTGGATCCGCCATTTTGAATTTTGAAAATCTGAATGCTTTTTCGTAATCAGCGACCTCGATAACCCCCGAGTGACGTGTTTCAAGGAAGTTTGTAAATATTTTAAAAAATAGTCCGCCATATTGGATCCGCCATTTTGAATTTTGAAAATCTGAATGCTTTTTCGTAATCAGCGACCTCGATAACCCCCGAGTGACGTGTTTCAAGGAAGTTTGTAAATATTTTAAAAAATAGTCCGCCATATTGGATCCGCCATTTTGAATTTTGAAAATCTGACATCAAAATCGTAATCAGCGACCTCGATAACCCCCGAGTGACAATTTTCAAGGAAGTTTGTAAATATTTTAAAAAATAGTCCGCCATATTGGATACGCCATTTTGAATTTTGAAAATCTGACTTCAATAATGAATAATAATAAATAAAATAAATAAAATGGTGCTCTTGGTTAATATTGTAATAATATGATGTCAGAACTCGTAAGAAAATCGGTAATATGTTATTGTTCAACTCGAGTGAGTTTCTTTAGAAATTTAGTAAAGAGCCCCTTCACCAATCTTTTGTCATGATTTCTCGTGAATCGACAACACATAAGCAAAGTATATATAGAGGAATTGGCGGGATATCTAAAATCTTGAATCTTCGACCCCAAGACACACATCTGTTCTCAAAAATTCGACAATATATTTCATTCACTTTTTTCTCTCTCTCTCTCTCTCAACTTTATGGAAAAATCTTCATCAAGATGATCTTACTTATACGATGTTGATACTTGAAGGAAAATTTTTCAAAATAGATTTTTATATCCATTGTCAATTGAATTTAAGAAAACCCAGGCGCGAAAGACCAATGCTGACGATGGATTGAAGATTTATTGAGCCTTGAACGCCCAGCCTGGGTAACCCAGTGTTGAAGCAGTCTTTATACCACTGTCACTCAATGTTGATTCAGCATTGGACACCAATGTTCGTTCCATGCTCGATTCAAGACTCGGTCAATCTTCGTGAGTGAAGCTCGAACATCTGATCTTAATTCAAGCCTGAATCAATCTTGACAGTTTATTTATTGACGTGTGCACTTAAAAATATTAAATATAAATATTTATAAATTAATTAATATTAAAATATTTTTTATGATAATTTTGTATACTATTTAAAAATTATTATTAATTATTATTATCAAGATATCAATTGGTAAATAAATATTAATATTTATTTAGTGTATAATATTTATATTAATTATTAATTTATTAATAATAATGATTATTATTATTATTATTATTATTATTATAAAAAAATATTAAATTAAAAATAAATATTAAATATTATTATTATTATTATTATTATTATTATAATTATTATTATTAATTATATAAGATTTATATAAATAAAGTTAAATTATACATTATTATTTTTTTCTTGCACAGTGTCAAATAATTGTTTTCAAAGTTCAAGAGTTTCGTTTGTCTGAAAAATTTTTAGTGAAAAAAATGTTCATTAGGGTGTAATAAATATTTATGCCTAGTAGTTTTACACTAGGATTAACTGTTTAGTAAATATGTATTATCAAAAAACTATTTTTTGTCAAACGCGTGCGATTAAACACAAATAACCTTGAGACTTTAGCATTGCCAACTCAAGAGTTTAACGTATGTGTTGAGTTGGTAATGCTGGAGTTTCAAGGTTATTTGTGTTTAGTCGCGCGCGTTTGACAAAAAATAGTTTTTTGATAATATTTACTAAACAGTTAATCCTAGTGTAAAACTACTAAGCATAAATATTTATTACTACCTAATGAACATTTTTTTCACTAATAATTTTTCAGATAAACGAAACTCTTAAACTTTGAAAATAATAATTTGACACTGTGCGAGAAAAAAAATAATATATAATTTAACTTATAAAATTATCATAAAAAATATTTTAATAATAAATAATTTATAAATATTGATATTTAATATTGTTCAGTGCACACGGTAATAAAGAAAGTGAATATTGTATCAAGATTGACCGAGTCTTGAATCGAACATGGGACGAACATTGGTGTCCCATGCTGAACAAATATTGAGTGACGCGCCGTATATACAGAATATACGGCGCTGGCATTGAAATAGTAGATTAGGCGAGGTGCCTTCCAGCCTTCTGTGGCCGAGCGGTTTAAATGCGTGCGTTTAGAACTTCCGGTATGCGTTAGGGGCGGGGTGCGTGAGTTCGATCCCACATGCGAGCGAATATTTTTCATTCTTTGTTTTAAGCGTTATATCTAATAATAAAATTGTGTGTTGTGTTGTGAATAAAAAATGTGAATATGTTTGTAAATAATATTAAAAAGTCTGCTGAAAAATCGAGAAAAAAATGTACCGATTAACAGAAAAATAGTTTTCTTTTACTAAAATTATTTTTTTAATATTACTATTTCAAATGACATTTATTGTTAGTAATATATTATTTATATGATAATAATATAATTATTATAATAGTAACTTAATGCCATTAAATTAACAAACGCATATAATATGAATAAAAATAATAACAATAATATTCATTACTATTATAATTATAATTATTACTATTATTATTATTATTATTATATACAATTCATATATCCATATTATATTGAATGAGCGCGAGAGACGCCTAAATTTGGGAACAGTGGAAGCAGCCTTGTTTCAGTCCTGCATTAGGGTTCCGCAGCATTGATTGAACATTGAACGCCAATCTACAACAAAGACTGGAGCGTCAGTCTTAAATAAGTGTTACATTATAGCTAGAAGCAACCTTCGTTCCGCCGTCCCACCAAGGCTTGATCAATGTTGACCAAGCCTCAACGAAGGTTCCGTAAAGCCTGAATCCAGCGTCAGTTCTCGCCTGGGAAGGAAAAAAAAATAAGATGCGGCAAACAGGACAATGTAAATGTAACGAAATTCGACCTAATTTTTTTTTATTTTCCCCTCTCAATAATAAGCTGAGATTTTGAGATATCTTTAATAATCGAAAATACGAGTATTTTTTTATATAGTTATAAAAGTTTTATATAGTTTTTTATAGCTACAAAAAAGTTTTTTTTTAATTTTCTTTTTAAACTTTTAATTTTATTTTCTCTAAACAAAAATAGAAAAAAAATTGCAATTTTTTTCCTTTGTTTACTAAAGGGTACATTGACCCTAATATTTCTACATTAGAAAGAGGACATATTTATATATATTTATATTTATATTATATTTATTATATTATTATATTATTATTTATTATTTATTATTTATTTATTTATTATATTTTTATTATATTATTATATTTTATTATTTATATTTATATTATTTATATTTATATTATATTTATATTATTATATTATATTTATATTAAGCGAAAAGAAAATTTCAATTCAAAATTCAATTGAAATTAATTTTTTTCAATTTTAAAAGAGTTGCGTTAACAATTTTCATAAATAAATGAACTTCAAATGGTTTCAATTTGAAATTTTAGAAAATTTCAAATTTTTAATGAATTTAATTATAGAAATTTTAATGAACTTTGATTTTTTAAAAATAATAATTATAATTCAAATTCTTCTGAAATTATAGTTAAATTTGTCAATATATAATTAATCAGTTATTAAAAATAATGGATTTATAGAAGAGAATTTTAGTTAAAAACAGTAAAAAAAATTGAATTTTTGAAAAATTACAAATGATTCCAGAAATTCAATTATTTTCAAATTTCTTTGGAAATTCTCGTCAAAGTTTCAATTATTTATATAAATAATAAAATTTTTCTCCAAAATTCAATTAGGTACTTTCAAAAATTTTAATAAAATTCTTAGTAAAATCTCGAAAATTTCTCTTATTTTCAAAAATTCTCCTCAATTCAAATTTTTAATTTATCTACTTATTTAATAAAATATTCCAAAAGAATTCAATTATTTAAAAAAAATTTTAATAAAATTATCCGCAAACATTTAATTTTTTAAATAAATAATAAAAATTCGACTATATTTTATTTTATAAATTCATTTTAATACATATTTATATTTTGTTCACTGTTGTTTAATTTTCTTATTTTTTTTTTAATTTTGTGTACTTTTTTTATTTATTTTTTCTCATTATTTTTTCATTTTGTTTTCTAATTTTATTGAGTTTTTATTTAAAAAAAAAAATTTTTTTTCTAATTTTATTTATTTCTTATTTTTTATTTATTTTGTATATTATTCTACTTATTTTGTTCCAATGCAATTTTTTCATTTAAAAAACACATTTGATTTTTGTTTTAAAAAAAAAATGCAAGGTTTATTATAAATATTTTTTATATTTTTCATTTACTTGGTTTATTTTGGTAGAAAAGTAGAAGAAATAGTAAAAAATATTGATTACCTATAATATTTTTTATTTCTTCTTAATTTTTTTTATTTTAATTTTATTTACTGTAGTTTAACTTTTTTTATTTTCTCTACTTTTATTTTGTTTATCTACTATTTCTGATTATTTTTTTCATTTTCATTTTCTTTTGTTTTATTTCGTTGATTTTCGAGTAGGATTATTTTTTCTCATATTATTTTTTGCCTTTTGTTTTCTAATTTTATTTTGTTTTAAGTTATTTAATTATTGTGTTCCAATGCAATATTTTGCATTAAAAAAAAATTCATTTGATTATTAATTAAAATAAGTCAAGTTCAACTATAATAATTTTTGTAATATTTATTTTTTGTTTTTTCTCCTTTTTAATATTTTTTGTTTATTTCTTCTACTTATTTTTTTCATTTTGTTTTTATTTTCTTTACTTTTGTTTAATTTTTTTATTTTTAATTATTTCTTTTTTATTTATACTTTTTCTAATTATTTCTTTTATTTTCTTTGTTTATTAAGTTGATTTTTGAATATCGGTTATTTATTTTTAAAAAAAAATTTTTTTTTTAAAATTTTTTTTTAAAAAAGTTTTAAAAATTAAAAATTTTTTTGTTGTTTTTCTAATTTTATTTAGTTTTTAGTTTTTACTTTTTATTTATTTTGTTTATTTATTCTACTTATTTTTTTTCAATGCAATTTTTTACATTAAAAAAAAACACATTTGATTTTTTTTTTTAAAAAATGCAAGGTTTTATATTATTATTTTTTATATTATTATAAAAATATTTTTTATATTTTTTCATTTACTTACTTTATTTTGGTATAAAAGGAGAAGAAATAGTAAAAAATATTGAATATAATATTTTTTATTTCTTCTTACTTTTTTCATTTTAATTTTATTTACTGTTGTTTAACTTTTATTATTTTCTTTACTTTTTTTTTATTTACTATTTCTGATTATTCTTTTCATTTTCATTAAATGAATTATTTCGTTGATTTATCGAGTAGGATATTTTTTCTCATTATTTTTTGCCTTTTTGTTTTCTATAATTTCATTTTGTTTTTATTTATTTAATTCTTTTGTTTTAATGCAATGTTTAACATTAAAAAAATTTATTTGATTATTATTTTAAAAAAAGTCAATTTTTACTAATAATTTTTTTGTAATATTTATTTTTTTTCCTTTTTAATATTTTTTCTTATTTCTTCTCCTTATTTAATTCATTTTATTTATATTTTGTTTACTTTTGTTTAATTTTTTTATTTTCAATTGTTTCTTTTTTATTTATACTTTTTCTAATTATTTCTTTTATTTTCTTTATTTATTTAGTTGATTTTTGAATATCTTTTATCTATTTTTTCATTTTCTTTTCTAATTTTATTTATTTCTTCGTTTTGCTTTCTAATTTTATTTAGTTTTTACTTTTTATTTTTTTTTTTTGTTTATTTATTCTACTTATTTTGTTCCAATGCAATTTTTTACATTAAAATAAAAAAACACATTTGATTTTTGTTTTAAAAAAAAATTCAAGTTTTATTATAAATATTTTTTGTACTTTCTATTTACTTTGTTTATTTTGGTATAAATGGAGAAGAAATAGTAAAAAATATTGAATATAATATTTTTTATTTCTTCTTACTTTTTTCATTTCATTTCAGTTGTTCAACTTTTATTATTTTCGTTACTTTTTTTTTATTTATACTTTTTCTAATTATTTTTTTCATTTTCTTTTTATTTTGTTTTATTTCGTTGATTTTCACTCGGATTTTCAAGTATTTTTAATATATTTTTTCTCATTATTTTTTGCCTTTTGTTTTCTAATTTCATTTTGTTTTTATTTATATTTAATTATTTTGTTCCAATGCAATGTTTAACACTAAAAAAAAATCATTTGATTCTTTTATTAAAAAAAATTTAAGTTTTATTAAAATTATATTTTTTATTGTGGTAATTTTTATTTATTTGGTTTATTTTGGTTCTTTTTTAATATTTTTTATTTATTTCTTCTCATTTATTTTTTCATTTTGTTTTTATTTTCTTTACTTTTGTTTAATTTTGTGTTTCTTTTTTTTATCCGAATTTTGACTTTTTTTTCTGTATGCTTTTCCTCATTATTTTTACTTTGTTTATTTTGTTGGTTGTTTGAATATTTTTTATCTCTGTTTTCTCATTATTTTTTTTTTAGTTTTAATTTTTTTTTATTGTAGAACAATTATTGTTGAACTTAAATTTTTTTTTATTGTTTTACTTATATTTTTATTTTTTATTTCTGTTTTCTCATTATTTTTAGTACTTTTTTTTATTGTAGAACAATTATTGTTCTACTTATATTTTTATTTATATTTTTTATTTCTGTTTTTTTATTATTTTTTTTAGTTTTAGTATTTTTTTTATTGTAGAATAATTATTGTTCGACTTATATTTTTATTTATATTTTTTATTTCTGTTTTCTCATTATTTTTTTTAGTTTTAGTATTTTTTTTTTTTTTTTTTTTTTTGTTGAACAATTATTGTTGTACTTAAATTTTTTTCCATTGCAATAATATAATTCGTTCGACGTGTTTTCATTGATGATTTTTCAATTTTTCCCCCCGTTCAAGGGCAAAAAGGGAAAAAGAAATTTATTTTTCAAAGTTAATAAATATAAAATTTTATTTTCCCCCGAAAGAATATAATTTACATATTTAAAGGATATGGGCCTGTTACGTAATAAAAACCGTGGAAAATTGTCTTTTTGACTTTCGAGAAGAACAAAATAAAAACCGAAAACCATTTTTGGAATATATTTGAGGATGCGATAGATGTGCATAGTGAATGGATTTAAGAGTCAAGAAGAGGTCAAAAATGGTAAATAACCATGGAGCTATTGTAATTTTGCTCCAGTTTTATGTAACGAGTCGATTTATGACCTGGGGTATTTTTGAAGGTACCTGGTATACGTATTTTGCCCATTTCTACCTTCAAGGTCCGCATCAACAGTTTTGTCATTCATTATGTCGCCTGCCCTCCAATAACAGTATTTTTCAGTATTCTTGTGCAACACACACACACACACATATATTTTTCTTCTTTCCTTTTTGCACAAAATTCTATATTCATGTAATATCCGTAAATCATTTCCTCTTGTGGAATTTACGACATTGCTCCAGTTTAGAATGAAATTTGTTCACAATTAGTTGCGCCTAAATTTTTCTTCTATTTATATATACGTGTATATACACAACTTTTCGTTTTCTAATTCGCCATTAGGACCGTTTGCAAAAATTTTATATATACACACTGTAAAATAGAAAGCAAGAAACAGTTGCTCAAAACAAAATATAAACACAAATATATGTGTTTTCAAAGTTTTAATCTTCGAAATTTAAAGACCAATCGCTTTACAAACAAAATATATTTTTGAAAAATTGAATTTAAAAAAAAAAAAAAAAAAAAATTTTGAATTTTTTTATATTTTTAAACTTTTGAGAAAAAAAAAATTTTTAATTTCAATGATTTTTTATAATAATAATAATAATTAACTAAAAACGCACACAAGTTGTTTCTTGTTTCTTAACACTGTTCTTAATAAATTTTTCCAATTTTTTCAATTCAATTCAAATTTTAATTTCATGAAATTAAAAAACAAAACTGTAGTATATTAATAAATATTAACTAATAATATTAAGGACGATCGTATTCGCAATTAAGAATCAATTTTTCAAAATAATAAATTTTAATTATTTGAATTTTCAAAATTTTCAAAATTTTCAATTTTTTTTTTTCATAGTTTTAAATTTTTTTTTGAATAAATATTAAAATATTTTAATTACCTATAAAATAGAATTTTAAAACCTATAAAAGCTAACAAAACAATACCTTTAAATAACAAAAATAGAAAAATAGAAAAATATTTAAATTCATAATTAAAAAAATTAGTTTGAATCACTATTTAAATATTTAAAACTAAGTTAAATTATTAAAAATCGTAAATTTCATTAATTAACGTTATAAGAATTTGAAAAAATTATACACGGCCCCGGATTGGATAAAAATTTTTCTTTGAAATTTTTATAAATATTATAATTATATGCGGAACATTTTATATTCTTAATTTTGAAATTAAATTATTTATAAAAGTAAAAGTTGTAAACGCGCATTGCTTATATATAAAATTCAATTATACTTTTTAAATATTTATAAGTAAAATTCTTCTTTAAATCAATAATTTTTATTTTTTCAGAAAAAGTTTTTTGAGAATTCAATATTATTTAAAATAGAAAAAAAGAAAATTCACCTGAAAGAATATACGGAAATTTGTGTATTTTAAATGAAATTTCCTTTTTGTTTGAATAATCGAATTTTCAAAAAAAAAAAAAAACCTATTCAAAATTACTAAAAATAATTGCTTAAGAATTATTTTAGTTGAAAATTCTAAAAAATAATTGAATTTTGGAAAATTACTGTTGTAATTTTAAAGAAATAATTAAATTCCACAAAAGATTTGCAATTATTGTATTATTTTTTTTACAAATTTTACTTCTTGGGGGAAAATAAATAACAAATAAATAACAATTAATAATAAAATCAGTTATCATTATCATTATTTTTAATAAATTTTTGAAAAAGTTTTTTAAAAATTTTCCAAATTCATTTATTCGGAAATTCTTCAATTAAATATATACATTAGAAAATAAAATAATTTCAAAGAATTTAAAAAAAAATTTTTAGTTAAACTTTTGAAAAAATTAATTCCCACGAATCGTTAATATAAAAAATTGAGATTTCTAAAGATTCCAATTTGAAACCTTTTCAATTTTTTTTACAAATTCATACTATACATATTGGTTTTAATATTCAATTATTAATATCTGAAATTTTAACTAAAAATCATTTTTAAATCAATTTTTATTTGAAAATTCTACGAGAATTCAATTATTTTAATAGAAAAATAAATCATTTTTTATTGCATTATTGAATATATATATATCTTAAAATTTAATTTTCGTGAAGAATTTTATGATTAAATTTTTAAATAATTGAATTCTTTCGAAGAATTTTAATAAAATTTTTAAGAATAATTTCATTTTTCAAAAAATTTAATTAAAATTTTATTAAAAATAATTGAATTATTGCGAAGAAATAATTTATAAAGAAATTGTAAATAATTGAATTCTAATGAAATTTTTATTATATTTATGAAAATAAGTAGAATTGAAGAAAATTTTGGAAAATAATTTTGAAATTTTGCAAAGAATTTTATTAAAATGTTTGAAAATAATTGAATTATTGCGAAGAAAATTATAAAGAAATTGTAAATAATTGAATTCTAATGAAATTTTTATTATTTATAAAAATAAGTAGAATTGGGGAAAATTTAGAAAAATAGTTGAAATTTTGACAAGAATTTCATTAAAATATTTGAAAATAATTGAACTTCAGAGAAGAATATTATTATTTATAAAGATAATTGAAATTTTGAAGGTAATTAAAATTTTTTTTTTTTTAAATATAATTGAATTAATTTTCAAATTTTTATAAGTAAAAATTATAAATTAAATATTTTCTAAATATTAATTTTATGAAAATAATATTGAATTTCTACGATGTGTTTTATTATTTATGAAAATAATTAAATGTTTGCGTAGAAGTTCATTAAATTTTTTTTATACAATAATAGAATTATTTTTTAAAGTTTTATGAAAATAGTAGATATTAAAAATCATTGAATTGAGAAAAATTTTTTAAAATAATTGAAATTTTTACAAAGAATTTTATTAAAATTTTTGAGAATAATTGAATTTTGTAAAAAGAATTTTATTATTTAGAAATTTAATTGATATATAAGCACTTTTTTTTTGAAATTTTTGTACATAATTGAATTTCAGGGAAGAATTTTATTAAAAGTTTTTGAAAATAATTGAATTTCTGAAATTATTTGTAATTTTTGCAAAATTCTATTTTTTTTAGTGTTTTTAACTAGAATATTCTTCTATAAATTCATTGTTTTAATAATTAATTAAATATAATACATATAAAAAATTGAACTAATTTCGCAGAAAAATTTGAATTATTAAAATTTTTTAAAAATTTCAAATTAAATTCATTCAAAAATTGAAATTTTATATTTTCAATTGAAACCTTATTTGAACTTCATTTATTTGTGAAAATTGTAAACGGCAACTATTTTAAAATTCAATTAATTTTTTAAATATTGACGTAAAATTATTGATTGAATAATTTTTGAGTAATAATTTTATGATGGTTTCTTCAAGAATTGAGTTATTTAAACAAAAATTATTGTTATAGAAATAGAAAAAATTGAAGGTTTTTTATTTGAGTTCGTGGTAATTTTTATAGTTTATAATTCAAGTGAAGTGAAAGTGAAGTGAGAGTGTAGTGAAAGTGAAGTGAAAGTGAAGTGAAAGTGAAGTGAAAGTGAAGTGAAAGTGAAGTGAAAGTGAAGTGAAAGTGAAGTGAAAGTAAAGTAGATGTGAAGTGAAAGTGAAGTGAAAGTGAAGTGAAAGTGAAGTGAAAGTGAAGTGAAAGTGAAGTGAAAGTAAAGTAGATGTGAAGTAAAAGTGAAGTGATGGTGAAGTGACAATGAAGTGAAAGTGAAGTAAAAGTGAAGTGAGAGTGTAGTGAAAGTGAAGTGAAAGTGAAGTGAGAGTGTAGTGAAAGTGAAGTGAATGTTAAGTGAAAGTGAAGTGAAGTGAAGTGAAAGTGAAGTGAAATTACAGAATCCCACTGGAATTCCACATATTTTTAAAATGAATAATTAAAACCCATTCACAATGGAAATATTTCTCATCTGTCAAGAGACTAATTTCGTTACAAAAATAACTCTTTTTTTGAGATTTTAAAGAAATGTGAAGGAAACGCAGAAGATTAATCAAGTGCGTCTTGAAAAGAAAATTTTCTCTGTTTGTGTGAGAGAAAAATGAGCGAAAGGGAGAAAAATAGCATTAGTAGCACGATGAGTTAAGTAGCTATAGAATATCGAAGAGAGAAATGCGGCGGGACCCGTAATTATCCTTTCGTGCTTTGGCGTAAGTTTGTGCATAGTTTGCAGGGTGGTCGACTCTCTGTCCGGCATTCCACAACGGATAATGGCCGATTTTCATCTTCGTTTGACTTCGAAACCAAAAGAAAAAGAAAAAAAATAAGAGAACGAGTTCTATTCCAGCTTCTGAGTTAGTCAGTGAGTCAGTCAGTCAATCAGCTGGTCAGGTAGAAAAGCCCACCAGCCAATCTAAGGATTACTAACCAATTTCCTCTTTTCCAAATTCAGTCAACCGCCTACAATTGCCATTTGTTTTATCCCTTTTTTCCATCCATTATATTCTCTCAGACCCTTTTCTTTCATATTCTTAATGTGAGATTATACTTTTTTTTCTTCTCTGGTTGCACTTTTCTTTTTTTTTTTTTTTGGAAGGAAAAAAGAAATAAATTAGTTAAATATACAAACTAAATGTATGTAGTGTCAAGAGGAAAATAATGTTCCTCTTTAAAAATACACCTGTTCTTTTTAAATTAGAGAAAACTTGAAATTATTTCGCCAAAATAAAAATCTAAAGAACGGTTCCTTAGAATAATTTTTTTAATGAACCTGTTAATAAATACTTTATCAATATTTTAGGTGATAATTAAAGAGAATAAAATCTACAGTATGGTAAAAAAATTGAAAAAACGTTTCTAATGAACAGTTCAGTAGATTTAAATTTTAAATTTCAACTACAAAAATCAAGTAAACTGTTCCTTGGAAATATTTTCTACTGACCCGATCAATAAATAATTTTTCAAACAATTTCATAATAAATTATAATTTAAAATATTAAAACAACAAAAACTACTGAACTGTTTATTAAAAATTGTCCAATGAACTGCTTAATAGATATCTCCATAATTATTTCAAAAATTAAAATTTACTGAATAGTTTATTGAGAATTGTTATGAATAGTATTAATTCGAAAAATTTATCTCTACTGCTCGGTTCATTAAAATTATTTTTCTATTGGAACGTTTCATCTACAAGTCTTCACATTAATTTTAAAAAAAAATTAATATCATGTGCTTTTATTAAAATTAGTGTTCTAAGGACTACAGTTTAATTCCGAAAAGTGTAATTTACCGAACGGTTCATTAATCCGGTTTAATTCTAAATGAATTAATTGAATTTATCAAAATATTTTTTTTAAATTAATATATTTACTAACGATTCATTAAAAATAGTATTTTAATGAACCATTTGATGATGTCTTCGAGATACTTAAAAAGATCTGAATCTACTGAATTAAAAAAATAAATTTATTAAGTTCATTAAAAAATAAATAAGTTATAAAAATAAAATAAATAAGTTATAAGTTCATTAAAAATAAATTTCTAAAAAACCATTTAGTAGATACACGGTTCACAAAAAATAGCAAAATTAAAATTTACTGAATGGTTCATTAATTATTATTAATTAATACACTTCAATTCCAAAAACTAATAACTACTGAACTGTACATTAAACATCTAAAGTAACGATTAATAAAATTCTTTGTAAAAGTTTTAAAAATAACTGAACTTTTTTTAAAAATATAGTATTCTAATGTTTATATAGAGATCTCTATAATAATTTGAAAAAATTAGAATCTACTGAACGGTTCATTAAAATACTTTTCTTATAAACCGTTCAGTAAATATTTTCATTTTCATTCAAAAAATTAACTATTTATTTAATATTTCCGTATCAATTCTAAAAATTAGAATCTACTGAATATGGTTCATTAAAAATACTTTTCTATAAAGAACCGTTTAGTAGATACACATCTTAAAAATAATTGAAAAAATTAAAATGGTCCATTAAGTATTATTAATTAATGCTATTAATTTCAAAAACTAATGACTACTGAACGGTTCATTAAACATATTTTTCTAATAAAAGGATTAATACAATTCTTCGTAAAAAATATAAATATAAATATCTTCTAAATTTGTATTAAAAATATAGTATTCTAATGATTCGTTCAGTAAATGTCTCCTTAATATTTTGAAAAAATTAAAATCTACTGAATATGGTTCATTAAAAATATTTTTCTTAAGAACCATTTAGTAGATACACATCTCACAAATAATAACAAAATTAAACTTTACTGAATGGTTCATTAATTATTTTTAATAAATACTCAAAAGTCCAAAAACTAATAACGTTTTTCTTCTAAAAATTAACGTTTTAATTGACATTTCTGTAATAATTCCAAAATTAAAATTTACTGAACGGTTCATTAAGTATTATTAATTAATAAGTTTTATTAACTAATAATAAAACTAATAAATTTCTTTATTCAAATAATTCATTGAATTCCAAAATCTAATCACTATACTGAATACGGTTCATTAAAAATACGTTTCTAATGAACCATAAATATTTCCAAAAAAAAGAACCGTAATGCTTAATGATATAAATTTGAACATCTGAAATAGAAAATCGAGCACACTTTCTGTAACCGAAGTAAACTCCCCCAATTGGATTCGACACTTGGACCCTTGATATGCCGCAAAATGCTAATAGTTTGAAATTTTCTGAAAGTTTCCAGTCATTTCGATTTTTTTTAACGCGACGTGCATGTGTGTATCGATTTCTTTGAATAATCACTGTATATATATATATTTGAAGGGTCGAAGGAACGCGCGTGAAAATTGAAGAAGGGAGGACAATAAAATCGAATGGCAGCTGGCCGCGTGAATTTTCTAAATCTCAAGAAGTAAGGAATCATGCGTGGGTGCATGCGAGTGTCCGCATTGACGAATATAAAAGACACGCGTGACAAAAACGCAATAACGCATCAGAACGCGTGTCATTCTTAAACTCGATCGATCGTCTTTTCATCTACTCCTTCTCGTATACTCTAATATCAAAAAAAAAAAAAAAAGAAATACTAAAAATAACCGTCAAGTACCATCTGATATTTTTTTCAAATTGAAATTGTTACCAATTTTTTTTCATTCTGCTAAAATCAAATATTTTTATAAAAAATTTTGTCAGTTTGTAAGTTAGTTAGTAAGTTAGTTAGTAACTAAGTTCAGTAAGTAAGTTAGTTAGTCAGTTTGTAATTAAGTTTGTAAGTTAGTTAGTAAGTTAGTTAGTAAGTTAGTTAATAAGTTAGTATGTTAGTTATCATGTTGGTAACTTAGTTAGTAAATCAGTCAGTAAGTTAAGTCAGTTATTAAGTTAGTTAATAAGTTAGTAAGTTAGTTAATTAGTTTGGAAGTTAGTTAGTAAGTTAACTAGCAATTAAGTTTGTAACTTAGTTAGTTATCATGTTGGTAAATTAGTTAGTAAATTAGTCTGTAACTTAAGTCAGTTAGTAAGTTAGTTAATAAGTTAATAAATTAGTAAATTAGTTATTAATTAAGTTAGTAAGTTAGTTAATAAGTTTGCTAGCTACTTAGTAAGTTAGTTAGTAAGTTAATAAGTAATTAAGTTTGTAAGTTAGTTAGTGAGTTAGTTAGTCGGTTAGTAAGTTAGTTAGTAAGTTAGTTAGTTACTAAGTTTGGTAAGTAAGTTAGAAACTAAGTTCAGTAAGTAAGTTAGTAAGTTAGTTAGTAACTAAGTTCAGGAGTAAGTTAGTAAGTTAATTAGTAATTAAGTTAGTAAGTTAGTTAGTAAGTTAGTTAGTAAGTAATACCTTAAATGAAAATTACAAAAATTATTAATAAAACTTTAATTTATTTTAAACATGAGTGAAATTAACTTTTTTTTAGTGAAAAATGTTTCAAAAAGCAAAGGAAGTAAAAACAATAAGAAAAAAATTTTTTTTAAAAATAAGAAAAAGTAAATAAAAAAGAAACAAAATTTATTTTAAAAAAAATAAAAAAACGTTTTAAAATAATGAGAAAAATTAAATAAAAAATATTCAAAAACCAAAAAAATAAACAAAGTAAAAAGAATATGAATTAAATAATGAAAAAAAAGCTTAAATTAAAAAAACATTTTTATTTAAAAAAAAATAAAAAAAATTTTTTAAATAATGAAAAAAAAATAAATAAAAAATATTAAAAAGTACCAATGTAAATAAAAAATACAAAAAAACATTTGTAAACCTTGAATTTTGTTTTCAAAGAATCAAATTTTTGACAGTGTAAAATAAAAAAAAAATCTACGAATTACTCTATTTTCCGCACAATATAATATTGTCGAGGATGAAATTAAAATAAAATTAACATATATTTACTCGAGAAATGCGGTTTTCGAATATATACAAAAAAAATGTCAATTATCATTAGAATGTTAGATTTTCTCGTTGGCTTTTCAAATTAAATTAATTGTACAATTGCAATTTTGCGTTCAGGGTAAATATATGCGCAGTAAAATAGAGATTTCAAGATTTCAGAAAATCAACCTGTCTACCGAGATAAGGAGAACATGCAAATTTAACTTCGCCTTCGAGAATGGCACAAATAAAATGAAAAAAAAAAAAATTTATTTCGAGTACGACGAGAAGTTTGAGGAAAGCAAACAGTAATTACAGTTCTCTGCTAAAAAAAAAGATGCCTCTCTAATTTATTTCAATATTATACCTATCTTAAAAAAAGAATTGCATCTTTTGGTTTTTTTAACACTCAATTTTAATGATATTTTCTCATTAAACTTATTATGTATATAAGTTTAGAATTTCTAATTTCGATTTTTATTTTTTTTTATTTTCTACTTATAAAAAATATATCACATTTTTACTAGTTAGAATACTTTTTTTAATCTAATTTTTATTAAAATTTTAAATAGTAATTTTTTTTTGCTTCCTGATTCGTTAATTTTGACCTAAAATATGAATTTAATTTTTCATTATTTTTTAATTTTGACCACACAAAAAAGGATAATTTTCAGCTATAAATTTGAAAGAAAAATTTCTTCTTTGCTGCAATCATATGTAAAAATTACTTTTCTTCTTTTTCACTTTTTGTTCACTTCCACTTTACTCTTACTTCATTGTCACATCACTTTTACTACACTCTCACTTCACTTTCAGTCCATTGTCACTTCACTCTCAATACAGAATCACTTCACTTTTACTTTACTTCTACTTTAATCTCACTTCACTCTCATTTCACTTTCACTCTCACTTCTTCGTCATTTCACTCTCAATCCACTGTCACTTCTGTTTCAATTCACTTCTACTTTACTCTCACTTCACTCTCACCTCATTGTCACTTCACTTTTAGTTCACTTCCTCTTTACTCTTACTACACTGTCACTTCATTTTAACTTCACTTTCACATTACTTTCACTTTCATTTCACCCTCACTTAATTTTTCATTTCACTTTCACTTCATTGTCACTTCGCTCTAAATCCACTTTCACTTTACTCTTACTTCACTCTCACTTAACTTTCACTTCACTTTTACTTCACATCTTCTTTCATCTCACTTCACTTTCACTTCATTGTCACTTCACCATCACTTTACTTTTTCTTCACTTCTACTTTACTCTCACTTTACTTTCATTTCATTGTCAGTTCACTTTTAGTTCACTCCCGCTTTACTCTTACTACACTCTCACTTCACTTTCACATCACTTTAATTTACTTTCACTTCATTTTCATTTCACATTCACTTTATTGTCACTTCACTCACAATCCACTAGCACCTCACTTTCACTTCACTTCTACTTTACTCTCACTATACTTTCATTTCACTCTCACGGTTCTCCCATCCACTATTACTTCAGTTTCACCTCATTCTAACTTCACTTTCACTTTATTTATTCTTCACTTCGCTTTCACTTTACTTTTTTTTAACTTCACTTCATTAAATTACAAATTTTCTTAAAATTTTGAAGGAATAGTAAGTTAAATTCAATAAAAATGAAGTGAAATTAAAGTGAGAGTGAATTGAGATTGAAATGAAAGAGACGTGAGAATGATGTGAAAGGAAAGTGAAAGAGATGTGAAAGTAAAGTGAGAGTGAAGTGGAATTAAAGTGAGAGTAAAGTGAAAGTAAAGTGAAAGTGAAGTGAAAATGAAGTGAAAGTAAAGTGAGAGTTAAGTGAAAGTAAAGTGAGAGTTAAGTGAAAGTAAAGTAAGATTGAAGTGGGAGTAAAAAGAAAGTAAAGGGAGAATGAGGTGAAAGGGAAGTGAAAGTGATGTGAAAGTGAAGTGAGAATGAAGTGAAAGTAAAGTTGGAGTAAAGTTAAAGTAAGGTGAAAATAAAGTGAGATTGAAGTGATAGTGAAATGAATGTGAAGTAATAGTGAATGGGAGTACCGTAAAAGTAACGTGAAAGTGAAGTCAAAGTGAAGTAAAAATGAAGTAAGAGTGTAGTAAGAGTAAATCGGAAGTGAACTAAAAGTAAAGTGACAATGAAGTAAAAGTAAAGTGAGAGTAAGGTTGATGTGAAGTAAAAGTGAAGTGATGGTGAAGTGACAATGAAGTGAAAGTGAAGTGACAGTGAAGTAAAAGTGAAGTGAAGTCAAGTCAAGTGATAGTGAACTGAATGTGAAGTGAGGGAAAAGTGAAAGTGAAGTGTTAGTGAAATGAAAGTGAAGTGAGAGTGAAATGAATGTGAAGTGAGATTAAAGTGAAAGTGAAATGTTAGTGAAATGAAAGTGAAGTGAAAATGATGTGAAACTGAAGTAAAAGTGAAGTGAGAGTAAAGTGAAATTAAAGTGAGAGTGAAGTGAAAGTAAAGTGAGAGTGAAGTGAGAGTGAAGTGAAGTTATAGAATCGACCTACTGGGTAATTACTATAAAATTTGTCAATTGGTACATTTGCTTAACTTTAAAGAAAAGAATTGAAATTTTTTACTGTTGTTGATATTTATTCCTTTAATAAAACGTACAAATTAACTTTAGAAGCAGTAACAAGAATCTAATTGATGGTATATATACAACAAACTTACATTGATAATTGTCTTCGGTAGGCGCATCATCAAAGCAAAGGCAACATTATAATGAGCATCTTCCTTTTTTTTTGAAGATACTATAAGTATATTTAGGGGAAGACCGAGAGTTTTTTCACATCAAAATGAAGTTAAAAATACAAGGAAAATGGTTCTAAAAGAAAAAGCAGTAGAAGAAGACGAGAGGATTCTTAAAATGATAGCACAGCCAAGGATGGAAGATGCGCTGCACGACTACTACCGCGAGGCGAGGATGAGGGGGTTGCTTGAATGAGGGGTTGAGGAGGCAGCAGTGCGTTTTTCGAAAGAAGGTCCCAGGAAGGGAAAGAAGAGTCGAGAGTTTAATGATATTCCTGATTACAGTGGCACGTGAAAACAGCGAGGTCTGTACTTTAACTTAACGTTACCCTTCGTTCTACTCTCTCTCTCTCTCTCCCTTTTTTTCCCCTTTTTGCAGAAAAAAAAGGACGAGAAAAAACATCACAAACCCTGGTGCGTCTTAAGGAAGGCCGCACACACCAAGTTCTCGCTTTTCTCCGCATAAAAAGTATTGATCTGAAGACTTTTTTTTCTTCTTCTTTGCCTTGGCGGCCTCCTCGTCGGCGTATAGGAACCGAGAGGGTTGAATTCACCCTAACTGCTTACCCTGCCTTTATATTCATCATCCCTCTCCTTGTAACGCACCTTCGACTCCTTTTGCGCGTTTTCTTATAAATTTATATATGTATATAGCAGAGGAGCAGATTCTCTTCATTCTTTAGTCCAGTATTTTTGGTAGCACGCACTTTTATATGTCTCCTCCTTGTCTTTGCTTTACCGCCCTCCTACCACCCTCTTGTGCACCCCGGATGCCTGATTGCCCAAGTTTCAGACTCCTCGGGCCGAGAGGTCGCGAAGGGTGATGAGAATGAGGACTCCTTTTTTTTACGACGCGCGACTGAATACCAAACGATCCAGGGAGCTGCGGAGGAGAAACTTAATTGGCTCACACTGATGCCAACACTACGGTTCCGATGTTCCCCTATATAATGCAGAGACAATATATATATTCTTCTTCTTCTTTTTCCCTCCGTTGATGGTGATGGGATGGGGAAAAATTATGTCACGCGAAATTCCTTGTTTTCGATTTTATCCCCGCAGCTTTGGACTCTTACTTTGATTCACGTTTTTTCTATTTTCCCATCGGAATGGGAATCATAGTTTCAATTTTTAATACCTCAGAATTTACTGTGGAAAGAGTATGGGCATCTCTTTTTCATCCTATAGAATGAAAAAAGATGCCCACTCTTTCCACAGTGAATTGTGAGGTATTAAAAATCGTTACAGATTAAATTAACACCAAAAAAGAGTTAAAATAATACATTTTTGGTGTTATTTTTTACTATGACTATGAAATTTTACTTTAAATGAAAACCAAGTCATTGATTACCCAGTAAGAAGTAAGGAATTAATAAGAATTTGAAATTTTTAATTCTTTTGAATTCCGTTTTGTGACCAATTCTTTTCATTTTCATTTGGAGAAGCCGAAAAGAAGCTATAAGTTTATTCTTTTAAATATTACCGTTTTAATATTTTAAGCGGAAACAAAATTTGTCGGTTCGAAGATTTGAACCCTCAAGCTTCATTGTCGGATACAAACAGCTTGTCCTCTCAGCTGTTTAAACTCAGTACTATGACTACCGAATTTTAGAAGCGCGCTTATCTCAAAGTGTTGCAAATTTCAAAGGAATTAAATAATTAGAAAATATTAAAACGGAATAGACAGAAATTGAACTTACCGAGTATCACACAGTATTTCGGAATTCACAAAAATTCAAAAAATATTAAAACAGAATTCATTGGAATTCACTTTCAAGAAATCTTTGCATCAAAAAGGAATACTTAGGAATTTGACAGAAACGAAATTCAAAAAAATTAATAATTTAACATTTTCTGTAAAGAGTTAAAAATGTCCAATTCTTCTCAATTCCTTACATCTTACTGGGTTACTAACAACTAACTAACAAACTTACTAATTAACTTAGTTACGAACTAACTAACTTACTAACTTATTAGCTAACTGACTTACAAACCTAATTACTAATTAACTTACTAACTAGCTTACTAACTAACCTAGTCACGAACTAACTTATTAGGTACCTAACTTAGTTAATTACTACCTTACTAAGTTAGTTAGTAGTTAGTTAGTACCTAAGTTAGTAATTTAATAAGTTAGATGGTTAGTTAATTAGTTAGTTAATTATTAATTAAGTTTGTTAATTAGTTAATTCATAATTACGTTTGTTAGTTAGTTAGTAAGTTAGTTAGTTAGTTAGAAAATAAGTAAGTTAGTTAGTAAGTAGGTAATTTTTATGGAAAGTTAGTTAGTTAGTAATTAAATTTGTAAGTAAGTTGTTTAAGTAACTTAGTAAGTTAATTAATAATTAAGTGATTAAGTTAGTTAGTAAGTTACTTAGTTATTTAGTAAATTAGTAATTTAATTTGTAAGTTAGTTAATAACTAAGTTAGTAACTAAGTTTAATAAGTAAGATAGTAAGTTAATTAGTAATTAAGTTAGTAAGTTAATTAGTAATTAAGTTGGTAAATTATTTAGTAAGTTAGCAATTAAATTTGTAAGTTAGTTTTTAAGATAGTTAGTAATTTAAGTAAGTTCAGTAAGTAACTTAGTAAGTTAATTAGTAATTAAGTAAGTAAGTTAGTTAGTAAGTTAGTTTATTATTTAGTAAGTTAGTAATTAAATTTGTAAGTTAGTTAGTAAGTTAGTAAGTTGATTAGTAGTTAACTCCTTTAAATTTAATTAATTAGTAATTAAGTTAGTAAGTTAGAATTTAATTAGTAATTGAGATTGTAAGTTAGTTAGTAAATTAGTTAGTTATTTAGTAAGTTAGTAATTAAGTTAGTAAGTTTTTTAGTAACTAAGTTAGTAAATTAGTTTGTAAGATATTTAGTAAATTAGTTAGTTATTTAGTTAGTTAGTAATTAAATTTGTAAGTTAGTTAGTAACTAAGTTTAGTAAGTAAGTAAGTAAGTTAATTAGTAATTAAGTTAGTAAGTTATTTAGTAACTAAGTTAGTAAATTAGTTTTTAAGATAGTTAGTAAATTAGTTAGTTATTTAGTAAGTTAGTAATTAAATTTGTAAGTTAGTAACTAAGTTTAGTAAGTTAATTAGTAACTAAGTTTAGTAAGTTAATTAGTAATTAAGTTAGTAAGTTAATTAGTAATTAAGTTGGTAAATTAGTTATTTAGTAAGTTAGTAATTAAATTTGCAAGTTAGTCTGTAAGTTAGTTATTAAGTTAGTTAGTTATTTAAGTAAGTTTAGTAAGTAAGATAGTAAATTAATATGTAATTAAGTGAGTAAGTTAGTTAATGAGTTAATTTAGTAAGTTAGTAACTAAGTTTATTAAGTAAGTTAGTAAGTTATTTAGTAATTAAGTGAGTAAGTTAGTTAGTGAGTTAATAGTTATTTAGTAAGTTAGTAAATAAATTTGTAAGTTAGTTAGTAAGTTAGTAAGTTAATTAGTAATTAGGCTTGTAAGTTAGTTAGTAATTTAGTTAATAAATTAGTCAGTTATTTAGTAAGTTAGTGACTAAGTTTATAAAGTAAGTTAGTAAGTTAATTAGTAATTAAGTTAGTAAGTTAATTAGTTACTAAGTTAGTAAATTAGTTTGTAAGATAGTTAGTAAATTAGTTAGTTATTTAGTAAGTTAGTAATTAAATTTGTAAGTTAGTTAGTAAGTTAGTAAGTTAATTAGTAATTAAGTTTGTAAGTTAGTTGTTGAAATTTATAAATAAAATTGTTCAAAACTGTAATCATTTTATTTTATTCAAAGTTCAATTCTTAAAATTAAAGAAAGTTCTACGAGAATGGAATTATTCAAATACAAAAATAAATAATTTATTGAATAATTAAATATTTCTTGAATTTAAATAAAGAACTTTATTACATTTTTTTTAAAAGAATTGAGTTTTTTTTACAAAGAATTGCATTAAAATTTTTTATTTTAATAATTAGATTCATTTAAGAAATGTAATTAAAAATGAATTGAAAATTATTATTACACTCTAAGAAACAAATTATATCAAATTTTTTTTAAATAATTGAATTTTTTCGAAGAATTTTCCTGCGATGAGTTTTATTATTTTTAAAAATAATTGAATTCTTTTCACCGAAGTTTAATAAAGGTTTTAAAATAATTATTGCATTCTTGAGAAGAAATAAAAAAAAAACTTTTTAAAGTAATGAGTTTTTTCAAAAAGTTTTATGAACATTGTGTTTTAAATAATAGAATTTCTTTAAAATTTTATATTATTTGTGAAAATAATTGAATTTCTTATATGTAATATAATATTATAAATAAAAATAATTGAAATCTTGCAACGATTATTATTAAAAAATTTTTTAATAATTGAATTCCTGAGACGAATTTTATTATTTAAACAATAATAGAATTTTTACAAAAAATTTTATAAAAATCTATTTAAATAATTGATTTTTTTCGAAAAATATTAGAATAATTCTGTTTTAAACATGCGGAAAACAAAAGCTTTTAGTGTAACAAATAAAAAAAAAGTATCCAACTATAGTATCAAATCGTAAAAAAAAGTATTTTTTAAAAATTGATTGAATTTGATTTAAACTCGTTACTCAAGGGTTTTTAGGATCGATGAATATGAATCTTAACTTCTTAAGTCAGTTTTCAAAAATCCAAAATGGCGGATCCAATATGGCGGTCGTATTTTTTGAAAATTCATTGAATTGGATTGAAACTTGCTACTCGGGGGTTTTTAGGGTCGCTGAATATGAATCTTAAGTCAGTTTTCAAAAATTCAAAATGGCGGATCTGATATGGGGAAATGATTTCTAAAAAAAAGTTCGAATTTAATAATAATAAGAATAGTAATAATAAATGTAATATACTAATAAATTTCTCTGACGGTTCTTTATATATTTAGATAGATATTAATGTCATCTTGAAATTTTAGATATTCATGATTTTCATTTAAAGAAATTCGATGAATAAGATTTTTTTTTTTTTTTTTTTGAAATGGTAACATTTTTCACTTGACAGTAGAGAGGTATATTCACATAGATAAAGTGGATGACTGAAAACCCTTTCCCCAGGAATTCTAGGATTAAACTAACCGTGTGGAATCTCGAGGGAAGCAATTTGCTATCTGTGAAAACATCGAGGTAGATCCACTTAGAGGCATTTTTTTTCTAAAAATGCGCTCACTGAAACCGAGATCAATCAAAGAGTTTTTCGACAGTCCTGTAGTGACAGGAGAGCTTTGTCACTTGATCTATCTAGATTTTACCCTATTTATTTAAATACTTTACTTTTTCACTCTCTCTCTCTCTCTCTCTCTTTCTCTATTTCTTTTCCTCTTTCTCTTTCTTGAAATGCAAGGTGACCGATTTCTTTGTCAGTTTTAATGTTATTATTGTGATTATTTAAAAATACGAGAAAAAAATCGCATGGGAAAAAATACGTGAGTTAGCATATATAGAATTTCTAAAATTGAATGCAACATTTCAAAATAACATATATACAAAAAAAAGAGTGAATTGTGTTTGTAGTACCTTAAAATATTTTCATATTATTATATATTTATCAATTTCTATTCATATGATGAGTGAAGATGTTATCTGATGTATAGATATATTAATGTAAAAAAGTTTTTCTAAATATTTTTTTAGAGCTAAAATGTTTTTTAAATAGTTTTTTTGGTGTTAAATAAGTTTTTAAATTATTTTTTAATACTTTTTTAATGTAAACAAATTTTGTTAAATAATAATAATAATAATAATAATAATAATAATAATAATAATAATAATAATAAAAAAGGAAAATTAAAAATAAAAATAAAAAAACTGAAATAAAGAAAAAAGAATTCGTAAAGAAAAAAAAATTCAGAACAAAAATGAAAAAAAAATGTAAATCGTAGATGAAAAGGAAAATTAGAAAGAAAAATAAAATAAAACATAAATGAAGAATTAAAAAGAAATCTAAAAAACAAAAAATCAAAAAAATTATAATTATAAAGAAGAACGAAAATTTGAAAAATACTATAATTTAATAAAAAACCAATAATAAAAAACGAATGACAGAAGAAAGAATAAACATAAAAACCAAAAAAGGAAATCTTAAACAAAAATAAAAAACATTAATTAAAAAAGAAGATAAAATTAGAAAAAAATTAAAAATAAAGACAAAAGCAATAAATTAAAACAAAAAAATAAAAAAAAATAAAAATGAAAAAAAATAAAAATGAAAAAAAATAAAAAAAAAAAATAAAGCAAAATTGAATCGAATGCGAAATCAAAAGTAGAAAAACAAAAAGGAAATGCAAAAACATTTAACAAAAATAAAAACAAAACAAAAATATATAAGAAGGAAAAAACAAAAATCTGAATAAAAAATTAACGCAAAAGAAATAATGAAAAAATAAAATAAAAAAAATCTAATAGAAAACCAAAAATCCAAAAGATTAATTTGAAATAAAAATAAAACTCAAAAATAGAAAAATAAGAGAGGAAAAACAATAACCTACAAAATAAAATCAATAATAAAAAAAATGAACAAAATCAAAAACATTTATTAAAAAAATTAAAAACAAAAATATTAAATAAACACTAAGAACAAAAATGAAAAATTGAAATGGAAAAAAATCCTTTAAAAAACAAAAAATCCAAAATAGTATAATTAGAATTAAAAACAAAACTCAAAAATAAAAGAAATAAAAAGTCAATGACAAAAACAAATAAAAAACATAAAATCAAAAACAAAAAGGAAAATAAAAAAGGAAAGAAACAACAATATTAAACAAAAATTTAGAACAAAAATGAAAAATTGAAATGAAAAAAAATCCATTAAAAAACCAAAAATCCAAAATAGTATAGTAAGAATAAAAAACAAAACTCAAAAATAAAACAAATAAAAAGTCAATAACAAAAACAAATAATAAACACAAAATCAAAAACATAATTAAAAAAAAAATAAAAATCAAAAAGGAAAATAAAAAAACAAAAAAAATTACACAAAAATTTAGAACAAAAATAAAAAATTTAAATGAAAAAAAATGAAATACAAAATTAAAAATTCAAAACTGTAATATTAGTATTAAAAACAAAACTCAAAAATATAAAAAAAAACAAAAACAAAATCCTAAATAAAAATTACAAAAGAAAACTAAATGTAGAACAAAAATTATAAACAAAATTTAAAAATGTTAATTAAAAAAAGAAAAAATTCCAAACTAAAAATAGAAAAGAACTGGAATTTAGAAATTAAAAAAAAAATTGAAAAAAGCACATAAATCTCATACTAAAATAAAAATCAAAAACATTATAAATTATAATTCAAATTAAAAACCAAAAATAAAAAAGGAAAATAAGAAGGAAGGAACGAAAACGTAAAACAAAAATCAATAACAAAACTAAATGAAAAAAATATCAGACATTATTTGAAAAAAAATAGAAACCCAAAAATATGGTAATTATGGTCATTTTACAATACAAACCCTGTTGGAGGGGTGATTATGGTCATTTTACAATACAGACTCTGTTGGAGGGGTAATTATGGTCATTTTACAATACAAACCCTGTTGGAGGGGTAATTATGGTCATTTTACAATACACACCCTGTTGGAGGGTTAATTAGGGTCATTTTACAATACAAACCCTGTTGGAGGGGTAACTATGGTCATTTTACAATACAAACCCTGTTGGAGGGGTAATTATGGTCATTTTACAATACACACCCTGTTGGAGGGTTAATTAGGGTCATTTTACAATACAAACCCTGTTGGAGGGGTAATTATGGTCATTTTTACAATACAAACCCTGTTGGAGGGTTAATTAGGGTCATTTTACAATACAAACCCTATTGGAGGGGCAATTATGGTCATTTTACAATACAATAATTCGTCACATAGAAATATTTTCTAAACTTTGTCTATATGTCACTTAATTAATTAGAAATTTTTTGCCCCTCATGCAGTAAGCCACTATAAATAAGAAACCATATAAAAAAACATCTTTCTTATAACTTTCCAATTACGTAATTCGACAGCTGTCCATTTGGTGGGCGACACGATGAGTCGCGATGTCCCGTATGTAGGTTGTTATACCAATTTCTTTGAAGTCGATTGCTATTATATGATGGTCGATTATCGAATATAGCTCAGGGGAAGAAAAAAAAATCAGCACTCAAACCACGTTCTTTGTCGGGATACCTTATTGCACCGAGGGTGTTGGATGAAGAAAAAAAAAGAAGAGGGAATCTACTATACTCAAGGGGGGTCTATCCCCGCGCAGAAAAAAAAATTAATGCCCTACACCCTTTATTAAAGTTTCGCCCAATGCAAAATACATTTTGCCACAGTTTTAATGTGTTGCGGTTCATTTTTCATTATTATGGCCCATAATTTATGTGCGGAGTGGAATCCGTCTGAATATGATGAAATAAAAATTTTCTTTTCTCAGTACTGTAGAGAAGAATATTTTTTATTTATATAAAAAATTTCGATATATTTTTTTGCAGATTTTAACATTTTTTAGTCAATTTTTTCGCAAATTCTAATTTGTATTACAGAAATTTTTGTACAAATGGATTATTTAATATGTGACCCAAGTGCCTCTTGTATTTATTCTCGAATTAATGGATAAAAGTTTGAGGTAGATTTCTACATTACCGACAAATCACAATTTTTGTGATTTTTTTTTGTAGAAAGCTGAATACGGAAAGAAAAAAGTGAAATGCGAGAAATACAACGGATTGCGGAATATAAAAATATAAAAACTAAAAAGCGGAATGTGGAATGCGGAATAGTTATTATTGACCCCCGGTCGGTAAAGAAGTTGTGACATTTCACTTGAAAATTGAAAATCGACTGAATTCGCTTGAAAATAGTTACTCGGGGGTTTTTGGGGTTGCTGAAAACGAATCTGCGGTCAGTTTTTAAAAATACAAAATGGCGGATCCAATATGGAGGACGTGTTTTTTAAAAATTCATTGAATTTGATTGAAACTTGCTACTCGGGGGTTTTTGGGGTCGCTGATTACGAATTTGGGGTCGGTTTTCAAAAATTCAAAATGGCGGATCCAATATGGCGAAAGTATTTGTGAAAAGCTTCCAATTTACATAAAATTTGTATATTTATTCTTTCTTCTCACATGTAATATGTCACTGTTAATAATAATTAGTATTATTTGTTTATATTGGAAAAAATTTGAGTCAAAAATAAAAGAAACAGGTACTTTATATTATATAGGTAAAAATTATGATCATAAGCAGGAAATGATTTTACGGCGAATGGAAGTTGAATGAAACTTTTTTTATTTAAGAGGACAGATCCTTATAGAGGATGTTTCAACTTCTTCCCTATTTACTTTTGGTGTCCCTATTATTTCCATTTCCTGCTATGGGATGTGAGCACACATCATCGATATTTATAAGAATAGGTAGCCTCTTGATGCGCGGGCCATTTCGTCAAAGTAAATACTACATTGGGATGATCGAAGAGTATATATATATATAATCAAAAAAGAAAAAAGGGCAAAAAGAGAGAAGAGTGAACAAAGACAAAATACTTTTTTTCTTCTTCAATCTTTTTTTTTCTTTTGCCTTGCCTTCGATATCTCTTATCCTTTTAATGTGAGAAACGTGTAATATATTTTTGCCAAAGGAGGGTTTCTCGCTGTACAGCTAATAAAAATATGACATATCCGTGATATGATGGAGTAGAAAAGCGCGACAGTTTATTTGCTCTCGTGAATGAAAAAGAAGAGTGGAAACTGGAGTCATTTATTTTCAAATTTCGCAGTTATTGTCAAAATTTTATTGCATTTAGAAAGTATTATATTGAGGGTTAAATTTTTTTCTTTTAATAAAAATCTTTTTTAATTGATGTGAAAAAAAAGAAATATGGGGTATTTTTTGGGGGAAAAAGCAGCACAAAAGAATTTTAATTTTGATTAACTCAAAAATCTAAAAATAAAATAAAAAAATGAAAAGGACAAACTAAATAAAATAAATAAATAAATAAAAAATAAATAGAAATAAATAAAAATAAATGAAAATAAATAAAAATAAATAAAAATAAATAAAAATAAATAAAAATAAATAAAAATAAATAAATAAATAAAAAATAAATAAAAATAAATAAAAATAAATAAAAATAAAAAAAAATAAATAAAAATAAATAAAAAATAAACAAAAAATAAACAAAAATGAAAATTGAAAACAGAAATGAAAATAAAAAATAAAAATAAGACAAATTGTCAAACGGAAAAAATAGAAGCAAAAACAAATGAAAAATATGAAATTAAAAAAAAGGAAGAACTTAAATCTAATGAAGAAACAAAATTCAAAGAAATTATTTAAAAACAGAAATTCAAATTAAAAATTGAAAATAAATAGGAAAAAACAAAAGTTCTAATTCCTACAAAATCAAAAATAGAAGAGAAAAATAAAAAGTAAAAAAACGGAAATGAAGAACAATAATGAAAAAATAGTATTAAAAGAACAATAATTAAAAAAAATAAACAAACAGAAAAATAAATATCTAATTCAAAAACAAGTATACAAAGAAGCGTAAAATTAAAGAGAAAAACGATAATTTTATGCTAGAACAAAAAATCAAGAACAAAAATAAAAAAAGTGTAATTAAAAAAGAAGAAAACTCCAAAAGAAAAAAATAACAAAAACAAAAGTTTGAAACAAAAATTAAAAATAAAAAAAGTTAATTAAAAACAAAATTAACAACCTAAACTGAAACAACAAAATAAAATGGAAAAATCAGAAACCAAAACTCAAAATCATAACAACAAAAATTGAAAATATTTTTTAACAAATGCAAAACAAAAAGGACACAAAATACAAAGGAAAAAGAAAAAAAAACAAAAATCTGAAAAACAAAAAACAAGCAAAAATTCAAATAAATAAAAAATAGAAATATGAAAGGAAAACAAAAAACTAAAAGCAAAAATGAAAAGTAGGAAATTAAAAATTGAATTGAATACAAAAAAATTTAAACATACATGAAAATAGAGATAAAATAAAACGGAAAAAATAAAATATTTGAAGTAAAAATTAAAAACAAAACTTAAAAATTTTTAAAAAAATTTTTCAAAATTTAAATTTAAAAAAAAGTGAAAAATGAAAAAGAAAAATAATACTGACGAAGTAAAAATGAAGAACAAAATCAGAAACAAAAAAGAAAAATATGCTTAAAAAAAGCATAGAAAAAACAAATGTCTAATACAAAATCAAAAACAAAAAATTGATAGGCATAATATAATAAAAGAAAATAATCAAAATATAAGAATTTGTTGTAAAAATTTTAATTGATAAAACTTTAAATAAAAAAAATACAAAAATAAACATTAAAATAAAAACAATAATTGAATAGTAAAAAACGAAAAAATAAAAAAAAACAAAAACAGAACTCAGGATGAAAAATAAATAATAAATAACATGGAAAGAACGAATATTACAAATAAAAAGAAGAATGTAGATTAAATATGAGAAATAAAAAATAAAAAATTTAATACAAAAGTATAAATTAAAAAAAAAAATTTTCGAAAAAAATGGGTTTACATTTTTTTAAATAAACTTTTTTCACTATTAAAAAGTTCCTCAAAAGCAGTTCAAAAATCTTGAATTATTAAATAAAAAATTAAAATCCATAAATTTATGCTAAAAATATATACAAATCTGATTCATTATATCTCAAAATTCAATATAATTGTCAGGAAATCTCAAAAAATAAATTATTTCATATTTTTATTAAATTAATCCTTATGCCACCATAAAAATATCTGCTTCTTATTTTTATTTGCAAGCTAAGAGTTTTTCCAAATAAAATTAAGGGGTTAAAGAGTTTAAAAATTAAAATTAATGGTCATTTTTTGCAAAATTGGGTTAAAATGGGTTTAAAAAATTTGTTTTCGAAAAAAAAATTTTCACAATAAAAAATATGTGAAAAAACCTTTAAAATACTCTGTATATAAATTAGAATTCATCAAGTTTTAATAGAACTATATAAAAATGTAACAATGTTACTAGAAATTACGCAAAAGTTCAACCCCCACTACTTTCTATATTTTTTTCTTAAACATTCTAACTTTTTTCGGAAATTTTTACACATAGATCAACAATTTACCAAAGTTTAATGTAAATCCAAAAATATTTTTAATGTTTTTTTTCCACTAAATATGCAAAAATTGGCAAATTGCTTTTAATTAACTTGAAAAACAATATTATTATAGTAATAAAAAAAAATTATTAAAAAATTATTTTTTCATCCATCAAAAAATAAAATTATTCCAAACACTTCCGGAGGAAATATATGAAAGAAATTTTCCAAACACAAGATAGGAAATCAATCTTCCTAACCCTTTTTCTTCAATTTTCCTTTTTCAGTAGAATTCAAGGCAATTTAGACTGTAAATTGTCATTGTGTGACGAAAACTATTGTAGTCAGGTTCCATTTAAAGAGGCACGTTTGACTATAAGAAATATTTAGTTTAGAACCGCCTACGGACAAGAAGCACGCATAAAATATATTAAAAAAGATTGTGGCTTTTTTTTACAAAAATTCTTTTTTCGAACTATTTTCCCCGATATTGGATAATGAGAAGAACGGATTTCCCGGATATTCAGGTCAAATGAAGAGGCTTGTAGTGGACAATGGTGGTTGAAATGGAATATACCTTTTTGATTGACCATAAGGAACTAGGAACTGGAATATAACACGAAAAGGCGTTAACTCGATCACACCGCACCGGAAGGATACAGGTCTTTAAATTTAACCCCGCCTTGTGAGAAATATCTTTTCATCGAAGTGGAGAATTTTTCTTTTTAAATTAGATCTCCATTTTGCAGTGTCATTATTATAAAGTTCTTTTTATGTGCAGTTTATGTGTGTATGTGGAAAAAAGGGTCACTTAAGAGCAAAATTTGTCGTGTCCAGTAATAATGGATATTGTATTTCAAATTGTTGCTTGTTTGAATTATAATTTTCATGCGGTGAAAAAGGGGGATTTTTGATGAATTGGGGCATTTTTAGCATATATTGTTATTATCATCCGTAGATTTCTTTGGATATTTGAATAACACTGACCAATGATGCTACTGCTGCTCCTGATGATGCTCGAACTGTTATTGTTGTTGTTTTTGCTAATGATAATGATGATGCTACTGCTTCTATTGTTGTTGTTGATGATGCTGCTGATAATACTGATGATGCTTCTGCTGTTGCTGATGATACTGCTGCCAATGTTGTTGATGTTGTTGCTAATGATAATGATGTTAATAGTTCTGCTGTTGTTGTTGTTGCTGCTTTTGCTTATAATAATGATGTTGCAGAAGATGATACTGATACAGCAATAATTGCTAAATTTGCTTTCAACAAAAAGTTCTGTCAGATTTTTGATAATGATAATGATGATGATGATGAAAATTTTGCTACTGCTTCTGCTGCTAATGCTGTTGCTGCTGCTGTTGTTCATGATGATTAAGAAAATACTGCTACTGCTGCTATTATTGTTGCTGCTGATTATAAAAATAATGTTGTTGCTGCCGTAATAAAAATACTGTTACTGTTACTGCTGATAATGAAAATGCTGTTACTGCTTCTGTTGATGTTAATGATAATCATGATGTTAATGCTGTTAATAATTAAAATGCTGTTACTGCTTCGGTTGATATTAAAGATGATGATATTGCTGTTGATAATGATAATGAAAATGCTGTTAATGCTTCTGTATTTGATGATGATGATAATGAAAATGCTATTATTGCTGTTGCTGTTTATGATAATAATGAAAATTTTACTACTGCTGCTTCTAATGCTCTTACTGCTGCTGTTGTTGATGATGATTAAGAAAATACTGCTACAATTGCTGCTGCTGATAATGAAAATGATGTTACTGCTTCGGTTGATATTAAAGATGGTGATATTGCTGTTGATAATGATAATGAAAATGCTGTTAATGCTTCTGTATTTGATGATGATAATGAAAATGCTATTACTGCTGTTGCTGTTTATGATAATAATGAAAATTTTACTACTGCTGCTGTTGTTGATGATGATTAAGAAAATACTACTACTATTGCTGCTGCTGATAATGAAAATGATGTTACTGCTGTTGTTGTTGATGATAATAATGAAAATTCTTCTACTGCTGCTGTTGTTGATGATATTAATGAAAAATTTGCTACTACTGATGGTGTTAATGTTGTTACTGCTGCTGTTGATGATGATAATAAAAATTCTGCTACTGCTACTGTTGATGATGATAATGAAAATGCTGCTACTGCTGCTGGTATTGTTTATGATGATGATAGTTAAAATGCTGCAACTGCTGCTGTTGATGATGATAATGAAAATGCTGCTGGTGTTGTTTAAAATGATAATAGTGAAAATGTTGCAACTGCTGCTGATGTATGTATTCATCTGTAGATTCCACTATAGATATACCCAAATAATCCCACTGCAATTGATAAGAATGTTAATAACAGTTGTCATCATCCGCAGAGATACGTAAAAATTGTTGTAAAAAAATAATCAAATCCTACAAGGAATCTTACTTATCTAAGTACATTTCTGAATTCCGCATATTCTGAATAATACAGATGTTCCGGAAGTAATCAATTAAAAACTCCTCGAAATATCAAAAATCCCACTCAATGTCACTTTCATCCAGAATAAAAAGGAAAAGTTATAAAAGGGAGAAAAATCAATAAATACCAAAACATGTTAAAAATCTAAATACTTTCTTATATAGTATATGCATATATTATTTCTCACGCTTCATCATCACTGACTGTAAAAACACGTCATGTAGTAAATGCGAGTCATCGATCTAAAATTATTGTCGTCAACCATTTATGTATCTATGATTTTGTATATTCTATATACATACATGTAAAAATAGTTTCCTTTTTTTGTAAAGAATCTATATGCGCCCCTTTGGATTATAATGCGCGCACTCTTTCCACCCTTTTGATTCTATCTTTTTTTTCTTATTCCTTTATTTTCCTCTCTCTTTTAGTCAAGTCTTTTTTTCCCCCCTTGAAAAAAGGATGATGGTACACTATATACTCAATTCTACAAGGTTTACATAATTTTCCCATGGCTCTCTCGCGACGACCAGTATTCAAAATCGTAACACTTGCCTAACCTGCGCGACCATCACTTTTGAAAAAAAGAACCGAGGGGTATCCCTCGTCCTTTACAGTTTCGTAGTCGATGAAATTGCAAGGCTTTGTATGGAAATAAGAATACCTCACCCTACACACGCACATATCTACAAAAAAAAAATCATATATACATTGTAATCTGATTCACATATTACTTTCATCATGTGAGGTCAGACTATTTTCTAAATTTTATTTCTTAGTTTTTGAAAAATAAAAAATAAATGGATAACGATACTGTTGCTCGTGATAACGATGCTGCTGATAATGATGATGCTTCTATTGCGGTTGTTGTTGCTGATGTTGCTAATAATAATGATAATATTTCCGATGAAGATAAAACTAATTAAACTAAATAATTAGAAGACAACTTTCCTTTCAATCAGAATTTTAGTTGTTAATTCAAAATAAACGAAGTTTGGATATATTCTTTTTAAATACTTTGAGGAAAAAAAGTCTCTCTAAAGGAAAGTTTTACTTTAGCTTCGACATTGACTCTCACACTTGTAATGCTACGGAACTAAGTTGGCTTCTTTCTTTCTCTTTCTCTTTTTCTCTCTAACACACTAAAACTTCCCCCCCAAAGCGATATTTCAACGTTGGCCATCTTCAAGGAAGAAATTCGAGGGGGAGTTCGTCTTGGCCGACAAGCGGAATCTCATTAACCCTTCGGGATTCTACCCGGGGCTACAGCAGGCTACAGTTTCCAACCCTTCGTTGTATCCATGGTAACCTGTCTTACTTTTGTGAAATTCTTAACGAAACAGAAGATCTTTTTATAAGTCCTCCGCTGTCGTGGGGGGGCCAGATACATTAGGACTTTCACGACAAAGTATATAGGAAAAGAGATTTTTTTTATCTATACAATCTCTTCTTTTTTGGATTACAATAATTGGTTTTGGAGTAGTTCCTATGCAGTGTTGATGAGTTATTATCATTAGCAGCAGCTGTAGCATCATTATCATTATTAGAGATATTGTTATTATCAACATCATTTGCAGAAGATTCAAGGTCTTTATCATTAGCAGCAGCATCTGATGCTGCTGCTGCTAATTAGCAGCATCATCAGATTATCATCAGATTTCATTATCATCAAGGTCTTTATCATAAGCAGCAGCAGCATCTGATGATGCTTATTATGAATCAGCAAAAGCAGGAGCAGCATTTTCATTATCATTATCAACAGCATTAATATCATCATCGACAGAAGCATTAACAGTATTTTTATTATCAATATCAACAGCATTAACATCATCATCATCAACAGAAGTATTAACAGCATTTTTTATCATTATCAACAGCATTATCAACATATTCATTATCAGCAGCATTAACAACATATTTTCATTATCATCAAAAAATACAGAATCATTAACAGCATTTCTATTATAATTATCAACAGCTTTATCATTGTCATCAACATCAACAGAAGCAGTAAAAGCATTTCCATTATCAACAGAAGCAATAACAGCATTTTCATTATCATCATAAACAACAATAGCAAGAGTAGCAGTATTTTAATTATCATCAACAGGAGCAGTGATAGTATTTTCATTATCAGCAGCTACGGTAACAAAATTTTCATTATCATCATCAACAGCAGCAATAGCAGCATTTTCATTATCATCATCAAATACAGAAGCAGTAACAACATTTTCATTATCATTATCAAATACAGTAGCAACAATAGCAGTATTTTCATTATCATCATTAACAGAAGCAGTAACAACACTTTCATTATCATACGCAACAGGGACAGTATTTTCATTTTCATCATCAACAGCAGCAATAACATGATTTTTATTATCAGCAGCAGCATTTTCTTAATCATTATCAACAACAGCAGCAATAACAGCATTTTCATTATCATCATCAAATACAGAAGCAGTAACAACATTTTCATTATCATTATCAAATACAGTAGCAACAATAGCAGTATTTTCATTATCATCATTAACAGAAGCAGTAACAACACTTTCATTATCATACGCAACAGGGACAGTATTTTCATTTTCATCATCAACAGCAGCAATAACATGATTTTTATTATCAGCAGCAGCATTTTCTTAATCATTATCAACAACAGCAGCAATAACAGCATTTTCATTATCATGCGGCAGCAGCAATGGCAACATTTTCAAATACAGAAGCAGTTACAGCATTTTCATTATCATCAGAAAATACAGAAGCATTAACAGCATTTCCATTATTATTATCAACAGCTTTATCATCATCATCAACAGAAGCAGTAACAACATTTTCATTATCATCAACATTAACATCATCATCATTATCATTATCATCACAATCAAGAGAACTAGTAACAACATTTTCATTATCAGAAGTATCAGCATTTTCATTGTCATCATAAAAAACAACAGTAACAGTATTTTCATTATCATCATCAACAGCAGCAATAGCAGCATTTTCATTATCATCATCAAATACAGAAGCAGTAACAGCATTTTAATTATCATCATTAAGTACAGAAGCATTAACAGCATTTTCATTGTCATTATCAACAGCTTTATCATCATCATCATTATCATTATCAACAGAAGCAGTCACAACATTTTCATTATCAGCAGCAATGGTAACAGTATTTTCATTATCATCATTATCAGCAGCAGCAATAGAAGCATCTGTAGCATTATTTTCTTAATCAGCAGCAGTAACAGCATTAGCAACAGCAGCAGTAGAAAAATTTTTATAATCATCATCAACAACAGCAGCAGTAACATTATTTTTATTATCAGCAGCCGCAGTAGCAGAATTTTCATTATTATCATCAACAACAACAGCAATAACAGCATTTTCATTATCAGCAGCAATAGTAGCATTTTGATTCTGATTAGCAGTAGCAGCATCATCATAAAAAATTCGACACAACTTTTTGCTGAAAGCAAATTTAGCAATCATTGCAAACTGTTCTGCTGATGAATTTTATCAAATTGAAAATAATGTAGAGTGGAAGTTTTGCAATTTTGGAAACGGCCATTTTTGGAAAGGGAACTAAAGGAGTAATGGGAGTAGTAAAGACCTCCCTTCTCGCGAAACCTAATCTCATTAACCCTTTACGATCTCCAATATGCCATAAGGGGGAAGGAGTTATGGGCAGGTTGAACAAGAACGAGGGATGCGAAAGTGGAGTCTAACCCTTCCATGTAGCCATGGTAACCAACTCTTCCTTACACCCATTTCACCCCAATGCTCGACGCTTACAACCTTCATACTGATAGGATGGTCGCAAAAATTTCCTTTGCAATGCGTATTGCATTGCATGTTCCTTTCACTGTAAAATTCACTTTACAATTTTTCCTTCAACCGTGAGGATGAAATTCCTCTTTTGTAAATTTTATCCATTGCGGAAGTTGTCGGAAATTTTCAAATTTCTCTACACGTACAAAAAATTAAAAAAAAACCGCTGCGAGAGAAAATTAATTTTTGTCAATTATGCGAAAAAATAATGGAAATTTTGTCCCACATCTCTTGAAAGAGTATCAACTTTAATGTTTTGCTTTAAAGGAGATGATCTAATATACACACATGGCAATCGAAATATAAAGAACGAAATAAACCGAAAAATAAGATTGAGTCGTCAAAGGCAAAAATTATCTACTATACTCGATTTCGTTGTCAGCACTTTAATTAAGTTACCCTTTCGAGTCCGTATAATTACACAGCAATCACTAATGCTTCCTATACAATGTTTGCACCTGCTTTGAAGCACACACATTCACTAATAAATTTACCAAAGTAGCTATCATGAGCATAGACAGGTTGAAATCGAACATTCAATTATAATCCATCGGGCGTTCAATTTAACCAGTTGGTTCACCATTTTGGGACCTGGAATTTATTTCATAATTATAGACCAGTGAATGAAACATTGTGTTCGTGTATTGATTTTTGTAACTCGCACTATTTAATTCCTTCGCAATAATTTCAAAAAAAAAAAAAAACCTATACAATTATCCTTCACATTTTTGGCGGGAACAAAATTGTTAGCATGTGGAAAAAAAAATTTCATTTTATAAATTCATTCACATTTTAAAAGCGAAAATCCAGAATCTATTATTTCAACGAAAAATTATTATTATTATTATTATTATTATTATTTTTGTTATTGTTATTAATATATATGATTACTTATAATATTCGTCGTTCCATCATTCATTCAGCTCGAAATTTTATTCGATTAATTTTTTTATATATTTATATATATTAATATATATATATTATAATCTTCATAGAAAATGGGGAACTTTTCCCGTTATTGAAAAAACTATAATATTTGAATGAAAATATTTTCCACATATTCATGAAGGGTAAATTTTTTTTTTTTTTTTTTTTTTTAATTTGTTATAAAGAGAAGAATTAAAGAAGGACGTAGAGAGATGAAGAGGGGGGATGACCAAAAAATGTCATCGGGATATAGCACGCGTTCGTATATATAAGAAAGGGAGGGTTCTTCGCTTAACAATAATATCGAATCCTATGGTATTATTAAGAAAGACGAAAAGAGAAAGAGAGATGAAAAATTTAAGTTTCGACTTAGTTTTTTTTCTCTTCATGTTTTCACAATCCATCGCTTCAACAGATGGAACGTCGCGCACACTTCGACGACGATTAAAAAATGACGACTCCTCAATGACACGTGCGGGATTTTTTTTTTAAATCTACCTCTAGGCAATTTTTCATAATCCCAAATCGTCGGCTTTATAGACGAAATTTTAATGTAAACTATAAATGTAAACTCCCATTAATTTTTTATTTTTATAATTCTTCTTCTATAATTAATTGTAAGTGTTTATTATTTTCCAAAAACATGAAATAAAAATGATTCATTTACAATTAATTTTTACATTAAAAAAAAAAAAAAAAAAAAAAATTAGTAGACGAAATTATTCGTTTACGTCAGTAAACGAATAACTTCGTCTACTAATTTTTTTTTCATTCATTGACAATTAATTTTTACATTAAAAAAAAATTAGTAAGTAAACGAATGACTTCTTTAATAATTTTTTTTTTATTTATCAATTTGAATATTCTCTTTTTCTTATTTAGAACATTTTTAATATTTATAAAAAATATTCATTAATTTTAATTTTTAATATTCTTCAAAATACAATAAAAGAAAAAATGCTTCTCAATAGAAAAAATTCTCCGGCATTTTTTTTATATCTACGAGTAATGGAGTTAAGTTTCGCTTCACGGCAAACAAAATGCTGTGTGAAACTTTTTGATTAAAAGAGAATAGAGGTTCTAACAAAGGATTTGTCACCCATCCCCTTTGCAACAAAGAAGAAAAGGAGAGAAAAAAAAACCTCCCTTAGGGGACTGACCAATCACTGCACACACTTCAACTTAACCCTTCATGTAACTTGTTACACCTTCATTCATCTCCCCCAATATGTTCCCACCAATCAACTTTCGAATATTAACCCTTTCCTGTCTGCTGCTTCATTTTTCCGAATTCAATATGGCACCCTGAAAAAAGAAATGAAAGGAAATTCACATTTTTTAAAAATATTAACGTTAAGAATATAGAGTTTTGAATTTTTATAAAAATGTTTAGAATTTTTTTTTCTTTTCGAAAAATATTTTTTCAATATGTATTACGTCAAAATAAAATTAATTTTTTTTTCATTCAATTTAAAAAATAATAATAATAATAATAATATTTTGTTTTCGGCCATATTGGATCGGCCATTTTGAAACTCTCGTTATTTTAAAAAAATTTCGATTGTTTGCTTTGATATGCCATTTTAGAATTTTTTAAAATCTAAAAACATTAAATTTGAATTTAAAAAAATTTGGTCGCCATATTGTTTCCGCCATTTTGAATTTTTGAATTTTTCTAAAATCTCGAGTTTAATTATAAAAACATTAAATTTACATTGACTGACCTCAAAAACCTCGTGAGTAAACATTTTCAGACAAATACGTTAAAGTTACTAAAATATAGTCGCCATATTGGATCCGCCATTTTGGATTTTTTCAATTTGACATTAAATTCGAAATAAATAGTAATTTTCGAAAAATTTATAATTACCTTATTTTAAAGTACACTTTGATAAAATATTTTGTGTCAGCTGTTTTAGCGCCTCGACATTATATTCCCTCCTTCGTTTTTATGCTTCAACGCACTCACTCTCTTTCTCTTTTTCTCTCTGTGAAAGTAATGAAAGAATAAATACTTGATGTCCCTTCGCATAATTACTTTCGCGGTTACCGGTTGAAGATAAAATAAAAAGAAAACGAATATCGAGGATAAAGTATATAACTCTCTCTCTCTCTCTCTCTCTCTCTCTCTCTCTCTCTCTCTCTCTCTCTCTCTCTCTCTCTCTCTCTCTCTCTCTCTTTCTCTCTTTCTCTATATATATACTTAGATATAGAAGATGAAAGTGGCAAAGAAAGAAGGGAAAAGTAGCAACTCATGAACAGAAGGGGTCGCGAGGGAGGCATCTAAGAAGCTTTTTTCTTCTTTTTAGTCGCCCTTGAATAATTAATTTTGTGCTTGAAAATCGAAATAGGCGCGCACTTTTAGTGAATCTTTCATGAAAGTAAATCGAATATAATTTACAATAATTAAAAAGTAAAAAAATCTAATTATAAATTAATTAAAAAAAGATAATGTAGAAACAATTAATTTAATTGAATTACCACTTTTATTTGTATAAATATAGACAATATAGACAATATGGACTTTGTTTTATTCTATATAGATCAAAACTTGTCCGCAATATTGGAACCATTTTGAATTTTTAAAAACTAACATCAAATTCGTAATCAGCGACCAAAGAAACCACTGAGTGCCAATTTTCAAGTGAATCCGATGAATTTTAACAAAACTTGTCCGCCATATTGGATCCGCCATTTTGAATTTTCGAAATCTGATCTCGGATTCGTAATCAGTGACCCAAAAAACCCCCGAGTAAAGAATTTTAAGTGAATCTAATGGATGTTCACAAAACTCGTCCGCCATATTGGATCCGCCATTTTGAATATTTAAAAACCGACATCAAATTCGTAATCAGCGACCCCAGAAACCACTTGGTGGCAATTTTCAAGTGAATCAGATGAATTTTTATTTTTTTCAAAACTTGTCCGCCATATTGGATCCGCCATTTTGAATTTTCAAAATCTGATCTCGGATTCGTAATCAGCGACCCAAAAAAACCCTGAATAAAGAATTTTAAGTGAATCTAATGAATTTTTACAAAAGTCGTCCGACATATTGGATCCGCCATTTTGAATTTTCGAAATCTGATCTCGGATTCGTAATCAGCGACCCAAAAAACCCCCGTGTAAAGAATTTTAAGTGAATCTAATGAATTTTCAAAAAATCCATCCGCCATATTGAATTTTTAAAAATTGACATCAAATTTGAAATCAGCGACCCCAGAAACCACTAAGTTGCAATTTTCAATTGAATCCGATGAATTTTTACAAAACATGTCCGCCATATTGGATCCGCCATTTTGAATTATTGCATTCTGACTTCAGATTCGTAATCAGCAGTCAGAAATCTTAAAGGAACCATTTCGTCTAACTTTGTTTCTAATCAAATTTATTTGCTTTTCTAAAAGTCATCTCTGCCATACTGTATTCGTCATTTTGAAACTTGACAACCAGGGGTAATATATTCTAATGACGTTGTTTTGAACCTTTTAGACGTTCTTTTGGTGTTTAACCGCTTCTTGAAAAGAAATTAACAATCAAGTAACGATGCTGAAACTAATTAGACCAAATTTCTTCAGAAGACTAAAAGGAAATAATAAGAATGGTGAAAGGCGGCATGAAAAAAAGATAACAAGACGACGAGAGACGGAATAAAAAAATCTTCCACAGTCTTCAAAACGAAGGGGAAAAAATGTAGAGGTTGATGAAAGCGTCAAGTATTTAGAAAACGGATGGAGAGAACGGGGAAAACAGAAGAGAGTGTATCCATTAGCGCCAGTATAAAGTATTCATCGGCACACCTAATGTGCTGTCAATGCCTCCTGAAGACGCAGAAAACCTGCACAGAATTGGAAAAGCAACTTCGGCTGGCTAGAGGATTCTTAATTCATAGCGTCTAAACGAAGGAAGAGGAGATGGTAATTTTTTTTAAAGAATAAAGCAAAAGTTGACGAGGGTAACAACAATAGTGATCAGACTCTCTGAAGGATCACTGGGAAATTTCCTTACGAAGTTTGCTCAGAATCTTACCATTCTGAACAAACTTCGTAAGGAAACTTTCCTATGAAATTTGTTTGGAACGTTAGCATCTAGACATTAATTTCAGGTAACTTCTTTGATTCGTGACTCATTTTTGCAACAACGATCGATTCCTAGCTGACGACCAGCCAATAGATCACGCATCTATGGTCAATTCCCACGTAGATATCTCACAAGCACAATACGAGTTTGACTTGTAGCTTATACAGAAGTTCCGAATTAGCTTACCCTAGAGCAGGTCTCCATTTATATAGCCTGACTGATGAGTCCAGTGGAGCCCAGTAATGGGGACCTGGAGGAAACGACATTATGTGGTCTTCATACCACATAACCCATGGTTGATAAACTTTTATCTCGATACGATGTGAATCGTCACGTCATCTGTCGGAATTATCCCCTAACCGTGATCGTTAATTAATTGGATAAGTCAGAAGCCATAGTTGCCGAGTCATTCACTAGTCATAGTGAAAGTAGTAGTCAAGAAAGTAATAGAAGTCAAGGTTAGCCTTTCATGTTTGCCAAGTTGTTCAGGCAGAATTCCCTCTGACGATTAAGAGCGTGTCTCGGATGTGTTGTTGTATAGAATTGTTGTAATTGAATTAGTTTATTAATTTGTCTTCAAAAATTAATTGGCGTCTAATGGCGAAATTCATTTGAATCTCTAAATTTTTGTTTATGTTGAAAGCGTCAGATTTTGAATGGCGTTTAGCAGAAAGTTTAATTTATTAAATTCAAAGGTCAGAGCATAGACTGTCTTTTGCAGTCCCGTTGGCTAAGGATCGAGTAAATACCTCCTAGACCAGAAAACTTTGTTATTATTCTGAAGAACCTGATCTTCTTCTGCAATTTCTAAAAACTTCCCCAGATACCACTAAATACAATTCAATTTTCCTTCTAAAATCAAATTTCAACTTTAAACCCAAATACAATTGTGCCAGAACAATCACATTTGAAATTACATCCGCATCCCGTAAATATGAAACATATCCCAGAATGTCTTTTTTCTGCTATCAGAGAAAGTAATAGCTGAAAGTCATTTCCACTTATTGAATTATCTTCCATCCAATATTATCCCAAAAACGAAGAAATTTCCTCAATTGTAATTACAATCCAAATCGAAAGATATGGCCTTTGAAGAACAGGAAGGAGAGTTTATATTTGGTTTTAGGACAGATTAAAGAGAATAAGAAATTTCAGAGTGAGTGTATGTATGACAGAGTCAAAAAGCAATGACCAGTAGTCGTGAAAAAAGAGAAGAGAAAAAATGCGATCATAGGTTTGAGTTGCATTGGGTGAGTTGGATTCTGATCCACCCCTCAACGTTCGACCATAATTTCCGAGAATGAGATAAGCTACACATCTCTTCTAAAAACCCTCTAGCTTGTGTCTATATAGTGTTCTGGGGGTCGCAAAACTTTCTCTCTTTCTCACTTGTTCTCTATCTGTATAGTCATATAGTTATCGATCCCCTTCGTCGCGATATTTAAGTTGGGGTTGAGCTCAGTCTCTTTATATATATATGGGGAGGGAGGAAGGGAAAACATTCGTGTAACTGACCGATGTCCCACCATTGGTCCGTCAAAATGATCAATAAATCGTTCTTACAGTGGTCGAACGCAATTTGAGTTTTATCAACGACCTTCTCATGATCAGTCATGGCCGTAGTAGACACGTCTAGATGTGGAAAATGGTTGGCATATGGGTACCATATAAAGGTACCGCTATCAGATATATATAGTAAAAGATAAATGACCTGTTTTTGAGATAAATCGGAATTCGTTTAATTACGTAGATCGAATTAATTTCGGGGTGGAATGAAATAATTCCTGAAGAGGTGGAAAACAAAATACTTTAACGTAATACCGAATTCATTAATTAAACGATTGGAATTCGTTTCGTTATAGGTGGATTAATTGTAAATGTTGAATTCAATTCCTGTTGACAGGAAACCTAAACATTTACAAATTAAATCCGAATTCGTTAATCAGGAAACATAAATAATTTTCCTATTAACCGGAATTATTACATTATCACAGATTAATTTTAGAAATAGACGAATTAATTCCGGACAATTAAATCTTGCTTACATTTGGTTAATTCCACATTCATTATAATTATATATCTAGATAGAATTATAATTAACAGTTACATATAGGGAATTAATTTCAAATATGCCAAATATTCAGTTGTCTAAAAACATTCAAAACAGTATTGTATAAACATCTATTTTCTCAATTCTTCTAGAGTGTCTTAGAATGTTGTATCTTACAATATTGTAAGATACAACAACAAATTTTACAATTGTTATTTTTATTTTGTTTAAGATTAATTTAAAGTATTCTTTTTGTTACATGATTTATGAATTGTACGTTTTCTTTTACTGTATTTTTAATGCTTGTCCTCGTGGATTTCCTATAGGACAAAATAAAGAAATTCTAATTCTAATTCTATAATTCCAAATTCGTTAATTACCCGAATTGTATTATTTTTGGGTTGAAAATAACTAATTCCGGATGACGGAAATTAATTTCTAAATGAAAAGAACTAATTCCGGATGATCGAAATTAATTTATAAATAAAAATAATTCATTCCATATAAAGGACATTAACCCAATGGGAAATTTACAACTGGCGTAGTACTGCGCCAGCACTGGCAGCACTGGCGGCAAGGCTGAGAGCCAGCACTGGCATGGCACTGGGATGATAACGCCGTCTGGCGCTGCCGAAGTACTGTCTGTCAGTGCTGCCAGACAGCGCTGGCGCAGCACTGGACCAGTGCTGGCTGAGAATATTGCCGCAATAAATGCCGTATTGCTATTAATTAGTCGTAAATTCATAATTATAAATAATTTAACAACAAAATGGTAAATAATATTAATAAATAGTTATTATTCATAAAATATTTCTCTTCTTAAAGAAATTGTATTAAAGATGGAGACTAACAATGGATATAGTAAATGAAGTAGAAAAAAATTGTTTATAACATTTAAAAATTAAATAATAAACAATTACAGTAAGTGTGCATTATATTTTCATATTTTAGTACCTAACGATTGGAATCTTAAAATATCGCAAACCTATGAAAATAAACAAATTTGCTGACGAGGGGAATCGAACCTACGACCTACGGACTAACAGACTAACGCTCTAACCACTATGCTAACGACACATGTGTACAGTAAAGTATTAATATCTCAGTATCATTCAGACATACAATTATTGAGTCAAAGATGAGAAAAAAATAGGGATACGTTAGAAATAATAAATTGAAATAAAATAAATTAAACTAAATTTTTAATAATTAAATTAAATTACTTTACTTATTGCATTTAACATTTTACGTAATTCTTAAATTTAGTGGTAATTTTTTAATAATCTTTTATTCATAGTAAGAAGTATAATATAGTATATTAATAAGAACCAAATTATTATTGAGATTAAAGTTTAAATTTTGTTTATAATTTTAATTTGTTTAAATAATTTATTATTTACAAAATTAGACAATTGTGTTAAATTGTTATTATTAAATTTAATAAGAATAAAAAATGAACAACTGAAAAGTAAAATATTAATTTTTTTCAATGAATTTATATTTATAAACATTCATAAACTTTTTTTATAATTTTTTTCAAGTTTATGTCAAAAAAGCAATGTTGGCAAAGAGCGTCGTGAACAATTTTTCTATACTCAGCCAGCACTTGCCGCCGTGGCTTGTCCAAGCTTAGGCGAAACAAAAATTCTGTACTGCGCCAGCACTAATTGTCGAGGCTCGGCTAGACTACGCCGAGCAATCGTCTGAGTACTAAGCCAGTGGTGAACATCGGCACTACACTGGCATTTCCCATTGGGAATTTCTGAATTAAAAGAATTAATTCCGGATGACGGAAAGTAATTTATAAATGAAAATAATTAATTCCGGATAACGGACATTAATTTCTGAATAAAAAGAATTAATTCCAGATGACGGACATTTATTTCAAAATGAAAATAATTAATTCAGGATGACGGAAATTCATTTCTTAATAAAAATAATTAATTCCAGATGACGGACATTGAATTTTAAATAAAAAGAATTAATTCCGGATAATGGAAATTAATTTCTGAATTAAAAGAATTAATTCCGGATAACGGACATTAATGTCTGAATAAAAAGAATTAATTCCAGATGACGGACATTTATTTCAAAATGAAAATAATTAATTCAGGATGACGGACATTCACTTCTTAATGAAAATAATTAATTCCAGATGACGGACATTAAATTTTAAATGAAAAGAATTAATTCCGTATGACGGAAAGTGATTTTTAAATGATAATAATTAATTACGGATAACGGACATTAATTTCTATATGAAAAGAATTGATTCAGGATGACTGAAAGTAATTTATAAATGAAAATAATTAATTCCGGATGACGGACATTAATAATTTCTGAATTGAAAGAATTAATTCCGGATAACGGACATTAATTTCTGAATAAAAAGAATTAATTCCAGATGACGGACATAAATTTCTAAATGAAAATAATAATTTCAGGATGACGGACATTCATTTCTTAATGAAAATAATTAATTCCAGATGACGGACATTCATTTTTAAATGAAAAGAATTAATTTTGTATGACGGAAAGTAATTTCTAAATGAAAATAATTAATTCCGAATGATGGAAATTAATTTCTGAATTAAAAGAATTAATTCCGGATAACGGATATTAATTTCTGAATAAAAAGAATTAATTCCGTATGACGGAAAGTAATTTTTAAATGATAATAATTAATTGCGGATATTGGTTATTAGTTTCTGAATTAAAAGTATTAATTTCGGATGACGGAAATTAATTTCTTTAATGAAAATACTTAATTCCAGAAGAAGGACATTAATTTCTGCATGAAAATAATTAATTCAGGATGACGGACATTAATTTCTGAATGAAAATAATTAATTCCCAATAACGGACATTAATTACTATATGAAAAGAATTAAGTCAGGATGACGGAAAGTAATTTCTAAATGAAAATAATTAATTCCGGATGACGGAAATTAATTTCTGAATTAAAAGAATTAATTCCGGATATAACGAACATTAATTTCTGAATAAAAAGAATTAATTCCAGATGACGGACATTCATTTCTAAATGAAAATAATTAATTCAGGATGACGGACATTCATTTCTTAATGAAAATAATTAATTCCAGATGACGGACATTCATTTTTAAATGAAAAGAATTAATTTTGTATGACGGAAAGTAATTTCTAAATGAAAATAATTAATTCCGAATGATGGAAATTAATTTCTGAATTAAAAGAATTAATTCCGGATAACGGATATTAATTTCTGAATAAAAAGAATTAATTCCGTATGACGGAAAGTAATTTTTAAATGATAATAATTAATTGCGGATATTGGTTATTAGTTTCTGAATTAAAAGTATTAATTTCGGATGATGGAAATTAATTTCTTTAATGAAAATACTTAATTCCAGAAGAAGGACATTAATTTCTGCATGAAAATAATTAATTCAGGATGACGGACATTAATTTCTGAATGAAAATAATTAATTCCCAATAACGGACATTAATTTCTATATGAAAAGAATTAAGTCAGGATGACGGAAAGTAATTTCTAAATGAAAATAATTAATTCCGGATGACGGAAATTAATTTCTGAATTAAAAGAATTAATTCCGGATATAACGAACATTAATTTCTGAATAAAAAGAATTAATTCCAGATGACGGACATTCATTTCTAAATGAAAATAATTAATTCAGGATGACGGACATTCATTTCTTAATGAAAATAATTAATTCCAGATGACGGACATTCATTTTTAAATGAAAAGAATTAATTTTGTATGACGGAAAGTAATTTCTAAATGAAAATAATTAATTCCGAATGATGGAAATTAATTTCTGAATTAAAAGAATTAATTCCGGATAACGGATATTAATTTCTGAATAAAAAGAATTAATTCCGTATGACGGAAAGTAATTTTTAAATGATAATAATTAATTGCGGATATTGGTTATTAGTTTCTGAATTAAAAGTATTAATTTCGGATGATAGAAATTAATTTCTTTAATGAAAATACTTAATTCCAGAAGAAGGACATTAATTTCTGCATGAAAATAATTAATTCAGGATGACGGACATTAATTTCTGAATGAAAATAATTAATTCCCAATAACGGACATTAATTTCTATATGAAAAGATTTAAGTCAGGATGACGGAAAGTAATTTCTAAATGAAAATAATTAATTCCGGATGACGGAAATTAATTTCTGAATTAAAAGAATTAATTCCGGATATAACGAACATTAATTTCTGAATAAAAAGAATTAATTCCAGATGACGGACATTCATTTCTAAATGAAAATAATTAATTCAGGATGACGGACATTCATTTCTTAATGAAAATAATTAATTCCAGATGACGGACATTCATTTTTAAATGAAAAGAATTAATTCTGTATGACGGAAAGTAATTTCTAAATGAAAATAATTAATTCCGAATGATGGAAATTAACTTCTGAATAAAAAGAATTAATTCCGGATAACAGACATTAATTTCTGAATAAAAAGAATTAATTTCGTATGACAGAAAGTAATTTCTAAATGATAATAATTAATTGCGGATAACCGACATTAATTTCTGAATGAAAAAATTAATTCCGGATGACGATTCCGGATGACGGAAATTAATTTCTGAATTAAAAGAATTAATTCCGGATGATGGATATTAATTTCTAAATGAAAAGAACCAATTCCAGATGACGGACATCAATTTCTGAATTAAAAAAATTAATTCCTGATGGCGGAAATTAATTTCTAAATGAGAAGAACTAATTCCGGATGACCGACATTAATTTCTTAATGAATAGAATTAATTCCGGATGACCGTAGTTATTCGGAATAATTCTAAAATAATTAGCTACATAAATCCAGATTAATTTTGGAAGTTATTGTATTAATTCCGGACAATAAAATTTTTAATGTTACGGATTTTTATTCGACTGTTTTTGGTCTAATACCGAATTCCAAATTAAAATTATCTCATACAGCTTTGAATTAATTTCGAGTTGACGCCTTTAATTTCGAATTCGTGAATTCCGTTACTAATAATTATAGTTCTGTAAGAAAATACAGAACCAATTAGTACGTTTTGATCTAATTACGTTTTCAGTAATTAAATATAAAGAATTAATTTCAGGTGTGAACAGAAATAATTTAGCATAATGGAAATCTAAATGTTGAAACTTAATTCCTCAATCGTTAATGATATGTGCATAGGAATAATTCCAAATTAATTTCAGGTTAAATTTTGACTATAGTTCGGGAATGCATAAAATCTGAACTACGAATTAATTTCCAATTTGTTAATTACACAGAGAGTATTAATTTCTATTAATTTGAATAATTCCAAATTAATTAGTTATGTTATATCTGTAACGAAATTAATGTTGGTAATTGTTGAACTAATTCCGAAAAGCAAAACTGTGGATGTTTTAGATAATTCCAAATTGATAAGAATTAGTTCCTTTTGGTCGAATTTCATATTCGGTAATTAAATATAAGTGGAATTAATTTCTATGTGAATGGAACTAATTCCGAATAACGGAAAACTTAATGTTGCAATATAATTCCGAATTTGGCAATTAAACAAAAGGAATAGTTTCGTTACTAAATGGAATAATTCCAAACTTGGTAATTACACTAAGTGGATTAATTTTGGAGATTTTGGGAATTGCGGAAGTTTATTCCGGATAATAGAACCCTAATCCTTTCGTTCGAATTTCGAATTCTTGTGTTAAATAATCAAAACTAATTATAGTCTAATATGGCCAATTTCTAAACAACAAAAATCGAAGTAACAGAAATAATTTTTCACCGCAATATTGATCGAATTCCAAGTAACTACAATTGCAGTAATATTATACGTTTTACTTCTGTCAGTAGAAGGAGGGCGATAATTCCACAATTCTCCTAACCCAAATCTTCATAAAAGAATCTTCATATATATATAATCATACACTTATTCCTTCAAATTCAACTTGTTTTTTTTCTCTCTGATTCATCTAGATATATTTTTCTTTTTCTCCTCACACATGAATAGAATATTTTTCTTTAGCATTCGAGAATCTATAATAAAAAAAAAATCGATTCAAATATATGCGCTAGTTTTTGGAAGAAAAAATCCTTAAAAGCTGGAAATACAAGCTTCTTATAAACATGGGAGAATTTTCCTTGGACTATAACCCAATAATATGAAGATCGGGTATCGATGGACGTAACAATCCCTTTTTTTCTCCCTGTTTTCTGAATACTATAGATATTGGACGGTTGCGTCACTTTCCATATAACGTAATGGAGCCGCAATCTTTCCGGTGGCCGAAAAAAAAGGAGAGAGAGAGAGAGAGAGAGTAAAGGTCCCTTTTTTCCACCCTTGCAAGAAGGGGTCCTCTCCTACTCTCTCACTATGTATATACGGGGCCTCACAATGCCTGATCGTTATGCGTATTCAAAGTGGCTTTACCTGGCAGGGCGCACCCGGATCGACCATTATAGATTCTCCCATTTCCAGGAAACGGTGCAAACCAATTGTATTGCCTATACCCATTCGTTTGCGTGAGTGCCGGTCACCGACGCGAAAAACTATGCATTCACATTATACTTTTCTCTCTATCTCTCTCTCTCTCTTTTTCTCCCCCTCGGATTTATATGTATATGTGAAAAATTTTCATTCCCTGGTTGAATTTCGTAACAAAGGCACCACAAAACTCCAGATGAAACAGGTAACCCAGTCCCAAGGCGATTGACACAATTCACCTTATGTAACAAATATAAATTCACGTTTCCTCGAAATATAGCTATGAGCTATTATGCAAAATTTATTTTTCTTTCAATTTTTATTAGACTGCATTGAGAATTAATAGTGTGATGATAAAAATATTTTTTTTATAAAATGTACCCAAATTGAAAATTTAACTCCCACGTGAAAATTTTGTCGTTGATTTTTATTGTCCCTGTGAGTACAATAAATATTTGCGAATGTGACGCATGAGATAGAAAAGGACACAAGTATAGCTCTATCCTTTTCTATCTCATGCGTTTCGATTGTGGACGTTCGCAAATCTATTGTGCTATTAACTTTTTTTACGTTACGCTACTATTTGGGTATACTTTTTTTTAGATTTCATCCACTAAAAGCTTATTTCTGTTTTCTTTTTTTTTTTTTTGAAAAATTCCCACTACTTTAAATTTGCTAATACTATTTTTTTAAAATAGAAATCAAAAAAACTATTCTCAAAAATTGTATAATCAAATTCGTTGAAACGATTCAATTATTTTCGAAAAATATTCAAAATTCAATTATTTTTATAAAATCTAGTATTTTCATCAAATTTCGCAAAAAGAATTAAATTATTTTCAACAAAAATTGATAAAATTCAATTATTTTCGTAAATAATAAAATTTCCAGAGGAATTCAATTAAATTAGAATAAAATTTTCAATAAACGAAAAAATCAATTATTTCATAAAATTTTTAAAGAATTCTTTACATTTATTCAATTACTTTCACTAATAATAACATTTTTCATAAAAATTCAATTATTTAAAAAAAATTTTTCAAAAAAATTCTAAGCAAGAATTCAATTATTTTCATAAATAATAAAACTCTCATTGAAGAATTTCGTCAATTATTTTTAATACGATTATGTAAATTAATAGAAAAATTCAATTATTTTCAAAAATAGTTTTCCGCAAGAATTCAAATTTATTTAAAATAAAATTTTTATATAATATTTATTATATTTCGAAAAAATTAATTATTACCTATTAAAACAATGTTTATAAAATTCTTGTGAAAAATTTAATTATTTTTAAAAATAACAAAATTTTTCACTGAAATTCATTTCTTTTTAAACATTTTAATAACATTTTTCGCAATAATTCAATTATTTTCATAAATAATAAAATTCTTTTGAGGAATTCAATTATTTTTTTTTGAAAATTTTAATAAAATTCTTAACAACTATTCAATTATTTTCATAAATAATAAAATTCATCGCAGGATTTCAATTATTTTTAATACAATTTTGCAGGAATTTCTCGAGAAATGTAATTATTCTTAAAAATTTAATTTCAATTCCTCGAAAAAATCACTTATTTAAAAAATGTTTTTTTTAAATTCTTTGGAAGCATTCAATTATTTACAAAAATATTAGAATTTTTCACTGGAATTCAATTATTTTTGAAAATTTTAATAACATTTTTTTGAAAAAATTCAATTATTCTTTTAAATTTGAATAAAATTCATCCCAAGAATTCAATTATTTACATATAAATAATTCTTCGAAAGAATTCAGTTATGTCAATAAATAACAAAATTATTAACAAAAATTCAATTAATTTGATGTATTTTAATAAAATTCTTTGCAAAATTCAATTATTTTCAAAAAATAACAATATTTATGACGAGAATTCAATTATTTTTAAAAATAATAAATTTCTTCTTGAAAATTCAATTATTTTCAATAAAATTATCATAATATTTATTGTATTTTGATAAAATTAATTATTTAAAACAATATTTATTGTATTTAATATTGTTTTATTTATTTATTTTTTCTTATAAAGAATTCAATTATTTTAAAAAATAACAAAATTTTTTACAGAAATTAAATTCTTTTTAAACATTTTAATAACATTTATCGCAATAATTCAATTATTTTCATAAATAATAAAATTCTTCTCAGAAATTCAATTTGTTTTTGAAAACTTTAATAAAATTCTTAACAACTTTTCAATTATTTTCATAAATAATAAAATTCATCGCAGGATTTCAATTATTTTTAATTCAATTTTACAGGAATTGCTCGAGAAATTATTATTATCGAGAATTATTCTTTAAAATTTAATTTCAATTCCTCGACAAAATCAATTATTTAAAAAAATGTTTTTTTTTTAATTTTTTGGAAAAATTCAATTATTTACAAAAATATTAGAATTTTTCACAGGAATTCAATTATTTTTGAAAATTTAAATTAAATTGTTCGAAAGAAATCAATTATTTTAAATACAATTTTAATTACATTTTTTTTTAAATAATTCAATATTATTCTTTCAGATTTGAATAAAATTCTTTTCAAGAATTAAATTATTTACATAAATAATTCTTTTCAAGAATTAAATTATTTACATAAATAATTCTTTTCAAGAATTAAATTATTTACATAAATAATTCTTCGAAAGAATTCAATTATAAAAGATAAATAACAAAATTATTCCCGAAAATTCAATTATTATGAGTCATTTTTAAGAAATTTTTTGCAGAATTCAATTATTTTTAAAAAATAACCATAGTCATTACAAGAATTCAATTATTTTTAAAAGTAATAAATTTCTTCTTGAAAATTCAATTATTTAAAAATATTCTAATAAAATCGTTTGCAGAAATTCAGTTATTTTCGCATAAATAATAAAATGCTTTTTGGGAATTCAATTATTTTCAAAAAAAATTTAATAAAATACCACACAGACATTCAATTATTCTGAAAAATTATGTAATAGAATTCTTTGTAAAATTTAATATTATTCTTAAACATTTTTCACAATTAAATGATTTTTAATATCTACTATTTTTATAAAATTTCCAAACGTAATTCAATTATTTAAAAAAGATTTTGTAAAAATCTTCGTAAGAATTCAATTCTTTTTATAAATAATAAAAATTTCTCATGAACTAAATTATTTAAATTAGAATTTTCATAAAATTAGTCGAAAGAAATTTATAATTTAAATTTTTTTATAAAATTCTTCCTAAGAATTAAATTATTTTTATAAATATTTAAATTCTTTCATGAATAATAAAATTTGTTGCAGGAATTAAATTTTATAAACTATGGCAAAAATCTAGAAAACTATATGGAAAAAATATACAATTTTTTTAAATTATAATTATAAAAAAAAAAATTAAAATAAATAAATAAAATCATTTTTTTACATCCTCTATTGAAAATCTATTGATATTTCAGTTTCTTGTTTCTAAGAAAAAAGAAGCCAGTTGGCCTAGATATGCGCACTTTTGTTTTAGGGTATCTTGACAAACTTTAGACGAATAACACTTGATTGCAGAGAAATCAAGAAAGAGACACTATTACTGTTGTAAGAGTTCAGAAATCAATATTTTATGTTCGCAAAATAGATAATATTTGATTTCAATTAAATTACCTATATATTTCATTTCTAAGGAGACTATATATTTAGAAAAGAAAAGTAAAGTTTCTAAGGAATTAATTATACCTGGTTTTTGTGAATCTAAAGTCAGATTTTCAAAATTCAAAATGGCGGATCTAATATGGCGGACAAAATCTAAAAATTTATTGTATTTGAAATTTTCGTTACTGTGGCGTTTATATAAATAATAAATATATTCATTAATAAATAAATTAACTTAATTAATTAAGTAAATAAATAAATACTATGTTAATATATTCTTATTAAAAAAAAAAAAAAAAAAAAAAAAAAAAATTACTTTAATATATTATTGTTATTTATTACTTATTTATATAAATAAAATAAATTAATTCAAAACAGTTAATAAGTAAAGAAAATAAAAATTTTGATTTATTTTGTAAAAAGTAAAATGAAAGTAAAAATTGCGTGAGAAGAAAGAAATAAAGAAATTAATTTTCAGTTTCCGTCATATTCTCATTCTTATATTTTTATATATATATATATATATATATATATAATTATATTTTATAATTTCTTATCACGTCGAATAAAAACAACAATTGTAACAATTTCCATTATCCAGCGCTTCCTTTTCTTTTCTCGAGCCTCATTGAAATGCAAACTCATTTTATATATCAACGGCGCACCCTTCCTTGATACTAACTTCTTTGAAAAAAAAATATAAAAAAAAGAATAACAGTGGTAATTATAAAACGCCATTGGCAAACAGACACGCTTCTCTTATAAAAATGAAACTTTCACCAATTTTCATTCACCTGAAGAGTAGAAAAAAAATATGGGGAAAATTAATAAATAGTAAATAAAGAAATAAAAAAAATTATTAAACAATAATAGAATTCAAATTATTTTGTCAAATATAGTACAGAACAATATAATTTACAAATTAGTTATTATTAAAAAAAAAAAAAAAAAAAAAAAAAAAAAAAAAAATTATTAAATTAATTTAATTAATTTAATTTTAATTATTAAAAATTATTAAACAAATAGAATTCAAATTATTTTGTCAAATATAGTACAGAACAATATAATTTACAAATTAATTATTATTAAAAAAAAAAAAAAAAAAAAAAAATTATTAAATTAATTTAATTTTAATTATTAAAAATTATTAAACAAATAGAATTCAAATTATTTTGTCAAATATAGTACAGAACAATATAATTTACAAATTAGTTATTATTAAAAAAAAAAAAAAAAAAAAAAATTATTAAATTAATTTAATTTTAATTATTAAAAATTATTAAGCAAATAGAATTCAAATTATTTTGTCAAATATAGTACAGAACAATATAATTTACAAATTAGTTATTATTAAAAAAAAAAAAAAAAATTATTAAATTAATTTAATTAATTTAATTTTAATTATTAAAAATTATTAAACAAATAGAATTCAAATTATTTTGTCAAATATAGTACAGAACAATATAATTTACAAATTACTTATTAGTATGAAAAAAAAAAAAAAAAAAAAATATATATATATATATATATATATATAGAATACCATAGTCACAGCATACAGTAAACAATAATAATATAGAATAGATATAAATTAAAACAAAAGTTTTAAAAAGTTTTTTTTTAATATGAATTTATAAAACATTTAATTTTTGGACCCAAAATTTGACAAAAAAAAATTAAGGTCCTGAAAACATTCTAAGTCTTAAAACATTTAATAAAAAAATAAGAAAAGATTTACTTTATAGTTTGTTAATGATATAACAACAGTATATATAACTCTTGACATGAAATTTGCAACGAAAGTATTTTTTTTTATTTTATTTGTGTATAAATATGGATTTTTAATCTCAACCTTCTGACAATGAAATTTTCTCCCTAAATAAAAAATTTCCACACATCTGTCCTGATTTTCAATCGATTTACATTTAAGAGGGTGCTCTTATGAGAACCTAATCGGTCATAGAATTACTTTATATATATTTGTGTCGTCCAGTCTCGACGGTCAGTATGGTATAATATATTTGTATAATGTACAAGGAAGGGCTCCATCAATACGTGCCATTGTCCAAATCCTAACTCTCCTTTTTTAAAAAATTTTTTCTAAAAACTCGCAGTTACACGTAGAGGGTTATAAGATCAAGGATTAAAATTACACACAGAGTTTTTTTGTAAAAAATAAATTTTTATTTAAAACAATTTTTTTTTATAAAATTTTTTTCTATATAATACAAAATACAAAATAAATGGTTAAAATACAAATTGTATAAAAAATACAAAATTTTTGTGCCCTTTGATGGTTTTTACCGTGGGCTTGTTGATCATGCAAAAAAAAAAAAAAAAAAAAAAAAAAATATACAAAATAAGTTGTTTTTTATTTAAAACAATTTTTTTTTATAAAAAACAATTTATTTTGTATACAAAATAAATTGTTTTTTATTTTTTTAATTAATTTCGCGAGGCCAAATTTATTCTTTAAAAGAAAATATTTTTTAATTTATAATTTTTATATTTCAACAATAATTCTTATATATTTGTTATTTTTTATTATTCATTGATTTTCTTTATTTATTTACATATTTGTTTATATTTCATATTTTTAATACCATTAAATTTTTCCAATTTTCTATTTTTTTAAATTTAATTTTTATATTTTCGTATTCCATTATTTGTTTATTTTTTTATATTCGCTTTAATTATTCATATTTTTAATGCAATGTCAGTAAATATATTTTTAATATCAGAAACTTTTTATTTTTTCTTTTACAGTTTTCATATTTATATTTTATATATTTTTTATATTTTAATATTTTTTATTGATTCTTTTATTTACTATATTTCATTAATTTTCCATTATTTCTTAATTTTATAGTTTGTTTATAGATTTTGTATTTTCTCTGCTTCTTTATATTTTTATGTTTTTTATATTCTTTTATTTATTCATTCATTTATCATTGTTTATAATTTTTATATTTTTGTATTCTCAGGCATCACACTTGATTATAAATTTTAAAAAAATTTAACCTAATGTAAAACCTTTTTTGCAATTCAATTATTTCTAAAAATTACAACTGATTAATTACTAACTAACTAAGAAATTTAATAAAATTTTTATGAAATAATTGCATTTTTTGAGGAATTTATTTAAAATTATATTCAAGTTAAAGATGATTGAAATCCGGCAAAGAATTTTACTATTTATGAAAATAATTGAATTCCTATAACGAATTTTATTAACAATTTTTTAAATAATTGAATTCTTATAAACGAATTTTATTAACGATTTTTTAAATAATTGAATTTTTTTGATTGAATTCTTTATTAAAAATCTTGAAAATTATTAAATTTTTATAAAAGAAATTTCTCACAAATTATTTAAAATAATAGATTTCTTTCCAGCGAGAATTTTATAAAAAAAAATTGTAAAATACTTAATTTCTTTTAAAACACATCTTTGAAAATTGTTTTTTTTAAATAATTGAATTCCTTTGAAGAACTTTATTATTTTTAAAAAAAATTTAATTTTCACGAAGAATTTTATTAAAATTTGTTTTTAAATAATGAAATTTTTTTGTAAAATTTTTTGTTCATTTTTTTTTCTTTGTTTATTTATAAAATAAAACAATTCTTCCTAGAATTTTTATAAATACAATAAACAACGTGGTAAGAGGGGTTGAAATATTTTTTGGAACTTTAAATTTTTTTATTTTTCTTAATACTTTTATTGTTTATTATTTTTAATACAATCTTTTTTTTGAGCAAAGTGTCAATCATATTTAAACATATTTTCTTAATATCCATAGAATAATAAAAAATTTTATTTTCAAAAAAAATAGAAAAATAGAAAAATAAAAAAACTGGCACTATTACCCCGCTTGCAAAGGGGTAAAAAGTACTAAAAAACTTTTCTTTCTTTCTTTTTCGTTTTATTTTTAAAAAGAATTAATTTTTCAATTTTTTCAACTAAATTTGAAAATAATGATCGATTTCTTTATTTTGGTCTTGTATATAATTTTTAAGAAAAAAGATCGTATAACAAGGAACTAAAGAGTGGTCCATATCGATACTATGTAAATAAAAGTAACTTGAGACGAATTTAATTCAATTCCACTGGACTTTTGAAATTTTGTTGGTACATCGTATAACGGATGTCCGGTTTATTTGATAATTCTACAAGGGGTACAATAGATGAATATAAAAAAAATTATGTGGGATAATCTTTTCTTTTCCCTCAAATGAAGATCAACAAAAATTTCTAAATTGACTAACCAACCCTGAAGGAAAAAAGATAAAAACAACATTTATTTTTTATTTTTTCAAAATTTTTTATTAATTATTACGTATTTTTCAAAATTATTTTCATTATTTGAACTAAATTATTATTTGCTATGATTTTTATTTAAAATTCTTCTTTAAATGCTTTATAATGCTTTTATTATTCAATTCTTAAATTTTAACTTAAATTCATTTTTAAATCAATTTTTATTTATTTGTAAGTAATTGAATCTTATAAAAAAATTTTATTAACAATTTTTTAAATATTTGAATTTTTTTCAAACAAAAAAGACACCAAAATTCAGAATAGGTAAGATTCGAAGGTCGGATATATAATATGGAAATCAGAATGAGTTACATAAACCCACGAACGAGGAGAAAAAAAATTTTAAAATGCTTTTATTATATTGTTGAAAATATTAACTTCTTTGCGGTATCCACAAACTATACCAGAAACAGGTAATTATTCTCATCGAGTCATTGTTGGTGGATTAGAAAATTACGTTTTGTGGAAAAAGATCCCATTAGCACTTGGATATTATATTATATTACATACTGGATGGCACGCTATACCAATTTTAGGCACACGCTCATTCACTGCGTGTGTAGAATTAACCACGAACATCATCTGCCACAATGGATGGTGGTGGTGATGATGATGATGATGATGACAGTGTCATAACTTGCAAAACCATTCAGTAAATTTGGAATTTTGTAATTAATGTTTTCAGTTTTGAAAATAACATATTTTTGTAAACGGCTGATATATATTTGAAACCACAACATAAGGCACGACTTATTATTCTATATCTATATGTATACATTGAATATAGAAATTCTATAGGTGCTGTAAAATTAATTATATCCGCATTATTTGTTAAACGTATAAAGTTTTTTGTGGTTTTGGATTAATTATAAAATTTTAGTAAACTGAATAAATTTTTCCACATAGTCCAGATATATATATAAATAATTAGGATGGTTGGAAAAAATTTAGAAAATCTTTGTTCGAACCTCTATAATTCTTTAAATTCATTTCAGTTTCAATTTAAATTATGTTAAAGTAATCTAAATTCCTCTTACTTGTGCGAAGATTTCTATAAAAATAGCCTCCCGATTTCGATTTAAACTGATCTTTCTAGAGGGGATTTCCCCCTTAAACCTTGCCATTGATATCATCAGCACTTTCAAGAAAAATTTATCATTTTTTTTAAACGATCAACAATTTACCCTTACTTTCAATTACTATCTATTTGATTATTTGAATATATATATAAATGTATGTGTGTGTGTGTGTGTGTAAAATTACTTATATTCTATATTATTAATATGTTACTAATTAATTTATATTAAAATTATAAAATATAAGATCCTAATTAGAATGAGAATTTGGATTAGAAATTAATATAACTATTATAACTAGAATTTCAATCCATTTTGGTGATATTTTTAACTATGAATGAAATTTTACTTTAAATCAAACACCAAGTCAACGATTTGTCTTATTTTGACAAATTTAGCTTCACCAGAGACTGTAGTTAGTTAGTAACCATCTCACTAACAAACTTACTAACTAACTACCTTGCTAATTTACAAACATAATTTCTAATTATCTTACTACCTAATTTACTAACTAACTAACTATCTAACTATCTAACTTACCAACTTACTAACTTAATATACTAATTAACCTACTAACTAACTTACAAACTTATTAACTTAATAAATAGCTTAATTTACTAACTAACTTATAAACTTAATAATTACTAATTAACTTACTAACTTATTAACTTATTAACTTATTAACTAACCTACTAATTGACTTAACTTACTGACAAATTTACTAGCTTATTTACAAATTAATTAATTAATGCTAATTAACTTACTAACTAACTTATTAACTACTAACTTACTAAATAACTTCCCAACTTTCTAACTTACTAACTTACAAACATAATTACTAATTAACTTATTAACTATCTTACTAACTAAGTTTATAAGTGACTTAACTTACTAACAAACTTACAAACTTTATTACAAATTTACTTATTAACTTATTAACTTATTAACTACCTTACTAACTGACTTAACTTACTAACTAATTTACTAACTAACTTACTAACTAACTTACTAAGTAGCTAGCAAACTTATTAACTAACTTACTAACTTAATTAATAACTAATTTACTAATTTATTAACTTATTAACTAACTTACTAACTGACTTAAGTTACAGACTAATTTACTAACTAAGTTACCAACATAATAACTAACTAAGTTACAAACTTAATGGCTAGTTAACTTACTAACTAACTTCCTAACTAATTAACTAACTTACTAACTTATTAACTAACTTAATAACTGACTTAACTTACTGACTAATTTACTAAGTTACCAACATGATTATTAACTAACTAACTAACTTACTAAGTTACCAACATAATTACTAACTTATTAACTTACTAGCAAACTTATTAAATAACTAACTTGCTAACTAACTTACAAACTTAAATGCTAATTAACTTACTAACTTATTAATTTATTAACTTTCTAACTAACTGACTAACTTATTTACTTATTAAGTAACTTAATAACTTAATAACTTACTAACTAACTTACTAACTTAGTAACTTACTAACTTTAGAAACTTAGTAACTTATTAACTTACTAAGTTACAAACATAATTACTCATTAACTTACGAACGAACTTACAAACCTAATTACTAATTAACTTACTAACTAACTTACTGACTTACCAACTAACTTATTAAATTACTATCTTAATTACTGTCTAATTATCTTACTACCTAATTTACTAACTAACTAACTATCTAACTATCTAACTTACCAACTTACTAACTTAACATACTAACTAACTTTCAAACTTACTAACATAATAAATAGCTTAACTTACTAACTAACTTATAAACTTAATTACTAATTGACTTAACTTACTGACAAATTTACTAACTTATTTACAAATTAATTAATTAATGCTAATTAACGTACTAACTAACTTATTAACTTACTTACTAACTTACTAACTTAGTAACTTACTTACTAACTTACTAACTATGTTACAAACATACTAACTTATTAACTAACTTACTAACTGACTTAACTTACTGACTAATTTACTAACTAAGTTACCAACATGATTACTAACTAACTTACTAACTAAGTTACAAACTTAATTGCTAGTTAACTTACTAACTTTCTAACTAATTTACTAACTAACTTATTGACTAACTAACTTACTAAGTTACCAATATAATTACTGACTAACTTATTAACTTGCTAGCAAACTTATTAACTAACTAACTTACTAACTTAAATGCTAATTAACTTACTAACTTACTAATTTATTAACATTCTAACTAACTGACTAACTTATTTACTTATTAAGTAACTTAGTAACTTAATAACTTACTAACTAACTTACTAACTTTAGTAACTTAGTAACTTGTTAACTTACTAAGTTACAAACATAATTACTAATTAACTTACTAACTTACTAACTAACTTACAAACTTAATTACTAGTTAACTTACTAACTAACTTACTGACTTACCAACTAACTTATTAAATTACTATCTTAATTACTGACTAACTTAATAAGGTAGTAAATAAGTAACTTACTATAATAATAATAACTATAATAATAACTAACTATGTTAGTTAGCTAGTAAGTTATTAAGTTAGTAAGTTAGTCAGTTAATGAATTAATAAGATAGTATGTTAATTAATAATTAAATTTGTAATTTAGTTAGCTAGTTAGTTATTAAGTTAGTTAGTATGTTAATTATTAATTAAGTCAGCAAGTTATTTAGTAAGTTAGTTAGTTAGTAAGTTAATTAGTTAGTAAGCTACACTCTAAATTTGACTTAGTAAAAATGTTTACTGATTTGAATTAGTGACTGACTTTTTGCTTTTAAATTAGTGGAAATTACTATTTTATTAGTAAAATTTACTAATTCAAAAGCAAAAAGTCAGTCACTAATTCAAATTGGTGAACATTCTTACTAAGCTAATTCAAATTTATAGAGTAGTTAGTTAGTAAGATAGTTAATAACTAAGTTAGTTAGTTTAGTTAGTTTGTTACTAAGTTAATTAGTTAGTAACTAAGTTAGTTAGTTCGTTACTGAGTTAATTAGTTAGAAACTAAGTTAATTAGTTAATAACTAAGTTAATTAGTTAGAAACTAAGTTTATTAGTTAGTAAGTAACAAATGGACTTAGTTACTAACTAATTAACTTAGTTACTATTAGTATAACTAAGTTAATTAGTTAGTAACTAAGTTAATTTGTTAGTTTGTTTGTTGATAGTAATCGTTGACTTGCACGGAGAAAAAAGAAGAATCAAATTTACTATGAGGAGTGTCAAACTTAAAAAAGCTGACACTCTTCTATTTAGAACTTAACCTGAGGAGTGTTAAATTTAAATTCCTCATAATAAGTTTCATTATCCTTAATTTTCCTTTTTTTCCGTGTGCTTTTGATTTGAAGTAAATAGTAAAATTTCAGTCGTAGTATAAAATATAACACCAAATCAAGTGGAAATCAAGTGGAAGCAGAATTATTAGTAGAATTATATTTGTAGAATTGGAATTAGAATTTGATTTAGAAATAGAATTAGAATTACAATTAGAATTTGATTTAGAATTATAAATTGAATTATAATTACAATTAGAAGTACAATACTGGAACCAGAATTAAGATTAAAGTTAAAATTAGGAGTATAGAGTATTAGAATTACAATTAGAAGAAAAATTAGATTTAGAATTGAAAATATAATAAATTGCACCAGTTATAGACTTTTTCATGTATACGATAATGAAGAAATGACGCAAAAACTTTTCTCCAAAAAAGAAGAAGAAGAAGTAGAAGAAGAAATGTCTTTGTTATATACGGGAAATATCTTGAAAAATTTCAAATAGTAACCCCAAAAAATCGATGTAATGTAACCCGATACAAGGAAACGTGTAGCGTTACCGCGTGGTCGGATCACAATAGAGTAGAAAAACCAAAGTGCAGAAACCAATTTGAATCGAACCGGTACATCGTTGGGTGCCGTTTAGTTGCCTCTCTCTCTTTTTTTTCTCCTTCTTCTCCTTCTTTTTTTTTGTCTATTTCCCAGTGAAATCTCGAAAAATTTCACTGATGAAAAAAAGCCTTCGCAGTAACGAGCCACCATACTGACGTTGATTTCGTTTGACAGCTTCCGTGTGTAGTTTCTTTAACAATTCAGATTTTTTTTTCTGCATACAAGAACCCGCCCAAGAACTCTCATTTTTTTTTCATTTTTGATAGAAAAAGAAACTCGACAACGCATTTGAATTGATTTCCAGAAAAAAAAAAATTAAAAAAAAAACCGAGAGAAGTACCTTGTGGTTTTTGATCACATATGAGATTTTAATATACTATTAGTTGATCGTGTGAGAGAAGAAATATTGTGCACTCAATTTTTAACCGTAGAAATTTTTTTCTCTTTTTTCTTTCAGGAGAGAAAAAAATTTAATTTCTTTTTATTAAGTTTATTAATTATGTCGACAGTATATATGAAGTGTGTTAATTAATGTTTTAATTAATGATAAATATTAAAAACAACAACAGGGTTATATGACAAAAATTTAATTTTGTTAAATTTTTTAAAATAAATATTTAAATACTTATTTAATTTTCTCTGACCTGTATGGCACTTCTGAACAAACTGGAAATGAATTTTTTTGGAAATAGAACCATCGCGACGCTATATAGGAAACTATTTTTTTGAAGGAAAAAGAGAAAAAGATGAATCAGATGCGAATTTTTGAAAAACGAGATAGTTATCAAAATACTCGACATTCTGTTATTGGTGTGGGTGATTTTTTTGTCGGCATTTTCGTTCCATGCGCTGGAAAGTGGACAATATTGTCTGATGGTTTACGAGTTGTTTGCTACAAACAGCTCCATTTCTCGTGAGAGATTAAAGGATTAGGTGTAAAGAATATACGCCTCGATGGCTGACAATAATGGAAGAACAATAGGAAGCCGGTAGCTGGGATTTTTGACAATTCCAAAGAATATCGTGTTTTGCCCAAACAAGCACTAATGTCGTCTGCAAGAAGAGAAAAAAGGTTTATGAACTCAGTGAGAGTGATCCTCTCATCAGGATTTGAGAATCTTTTTTTTTTTTTTTTTTGCAGCTATAGAGGGCAAAAGCAAGTTGACCCCATTTTTGTGAGCCACAAGGATGCAAGTGGAGGAAATATGACACGCTCCAGAATTAGATAAGTATATATGTATATATACATATAGAGGAAAGGGAGAGTTGTCCGAGCAAAGGGATTGCACCACACTAATGCTTCTTACTGTCAACGCAAAATAATATCGACACAACATAACAATTATTGCGGTTCTTTTCCCATCAACAACACGTGATGTCATCACGTGAGATCTAATACCTTGCCTTTGCTTACACAGTAGCATCACTTTTTTTTGGCGCCTTATTATTCTTTTCCTTCTTTTTGAATATATAGGATACTGAACAAAAACGACAATTTTGTCAATGAAAAGTAACAAATTCAACAAAAAAATAATAAATTTAACAACAAAAATAACAAAATTATCCATAAAAAATAACAAATACAATAAAAAATTCAACAACAAAAATAACAAATTCAACGACAAAATGACAAATTGAACTATAGAAAATAACAAACTGATAGATAAAAAATAACAAATATAACAACAAAAATAACAAATTTATCCATAAAAATAACCAGTGCAATAATAAAATTAACAAATTCAAAGACAAAAATAACAAATTGAACCATAAAAATAACAAATTTAACAACAAAAATAACAAATTTATCCATAAAAATAACCAGTGCAATAATAAAATTAACAAATTCAAAGACAAAAATAACAAATTGAACCATAAAAATAACAAATTCAACAACAAAAATAACAAATTGATCCATAAAAATAACAAATACAATAATAAAAATAACAAATTCAACAACAAAAATAACAAATTTAACAACAAAAATAACAAATTTATCCATAAAAATAACCAGTGCAATAACAAAAAATAACAAATAGAATCATAAAAATAACAAATTTAACCACAAAAATAACAAATTGAACGACAAAATGACAAATTGAACCATAGAAAATAACAATCTGATAGATAAAAAATAACAATTATAACAACATAAATAACAAATTTATCTATAAAAATAACCAGTGCAATAATAAAATTAACAAATTCAACAACAAAAATAACAAATTCAAAGAAAAAAATAACAAATTGAACCATAAAAATAACAAATTTAACAACAAAAATAACAAATTGAACCATAAAAATAACAAATTTAACAACAAAAATAATAAATTGAACTATAAAAATAACAAATACAATAACAAAATTTAAATATTCAACAAATTATAGATTCAGCAAAAAATAACAAATAGAAAACAAAAAATAACAAATATAGCAACCAAAATAACAAATAGAACATTTAAAATAAATATACATTGCAACTAAAAAACAAACAAATAATACATAAGTCAAGAAAATAATAAATATAGCATCAAAAATAACAAATTTAGCAACAAAAATAACAAAGTTATCCATAAAAAATACAATAACAAAAATAAAAAATTAAATACTAAACAAAAATAAAAAATTAAATACTAAACAAAGAATAGATACATAAAAAAATAACAAATATAGTAACAAAAAACAAATATAACAATATTAAAATTAATAGAACAACTAAAAAACAAATAAATAATATAATACTTAAGAAAATAATAAATAATGCATAAAAAATCACAAATACAGCAACAAAAATAACTATTTTAACAACAATAACGAATTTAACGACAAAAATAACAAATTAATCCATAAAAATAACAAATGCATTAATAAAAATAACAAATACAATAACAAAAATAACAAATTTATCCATAAAAGCAAATACAACAAAAATAACAAATTTATCCATAAAAAACAAATATAATAACAAAAATAAAAAATAAAATATTGAACAAATAATAGATACAGCATCAAAAATAACAAATGCAGCAAAAAATAACTATTTCAACAACAAAAATAATAAAATTAACAACAAATTTATCTACAAAAATAACCAATTGATCCATGAAAATAACAAATTCAACAACAAAATTAAAAATTAAACAAAAAAAGCCGTCAACAAAAAAAATAACTAGCAAATACAGCAACAAAAAAACAAAGTTAATAACAAAAATAACAAATACATCCAGAAAAACAAAAAACTAGCATATACAGCAAAAAAATAACAAATTCAAAAATAAAATTAAGAAATACAAAAACAAATGAAAAATACAATACTAAGAATAACAAATACAACCCCAAACATAACAAAAAATAACAAGAACATGAATTTGTTAATTTTGAGTTAGAAAGTAACAAATTCATGTATAAAAAAAATAAATAAAGCAACAAAAATGACAAATTAAAAAATAAAACAAATGCAGTAACAAAAATAACAAATTCAGCAATAAAAAAAACTATAGTTTAACAATAAAAGTAACTAATTCTACAATAAGATGAATAATTAATACTGCAATAGAGATAAAAATTTAGCAAAAAAAATTAATGATTCAGCAAGAAAATGACAAATACAGGAATAAAATTAGAAAAACAAAAATTTAACAAAAAGGCCATGAACAAAAAAAAACGAACAAATTCAGTCTAAAAAATAATAAAACTTACAAACACAGCAAAAAAAATAACAAATTCGATAACAAAAATAACAAATACATCCAGAAAAATAAAAAAAAATTTTAAGGAGAAAAAAATAAACAATTTAACAATAAAATTAACAAATTCAAAAACAGAAATATAAAAAATACAATTAAAAAAATATCAAATGCATCCTCAAAAATAACAAGAAATCAAAAAGAACAAATTCACCATCAAAAATACAAAGAAAAAAAATTATAAAATTTTTGAAATTATAAAATTTATGAAATTATAAAATTCACCAAAAAATAAATATAGCACAATAATAAAATAACATATTCCATAGGAAAAATAACATGAAAATAAAAACAACAAAACAAAAATAACAGAAAAGCAACAACAAAAAATTCTTTCCATATGCAAATACTGAACAAAAACAACAAATATTTAAAAAAAAGAAATAAATTTAACAAAAATGGGTATAGAAATTACAAATGCAGTAACAAAAATAACAAATTTACCAATAAAAATAATAAATACAGCAACATAATAATAGACTATCAATAAAATAACAAATACATAAATAAAATAAAAATAAAAGTAAAAAATTCAACAAACAAACAAACAAGAAAAAAAAACAAACAAAACAAACAAGAAATAAATTCTTAGTAACAAAAATAACAAATTCAACTTAAAAGTTAAAAAAAACTAGCAGATATATCAAACAAAAATAATAAATTGAACAACAATAATAACAAATTCAACCGGAAAAATATAAATCTAACAAGTATACATAAATAAAAATAAAAAATTTAACAATAAAAATAAAAAATACAGCAATAGAATAACAAATACTTTCTCCAAATGAAGAAATTGAAGAAAAATAACAAATTAAATAACAAATACAACAATGAAAGTATAAAATGCAAAAATTATCAAATCAAAAGCAAAAATAACAAATTGAGCCATAAAAATAAAAGGACCAAAAAAGAGGCCATTCAAACAACAAGAAGAAGAAGAAAGCATCAAAAATAACAAATTCAGCCATAAAAATAGAGAAGACCAAAAATAACAATAATAAAGCAACAAAATTATCAAATTCAAAAACAGAAATAAAAAATACATCAACGAATTAATAGATTCGTCAAAAAAAGAACAAGAGAGCAAAAATAAATAAAGCAATTAAAAACAGATTCAGCCAGAAAAATAACAACAAAATAAAAATAACACACGCAGCAAAGAAAAATTACAATTGCGAAAAAAATAAAAATTATTTATTTATCATTTGTTTATTTCTGCTTTACAAAAACTACATTTTAATCGTAAGAAATTCCGCCATTACATGTAGAAACAAAAAAATTATATGGAATAAAAATAAAATAATAATAATAATAAAAACATAAAATAGTTTCAAATTTTCATTATTAATGAAAATAAGTTTTTATATCAATAAAAAAAAGTATTTTTAATAATCAATAATTAAATACAAATCTAAGATGAACTTTAACAAAAAAAAATTGGTTTTAAATTAAAGTGTTGAGGGTTGGAGCATGCCTGATAAAATATTGTCGTCGGCTGACAAGAAAAAAAAAGGAAAAAAAACGACTATATTGTTTCCGCAAAACACGCGTGGCGACAATCCGGAAATACCCTTCTCCCCCTTCTTTATTCACTAAGTTCAAGTTTTTTTTCATATTTTTAACTACCTTTTTTCCACCCCACTTCATGTTGTATACTTATGGTCTTGACTTTTTTTTTGAGAATATGATAAAAAAAGTAGGTCCTTCAAGTCAAGAATTTAGAGTTATTATTCTTTTTTTTATTTTCTTTTTCTTTTTTTTTTGTTTGAAACGAAAATATATTCAGTGCTCGACTTTTTTGTGCAGGATGTTCTAAAAATATGAAATTCTTAAAATGAGAAGGTCATTAAACTATAAGTGTAGTAAATTAGATAATTAGAGGATTGATTTTTAAATTTAAGAAAATAAAAATTTTATTTTTTTTCATTTTATTTGTTATTTATTTTTTTAATTTATAAAGAAATTTTTTTGCAATTTCTCGAAGATGATGAAATCTTTTTTAAAAATATATTATAATAGAAATATATTATAATAAAATATATTATAATAAAAATATATTATATTGAAACTATTTCAAATAATATTTTATTTGTTTTATCGTTAAAGGCTCGTTATTTAAAAAATAGGGGAATAAAATAATATAGTTATTGAAATATTCTTAATTTTAAAATGATAAGTTTGTAAAAAAAATAAATTTGCATTTTCATTTTAATTCTTTTAGTGCTTTATTTTTAGTTTTCTAAAACTGAAACATAAACATTTATTATTTTTCAATCTGTAAGAGTGCCATAAAAAATACTATATTCACGTTTCTACACAAACAGGTAAATATTTGTTATATTTTATTTATTTTTAAAATCACAAAATTTAATAAGGTTTCAAATTGTTCGTTTTTCATATATAATTGCAAAAAAAAAAAAAAAAAAAAAAAATTTAGCTTCTGTCAAAATTAAGCTCATTTTTTCTTAATTCTGCTATGTCTGTTTTAAATTCAGTAGCATTAAATATTTTTCATTTATATTTGCTTCATAATTTTTTTTTTAAATTTAAAAAAAATTTTTTTTTTTTTAAATAAAAATATTTATAACAGAAAAAAAGCAACGAATCTTCATTGAAACAGCATTTATTGAATCAGAAAGAGACAATTTTTTTTCTTAATTATTATTCAAGAATTGAAAGAACTTTTTTAAGCAACATTATTATACCATTTTTTATAAAAGTTCCCAATTTTCCAGTAAATGAAAAAATAATGTCCATTGTATTGGAAGTATTTGCCACATTTTTTTTACATAATTCACCTTCACAATTCTGAAAAGAAAGAAAATCAGAGAGGTGAAACTTGTATGGTAAAACAAATACAGATATTATTGTAAAAATAATATTTACTTCATAATTGGTGGATTTATCAGTTGTTGTATACGACACACTAGTTAAATTCACAGGGCTGTTAGTAGTTTCCTCGGTAGTTCTTATAGGCGCATACATACAGTTACCCATATCATCACAGTACTGAGAAAAAGAAAATGTCAAGTACAAGTTGTATAGTAGCAAAGGAGGATAGTCAATAAAATTTGTTTTTGGTACACTTTCAGTTAAAACTTAAAGTTTCTTTTCTAGTTCAAAAGAAAAGTGTAATTCAAAAGTCTGTAAAGCTTTTTTTGCAAAAACAGAAATTTAAAAAAAAAAAAAAAAAAAAAAAAAAAAAAAAATGTTTGTAAAAGCTATTTTATAATTATTTATAATATTAATTGACCATTTATTTACAAATATTTAAGTTTAATCTAAGATGAGCCAAAAAACCAGTCTTATTGTTCCTTCTTCTTTTGCATATTTTAAAAAAATTATTCTTACTCCAATAGAGCAAGGCGATCCTTGTTCAAGAATCACATTTTCACTATGATCTTTCTTATCAAAAAATTTGTTTGTATCACAAATAATAATGCATCCATCGTTATACTGAAAAAATTAAATAATAATAAAAATAAATTTAGAAAGCATGTGAAGAAAATCAAATTCAGTATAAAAAATTGCAGATATATACATATTTGACTTCTATTACTGACCTCACCAAAAAATTCCAATCCATGTTCCTCGCATATTTCATCGAATTTTTTATTCTAGAAAAGAGAAAAAATTAACAATAATAACAATAAATAATAATTTGAATGTTCTTTCATTCAACCAAATGTTATGCGCGGAACGTGATATTTAATTTTTTATTATTGTTAAGCAAATTACATTTTAAAATTTTATATTTTCAAATATAAATTTTTAAAATAATTTCATAATCAATTTTATATTTTTAAATATATAAATTTTTTAAATAATTTCATAATCAAAAATTAAAAAATTTACTTATTAAGTACAAAATTAATTATTACATAATTTCAAAAAAAAAATTTTTTTTTAAATTTCACGAAAGAATTTAATTTTTTTTTCTAAACTTTTAATAAATCCTTCTAAACAATTCAATTATTTTTTTTAAATAGTAAAATCTTTACAAAAATTCAATGATTTTCAAAACAATTATTTCAATTTGAATTCCTCGAATGAATTCAAATATTTTTAAATATTTCCATAAATTTCAATTTTGTCCTAAAATTTTAATAAATTTTTCCAAAAAATATTCAACTATTTTTATAAATTTTACAAATTTTAATAAATCCTTCGAAGCAATTCAACTATTTTTATAACTTTAACAAATTTAAATAAAATTATACATGAAAGAATTTAATTTTTTTTTTGAAAAATTTCCATAAAATGCAATTTCAACAAGTATTTAAAATTCTCAAAAAATAATTCAATTATTTTCAAAAATATTTTTAAAAAATTCTATTATACTATAAAAATTTAATTACTTCCAATGCAATTTTTATAATACTTCCATTTGCAATTCGTCAAAAAAAAAAAAAAAATTGAAAGAATTCAATTATTATTTTCAAAAAATAAATATTAATAAATAAATATTTCTATAAGATTCTTCATAACAATTTAATTATTTCTTAAAATTTTAATAAATTCTTCGAAACATTTTAATTATTTTTTTCAATAAGTAAAATTCTTCGCAAGAATACAATTATTTTTATAATTCACTTTTAAGAAAATTCTTCATCATAAAATTCAATATTGCTTTCAAAATTTTCAAATTAAATAATTATTAAAGAAACTTTAGTATTTAAAAAAAAATTCAAAGAAATTCTTCAAAATAATTTAATTAAGATTTTTTTTAAATTTTAATAAAATTCTTTGCAAGAATTCACTTATTTTTCTATAAATAATAAAATTCTTTGCAAAGAAATTCTATTATCATTAAATTTTTTGATAAAATTATTTGCAATTCGATGATTTTCAATACATTAATTTTCAAATTGAAAATATTTTGAAAAGAAAAATTATAAAAAAGTTAAGAAACAAAAATCAAACAAACATATAACTTTAAACTGCGATCAAATTACTGGAACATGTACTTTATTAATATTAATTAATTAATTAATTAATTATTTTCATTTTATCATTAATTCAAAATTGTAGTGACAAATAGAAATCATTAGAATTTTTTTCACTTCTTTTCATTAAAAGACTAAAATTCTGTTTTGTCAAATTGAAATTATGCAGATTTTTGTTCTTTACTTCTAAAGAAAATTAGAAAATTGTTAAACAGTTTTACAATTGTGATTAAGAAATAAAAAATTTATTTATTTTTGCATTATTTTTCCTTATGAATCAGAATTTTTTAAAGATTATTATTATTTTTTTTTTAGAAAAAGAAGAAAAATATTTGCAAAATTCCTATTTTTAATCTTATTTTTAAAACAGGATTTTCCACAGAAATTAAGAAATTCAAAAGATTTAAAATTCAAACCTTTTTTTTAAATTAAACAACTTATAAAAGTATTTGTTATAAAACATGAAGATATCAATTGCTCCGAGTCTTCGTCTCGAAGTGATCGATTTCTTCATGTTTTTCTAATAATTAAAGATGACCGAGAGATAAAATAATTATTTTATATTATAAGAATATTATCACTGTAACTTTATCAAAATTTTCATCATTTTAATTCAATTATTATTTTCTGGAATTTTAAATTATTTTTTATTGAAAATAATTGAATTCTTTAAAAAAATTTAATTATTTATAAAAAATAATTTAATTCCTGATGAAATTTTTATTATTTATGAAAATAATTAAATGTTTGCATACAATTTTATTAAAATATTTTTTAAATAATTGAATTCTTTTTGGGAAATTTTATTAAAATAATAGATATTGAAATCCCCTGGAAATTTCAGGAAACTTTCATAGAAATCTTACATCCTAGTATATCTAATAGATTTCAGTTCGGTATTCCATAACGGATTATGAATAAATAAGTATGTTTGATTATAATATTTTTAAATTATGATTATAAATTACAAAAATTACCTGATTCGTGTAGGTGAATTGTGCAATGAGTGCACAAAGTAAAATATAGACGTAAATCATTTTCTGTCCACTTTTTAAAAGTTTACTTTTTAGGAACTTTGATGCAGTAGAGGTTTAGGATACTTCAAAGCGCCACGTATGAATAATTTTTTATTTTGAATGCTTCTGCATTTTTGAAAAGTGCACTAAAATTATCGCAATAATTTATTGTCTCCAAGTCAGTAAGAGCACTGCTGGTGTATTTTGTCAATTGGACGAATGAAAATTACTTGATAATACAAAGATAGAAAAAATGTACACGTGCATGTTATAGTTCGTTGATAACTGTTGAAATAAAACCATGGAATAAATTTATTATTATTCATTTTCCCCGCACACTAAACGATTTTCACTTTTGAAAAATTTTCCTATTTTAGAGTCACCACCATTACTCTAACCAAAGCCACTATTAATAACACCAAAAGAAAAGAATACAACAATATAGGGAAAAATTAGCGTGAAAACGAATTTTGTGCAAATCTTTCCAAACTATTATTTATAAAAGAAGGTGGGGGGGGGGGGGGGGAAACGGGTTTTTGAGATGGCACTGCGATATATTGAAGGAGTAAAGGGAGATCCCTCACACTATGGGAGCTGAGGGGTGACGGAATTCACGTCTGAACATTTATCTAGCCTGGAGTGGCATATTTCAACAGACTTTCACCCGCACAAAAAGTCACTCACTTTCGTCAATCAATTGTAGGATTTCTTTTCTTTTCATCGGGAGAAAAAAAAGGAGACGAAGAAGAGGAAGACGAACAAGAATTCCCGTGGTTTATTCTCATTGAAGAAAACGACCGGTGTTCACGAATATATGTCTTTTTGGTCCTCATCTTGACTCGCCTTGCATGATTTATCAAACGTCAAGTCGCAGTACTACGGATTTCGCATTAATGATTTAATGTTCTTTCTGGTGATTCTTGGAGATTTAACGGAACAGATGGACTCAAGTTGCACTGTATTGATATATTTTTTATTTACAAGCATTAAATCTATTTATTGTCATGAGAATTTTTAGTGCAATTTCCTTTTGTTTTTTTGATTTGGAATTCAATAAAATGGGAAATGAAGATAAGTTAATTGTGATAAAAATCCTAATTCTGATTCTCATTCTAATTCTAATTGTAATTCTAATTCTAATTCTAATTCTAATTCTAATTCTAATTCTAATTCTACTTATAATTGCACTAATTCTAATTCTAATCCTAATTCTAATTCCGTTTCTAATTCTAATTCTAATTCTAATCCTAATTCTAATTCCGTTTCTAATTCTAATTCTAATTCTAATTCTAATTCTAATTCTAATTCTAATTCTAATTCTAATTCTAAATCTAATTCTAATTCTAATTCTAATTCCGTTTCTAATTCTGATTCAAATTCCAATTCAAAATCAATTCTTAATTTTAATTCTGATCTATTTTTAATTCTAATTCAATACCCAATTCTAATTATAATTGAATATCCTTTTAATTCTAATTCCACTTTCAAATCTAATTCCAATTAAACTTCTCATACGAATAATAAATTTATTCGTAATTATAATTCGTAATTATAATTCTAATTTTAATTCTAATTCTAATTCTAATTCTGATTCTAATTATAGTAATAATTCTAATTACAATTTAAATTCTAATTTTAATTTAATTCTGATTTCCATTAGAGATTTCAATTCTAATTCTAATTCCCATTTTTATTTTTTATTTTTTATTTTAATTTAAATTCTATTTCTCAGAATGACCTTGTGATAAATTTTTATATTTACTTTTAATTCTAATTCTACTTTTAAATCTAAATCCAATGAAACTTCTCATACGAATAATAATTTCATTTCTAATTCTAATTTTAAATTTAATTATAATTCTAATTCTGTTTCTAAATCGGATTCTAATTCTAATTTAAGTAAATTTTATTTCAAATTCAAATTCCAATTCAATTCTTAATTTTAATTCTGATTTATTTTTCATTCTAATTCAATATCCAATTATAATTTTATTTAAATTTACTTTTAATTCTAATTATACTTTTAAATCTAATTCCAATTGAACATTTCATACGAATAATAATTTCATTCCTAATTATAATTTTAAATTTCAATCTAATTCTAATTCTAATTTTAATTCTAATTCTAATTCTAATTCTAATTCTAATTCTTCTTCTTCTTCTAATTCTATGTTAAACTCTATTTCTAATTCTAACTCAATTCCTAATTCTAATTCTAATTCTTCTTCTAATTCTATGTTAAACTCTATTTCTAATTCTAACTCAATTCCTAATTCTAATTCTAATTCTAATTCTTCTTCTAATTCTATGTTCAACTCTATTTCTAATTCTAACTCAATTCCTAATTCTAATTCTAATTCTAATTCTAATTCTAATTCTAATTCTAATTCTAATTCTAATTCTAATTCTAATTCTAATTCTAATTAAAATTTTAATTTTAATTAAATTTCTGGTTCTAATTTTAATTCAACTACAATTTTAATTCTAAGTATATTTTTAATTCTAAAATTACTTTTACTTTTAATTCTAATTCTGATTTATATTAGAGATTTAAATTTCTAATTTTAAGCTCCCATAAGAATATCGCGATTTCTGTTTTAATAACAATCTTCTAATTCCAATTTCAATTTTTATTTCCATTTTCAATTCAAATTCTATACTTACAGTTTTTATTATTGATTTTAATTCAAATTCTAATTCTCAGTACGACCTTTTGATAAAAATTTTAATTTACTATTAATGCTGATGCTACTTTTAAATCTATAATTCTAATTGAACTTCTCACACGAATAAAAATTTAATTTCTAATTCTAATTTTTGATTTAATTCTAATTCTAATTCTAAATCTGATTATAATTCTAATTAAAGTACAATGTCAATTCTTATTCCTAATTATAAATTTTCTATTTAATGCTAATTTTAATTCTAATTCTGAGCCTAATTCTGATTCTAATTCTGATTCTAATTCTGATTCTAATTCTGATTCTAATTCTGATTCTAATTCTTATTCTAATTCTGATTCTAATTTTGATTTTGATTCTAATTCTGATTCTAATTCTGATTCTAATTCTGATTCTAATTCTGATTTTAATTCTAATTCTAATTGCAATTTAATTTTTATTCCTAATTTTAAATTTTCCATTTAATTCTGTTTTCAATTCTAATTCTGATTCAAATTAATTCTGATTCAAAATACTCAATTCTAATTCTAATTAAATTTACTTTTAATTCTAATTCTAATTGAACTTCTCATACTCGAATAATAATTTAATTCCTAATTCATTGTATAAATTTAATTCTTATCCTAATTCGAATTCTAATTCAAGTGCAATTTGAATTATAATTCCAATTATAATTTTGGTTGTAATTTCAATTTTTAATTCTATTTTCTAATTCTAATTCTATAATTATTATTCTAGTTGTAATTGCAATTCTAATTCTCATGAGAATATTACAGCTCCAGTTTTAATATGAGAATCTTCTAATTCTAAATTCCAATTGTAATTGTAATTCTGATTCTGATTCTGATTCTAATTTTAATGCTAATTCTTTTTCTAATTCTAATTCTAATTCTAATTCTAATTCTAATTCTAATTCTAATTCTAATTCTAATATTTTAATTTCTGTATTAATATTAGTTTCTTCTAATTCAATTTGTAACTAAAATTTCGAATTTAAAGTATTCTGTTGTAATTTTAAAATGGAAATTTTCAAATTGAAATTTCTAATAAAAATTTCTAAATTGAAATTTTAAGAAAGTTTAAAATTGAAATTTCCAATAGGAAATTTCCTACTTTAATTTTCAACCATTTCCACTTTGAATAATTTTCCATGTTAATCCAAAACTTTTGTCACCTATATAGTAAATTATTGGAAAAATTCGTCAAAATGACAAATCTATTCTGAAAAGTATATTGTAATTTTTTTCATTATTTCACGCATTTCGTGACATCTGCACGAGTTAAATTTTATAAATATATATATATATATATATCAGACTTTTAAAGTGAAACATCTTCATAGCTTGTTACGGATAATTTTCAGAAAAGGGTTATTGCCAAGGCAAATGGCGGCACTGCGGCAGCGACGGTGGCATTCCTTTGTAACAAGAACGAATTTCGCTGGCGGTCCATAAAATGCGTAACTAACCTTAAGCCCAGTACTAATCGATTCACAATCACGAACAATGTCTCAACTCTTATTCACCACTTTGCGAATATCACAATTTATCATTCTGCCATTTTTCCCCAAAAAGAGTGACTAAATGGTTGAAATGATCATTCACAAAAAAAGAAAGAAAGAAAGAAAGAAAGAAGGAAAAAAGAAATCATAGAAAGGAGTCTCTTCCGATTTTTTACCACATACACACATTTTGCAATGGAGTGACCATAACTTCAATAACGAGGTCAATTTTACGCCCTGTCTACAGTTATTATTGAGACCAATCCATTTCTCTGATATTCAAAGGACTTAATCGAAAATGTCCATTCGAATTATTTGGTTGTTGAAAATTTTGCACTCTTTTTATTTTCTTTTTCTTTTATAATATATAAAGGATTTTTCGTTTGGATGAATAAGAGATGCGATTTTTGTCATTTTCCAAAAGTGGGGAAAGGGGAAAATCTGTCTTCATCTTTTCGTGGGCACAAAAGAAAGGGTATAATATAATTGCGACCTACATGTGCGTTAAAAATCTAAGTTTATGAATAATAATCGATTTTTCACATATTACAGTGATTAACATATCAAATATGTTGCGCAGCAGGCACTTCAGAAATAAAATCCTGTTTCGAGTGTACCTAACAATCAATCAAAATATAGACGACAAAATTTATATAGAATTTTAAATTTTTTACCCTTTCCCAGATAGCAGACACGTCATCTTTCTTATTCAAGTAAATTTTAATTCTAGCTACAATTCAATTCTTAATTTTAATTCTGTGGTTTATTTTTAATTCTAATTATACTTTTAAATCCAATTCCAATTGAACTTCTCATACGAATAATAATTTCATTTCGAATTCTAATATTAAATTTAATTTTAATTATAATTCTAATTCTAAATCTAATTCTAATTCCTAATTTTTAATTCCTAATTCCTAATTCTTAATTTCTAATTCCTAATTCTAATTCCTAAATCTAATTCTTAATTCTTAATTCCTAATTCTAATTCCTAATTCCTAATTCCTAATTCCTAATTCCTAATTCTAATACCTAATTCCAATTCTAATTCTACAATTTTAATACAATACAATTTTAATACAATACAATTTTAATCGAATCCTTTGAAAAATGCAATTATTCTTAAAAATTTTATATCAAAAATATTTTTTTTTCTAAAGTGTTCGTTTTGGGGGCGAAGTTGCAAAAAAAGTGAATGGCCAAGTGGTTAAAAGCAACGATTTAGTAATAAAGGAACCAGTGTCGCCATCTCTTAATAAAGGTTAACACACTTTAGTAGTTTCTCGTGTATATCAGGGATGGTTGTGTTGCTGTGAAGATAAATACAATTCGTTATCCTCTGTCGGTAACTTAACACGTTCTCGTTACCATTGAAATTTTCGAAATAATTCGATTATTAAAATATAAAAATCATAATCCCTTTCCATTTACTAACACTTGGTTTTAATTTCTCATTAAAATCATTTACGTGAAATGAAAATTAATTTTGAAAGAAAAAAAATTATTTTTTATTTGTTCGTCGGTAATGTGAATTTTGTGTCTAAAATAATTACTGCAACTAAACAGAGTTCGTTATTATCATAATTAACAGCAATTTAAAAAAAGGATTATGGAATTAGAATTAGAAGGAATTATAAGTAACGGAATTAAAATTAGAATTGGAATTGAGTACTAGTACTGGAAATAAAAAAAAGTATTACTCATGCAATTAGAATTCATAGTATCACTAATGGAATTAGAATTAGAATGAAATACTTGTAACGTAATTTATAAGAAACAGATATTGAATTAGAATGAAGTATCAGTAATAAATGTAAAATTATACGATTAATTATTATTAGAATTACTATTTACAACAGATATAGAATTACTATAGTTGAAATTATAGAATTGGAAATAGAATTATAGAATTAGAATCAGTTAGAATTAGAATTAGAATTAGAATTAGAATTAGAATTAGAATTAGAATTAGAATTAGAATTAGAATTAGAATTAGAATTAGAATTAAAAGAAGAATTAGAATTTGAAGTATCGAATTAGAATTAGAATTAGAAGTAAAATTAGAATTTAAAGAATAGAATTAGAATTTGAAGTATAGAATTAGAATTAGAAGTAAAATTAGAATTAGAATTAGAATTAGAATTAGAATTAGAATTAGAATTAGAATTGCAATTAGAATTAGAATCTCAATTTAAAAAACTAATACTGAATATATAAAAACTCAATTTTGAGATTTTATGTACATTTGAATTAACGAAGGCAGTTGAGTACTATATGCTAATCTCAACTGTAGGTATAAGATTTCTGTGATACGCGCGCCTAATCAGTGCTTTATGCACATTTTTGCTCCACTGAACGTCGTCGGGATTCAGCCAACTTACACCCTTTATTCAGTTCGTTAACGACTTTTGAACGTGCAAGAATGGTACTTAAAGAGAAAAATTTCAATAATGAAAAAAGTAACAAGAAAAATTCGAGAAATGGAGATTATGTGAACAAAACAATAATTATTGAAGTGAAAGAAGTATTATATATTAAGAAAAAGGACTATAATGTGGAATTTTTACGAATATAAGGAAATTTATATTTATTGAAGGTACCAATTTAATTTTATCATTTTTATTAAGAATTTAAACATATCTTATTCGCATTTGAGAAAAAAAAATTTTTTTGTTAATAAATATAGTGTTTTTATTAACATACATATATTTGAAAAATTTGTTGCAATTCATACAATTAAGCAAAGATTATCAATTCATTTCTGTAGTTGATATGTTATTTTTTAAAATGCTGATGTTGTTGTAATAATAAGTTTTGTAGTTATCCGAAAATTAGACGCCAATTTAGAAGTGATATTTTGTTGAGAGGTGCAATTTGCAGACTAAACATTGTTCCATTCGAAATAACATAAATTATATCGGAAACTTCAAACACAAAGGGTTGTTGCTTTACAAGATTGCCAATACTATTTCTTTAACAAAAGATATGCCATCATCACGCACAAGATTTTTATTGTAATAATTAATCTATTACTAATATTGAAATATTGTTTTTTATTTTCGACAATTTGTAATTGAACAGAATTAAAATGGAAAAATTAGATTTAAAGGAATTATAAATACAATACTATAATTTTAATTCTAATTCTAATTTCAATTCCAATTTTAATTTTAATTCTAACTCCAACTACTAATTCTAATTTCAATTCCAATTTTAATACTAATTCTAATTTCAATTCCAATTTTAATTCCAATTCCAATTCTAATTCTAATTCTAATTCTAATTCTAATTCTAATTCTAATTCTAATTCTAATTCTAATTCTAATTCTAATTCCTAATTCCAATAATTATAATTTTACCACTAATTCTAATACAAATTCTAGTCCTAATTATAATCCTCATTACTAATATACTTTTAGTTCTGATTCTGATTCTAATTCTAATTCCTAATTCTAATTCTAATTCTTATTCTAATTGTAATTCCTAATTCCTAATTCTAATTCTTAATACTTATTCATTATCCTAAATATATTGCTATGACGTCTTTATGATAAATTTAAATCTATATTAAAATTAGAATCTACTAATTCTATTTTCACTTTGAACTCTAATTTTAATTTTGATTTTATTAATAATTTTTATTGTACTTTTAATTCTATTTATTATATTTTAATTGCAATTGCAAATTTTAATAAGTATATATTCCAATTTGCGTTTGGTTGAAGATCTTATTCTAAATCCAATTGTAATTACAATTCTGTTTCTAATTTTAATTTTCAATTCTATGTTCTAATTTTAATTCTAATTAATATATTGTTTAAAATTGCAAATAATGATTCTTATAAGAATATTTAAAACACTGTTTTAATGAGGATTTTCTAATTTCAATTCCAATTGTAATTCAAATTCCAATTCCCATTTTAATTCTAATTCCAATTATAATTCCAACTACTAATTCTAATTTCAATTCCAATTTTAATTCTAATTCAAATTCTAATTCCAACTACTAATTTTAATTTTCATTCCAATTTTAATTCTATTTCGAATTCTAATTCCAACTACTAATTTTAATTTCAATTAAAATTTTAATTCTAATTCTAATTTCAGTTCTAATTCCAACTACTAATTCTAATTCAAATTCTAATTCTAATTACAACTATAATTCCAACTACTAGTTCTAATTCCAATTCTAATTCCAACTCTAATTCTAATTCTAATTCTAATTATATATTGCTTTAACCTATATCTTTATTCTAAATCTATATATTTAAATTAAAATCTAATTCTATTTCCAATTTAAATTCTAAATCTAATTTTACTTTTAATTCTAATTCGCTGTAATCATAATTTTAATCATCATAATGAATCTATTTCTATTTGTAATTCTATTGGTAATAAATTAAATTCTGATTATAAGTCTATTTCCAATAATTATAATTTTACTATACTAATTCTAATTATAATCCTTATTACAAATATACTTCTAGTTCTAATTCTAGTTCTAATTCTAATTCTAATTCTAATTCTAATTCTAATTCTAATTCTAATTCTAATTCTAATTCTAATTCTTATACTTATTCATTATCGTAAATATATTGCTTAGACGTCTTTGTGTTAAATTTAAATCTATATTTAATTTAGAATCTTCTAATTCTATTTCCACTTTAAACTATCTAATTTTAATTATGATTTTATTTCTAATTTTTATTCCAATTTTAATTCTATTTATTATATTCTGATTGCAATTGTAAATTTTAATGAGTATATATTATATAATTCCAATTTGCGTTTTATTGAAGATTTTCTGATTCTAAATCCAATTGTTATTACAATTCTGATTCTAATTTTAATTTTCAATTCTATGTCCTAATTTTAATTCTAATTAATATATTGATTGAAATTGTAAATTATGATTCAACTAGTCATTCTTTTTCTGTTTATAAATAGTATTTTTAATAATAAATTAAAATTGTAATTGTAATATTAATTATAATTGTAATTTTGTAATTCTAATTCTATTTCAAATTCTATTTCGATTCCTAATTCTAATATTTTAAGTTTAATTTCAAATCTAATTCTAATTTTAAATTTACTGCTAATTCTTATTCTAATTTCAATTGTAAATCTAATTCTAATTCTAATTCTAATTCTAATTCTAATTCTAATTCTAATTCTAATTCTAATTCTAATTCTAATTCTAATTCTAATTCTATTACTAAAACATAATTATTGTTACAATTCTGCGTTACAAATATTTAATTTCAATTTTTATTATTTAGATTATTTTCGATCTCGAACAGATAGTATCTCAAGATTATATATATCCTTATGTATATTCAATGCTTTCTGGTTTGATAATTTTTCTGTTTTACTTTTAACTGGAATTTGCAACAAACGAAAATTTTTAATTTCTCAATCTCAATAATGGTATGATATTGAAAACTTTAAAAGAATTTATAATTTATTTTGACACAAATACAGAAATATCCAAATTTGTGAAAATTCCTACAGGATTTATTATTGGATTTGCCTACTGGGAATTTAAGAAAATTAGGATTCAGTTTTTAACATTACAAAATATTATTTTATAAATATAAATACGTCACGACTACGTGACAGAAATATTTAAATTAAACATGACAAATTAATATTATCAACTGTTTGTTTATCAAATTTATTTCTTCAAAATTAGAATCAATTTGAAACTGACTAAGAAGAGGATCGATATTAGTATAATCAGCGAACTTAAAAACCCCTAGTTTTTTAAGGAAACATCACAATGAATGTTCTCAAATTACAATTATTTTTAAAGAATCGAATAAAGTATCAATTTTTGAATTCTCCTTTAGAATTAGAATTTCTTTACTTTACCCTTGAAAAAGCGAAAGAATCATTATTTTCTCTCCGACCTTCTGTAGGAGTATAATTTTTAAACGAACCTGCAAATTAGGTTCAATTTCATTTTTTCGAATCACAAACAAATATATCATTACCTTGAGGTTTGAAAAACTTAGATATATGCAAGTACTGAACAATTTTTTCATTCACAGACAATCTCTAGCAAAGTTGAAAGCAAACAGAAAAAGTTGCTTTAAAAATTGTAATTTTTAAAAATCAAGAAGTGAACATGAAAATTTCCATAAAGTTGATACCCATTGTAGGATTATTTATCCTCCACAGTTTGAAAACAAATGCTAATACTAAGTGGATTGACGGTCTCGTCGAAAATATAAAAAGCGATCAGAAAATTCATCAGGTAATTATTTTATTTAATGATGGGGTAATCCCATCCAATTCACGATTTACTGACCTAATTAAGAAACTATCGAATAACAAACCAATTCTTAAAATCATTTTACAAAAGTCTGCTAACAATTCACTGACAAGTAACGATTCCGCAAATTACAATCCAAGAGTTTCGCTTTTTATTATCACAAATCCCGAGATCGACTATCAATTTGATTATCTAAAGCAACTCTCAAATGAAAGACGACGTCCAAAATGTTTGGTACTCCTCACCAAGGAACTACCAAATTACAGAAAATTTTTCACAGCACTTTGGTTGCAACAGTTCTTAGATGTCACTATTGTCTCCCTGGAGAAAAGTGATTTACAATTCGACACAGAACAAGTCAGAGATACAATTATCAACTACAATCCTTTCTCAAGGAAGTTATCAAAAAATGTTGCCTCCTTCAGAACCATTTGGTTTCCGGACAAAATGAAAAATTTACACCGTTACCCTCTAATAACAAGTTTAATACATAGCCCTCCAGATGTATTTAGACACGAAACTAAATCTGGAAGTGTCCACTACAGTGGATTAGCAATCGAAAAATTGAAAACATTTAGTCAAATCATGAATTTCACACTCGTGGCATTAAAAAATCAAACTTGGGGAACATTAAGTTGTTTAAAAAATACAACTCCGGGTATTTATTTGTCTCTCAGTAGGAACGAAGTCCAATTGGCGGCATTTGACGGACCTGTCGGATTATACAAAAACCGAAAAATAGAATTTTGCAAAGGTTTAAGAAGATTTCAATTTGGTATGATTGTGCCTGTTGTGAGAAAAGAGAGAAAATTATCTATTGAAATCGAGTGGCAAATAAAAAAAGCATTGACTGTCATGATTTTGCCCCTTCTCGTTTGGTTTGTGTCAAAAATCATGAGATTCCAACCAAGAACATGGAAAATCGAGTATCTTTATCGAATAATTTTTGGAATCCCAACTCCGAATGAACCAACAAAATGTGTAGAAAGGATCGTTTTTGCTGCATTCTTATTCGGTTGTTTGACGTTCTCTTCGGAAATTTTCACAGCGATAGCGGACGTTCAGTTGATAACGGAATCGTCATTTGAATATGAAAATTTACAGGAAGTTCTTAACTCAAATTTACAAATAAATATTATCGAAAACTACCGCTTTGTGCATAGGAATGTGAAAGATGTGGTTTTACAGCAAATCTTAAACAAATCCGTTTCTAGATATTCTGATCTTGAATGCGTGGAACTATTACTGAAGTACAAAAATTGGACATGCATTGTTACCGTTCGCGGAACGGAGTTTATAGTTCGAAACAAAATTGATAAATGCGGACAACCACTTACTAAATTTATTGTAGATGGATTTTTATCTGGTCCTGGTTTCACGTTGCTTGGATCAGGTACACCTTATGCAAAACGTATTGATCAAATAACTCAAAGGATTATTGCTTCTGGAATATCAACGAAGTGGATGCAACCTTACACACTGCGGAAATATACTTCTGCGCAAATTGGTAAATCTTGTGTTTCTGAAGTATCACATTCGAAAATAATCATAATTAAACTGTTGCTTCTTCCCATCATCGGATACATCTTCTCTATTTCCACTTTCATTATGGAATTAATCGTAAATTGGACCTTAAAAGAAATTCGAGGCGGTATTTTGTTGGCAATGCATTGTCTTTTTCTTCCTGGACTATATGTGATGCTCCAGGATGAAAGGGTCCCATATATCCCCAAATAATATTACATATAATAATAATAAGCACAATCGGGTTGAGGACAGCATCTCTTCATCTCCAACAGTATCCCACCGATTTCTTTAAACTGAGGATGAAATTTTAGATTTATTTTGTACATCTTTGAATGAGTTTGTAATTGCTACACATGTGTATTTAAAACAAGCCTCGTAATTTTGTTGACGATTCGCTATTGAGTTGTAATTCTAAGTTTACATTTTGTAGCCCTGACGTTGATTTTTACCGTTGGCCTTGGTTTTTCTTCAAATAAATAAACGAATCCAATCTTTGTTTAATTAGTTTATTTTCAAACAGATCTGGTTAGAATTTTATAATTAATATTATTGATTTAAATACAAAGTGTTGCATAATTGGGACGATACAAATTTACATACATACATAGTTTTCTTAATTCCTACCACACTGAACGTAATGAAAAAAATGTAAGTTACTAAAAGTTAAGATGCATAAAATGTTTTACATATAAGCCCATAGTTTACCTCAACATTTTTTTTCCAAAAAAAATACTTTTGTTTTGATTTGGATATGGGTATCAGAATCAAAAGTATAGTCTTTATTTAGTTTTGATTCAGATTCCGGAACAAAAATAAATATTAATAAATTTATTTAAGAACCGTTTTTTAATAATATTGATAATAGTATTTAGAGGCCTTTTACGGATAAAGATGTTCGTTTTTTACAAAAATTGTATAAATTGCTACAAGTTTCGATACTTTGATTAAGTCCTCATCAGGCAATTTTTAATAATAATAAATAAATTTTTAATCTTAAAACGAACATAAACAAATCAAAAATACATCTGTGTAATGAAAATTAATATTTTTATAAGATTTTAATCGTCACCAAAGAGAAAATTAATTTGAAAAACAAAATAAAGGAGAAAAAACTCACCTTGTGTTTGATCACATTAATAATCATATAATAAAAGGTAAAATTTTAAATTTTTTTTGAAAAACATGATGGTAAGAAAGTTCATGGTAAAAACCATCGTAATGAAAATCATTGTGAACGTTACGATGAACACCATGTGAGAAACATTCAAATCCACACTAATACTGATAAATGGCTAATTAATTTGACAAATATTGATATTCCTAATGATGTTCAAGAAATTCTTAGTCTTCGTGGTCATTTCTCTTTTTCTTATAATTCAAAGAGAGAAATTCCCATCTCAAAGATTATCACCAATTTCGAATATGGTTTATTGAAATTTTCACCAGATACAAAAGATTATTTGCGAGGAAAGTTTGTCTTTAATCTACAGCAATTTTTATATATAATTCATCTTCTTTGCACTTGTAACTATTTTAAAAAACTACTTTCTATAAAAATTTATAAAAATAAACAATTTCTTAATTCTTTTGATTTGATTGTAACTTCAGCAGATAAGGGTAATCATAAACGGTTCTTATTAACAAGTTTATGTATAATGAAAAATTTTTAGATTTATTAAATGATAAAAAAAACATATTTAAAAATTAAAAAAGATCCAACTCAAGCTGCCTTAAATACTTTACTTAAAAGATTTTTCAATAAAAAATTTTTTGATAAGAACACATATATGATTATCTAAATTGTACCAACGGATATGCACCAAGATTTTATGGTCTACCAAAGATTCATAAACCTAATATACCTTTAAGACCAATTACTGCTTACTATATACAGTATAATGTTATAATTTCAAATTATTACATTTCTAAAACTTTAAATAAAAATAATAGCCATTTCATTAAAGATTCTTGGTCCTTCAAACGTAAGATTAATAACATTAAATTTATTCCTGACAATTTTGAAATTTTCTCCCTGGATGTGGTGTCTATGTACACAAATATCTCATGGGAGAAAATTAAAACATCAGTTCGAGATCGATGGAATATTATTAAAAAATATACTACTTTTTCTAAAGACGAATTTATTAAGGCTTTAGATTTTTCTTTATCATCATCTTATTGTACTTATAATAATGAATTTTATAAAAAAAATCTTTGGATTACCCATGGGATCTCCAATTTCATCTAGTACTGCAAATTTGGTAATGGAAGATTTAGAGGACGAAATTCTTTCACTTTTAAAATCATTTTTTATTTTAGATATATAGATGATATCCTTATTTGTGCTCCATCAAACAAAATCAGGAAATTTTAACGAAATTTAATAATATGCTAATAAAAACTTAAAATTCACTTTAGAGTATTGGAAAAATAATATAATTAATTTTTTAGATTTTTCACTTATAGTTGAAAATAATAAAGACTAACTGGTACCGAAAAAGTAATTGGTCTGGACGTTATATTAATTTTGCATCACAACATCTTTTATCGCAAAAAATTGATATTTACTCTCTAGTTGATAGAGCAATTAAATTATCTCATCCATCTTTTCATAAAGATAATTTAATAATTATTAAAAATACACTTTTAGAAAATGGTTTTCCATTAAAATTATTAGATGATAAGATAAATTCACGTTATAAACTTGTCCATTGAATTAGTATGAATATAGAAGGTTTGGAAGTTCAATACAGTTTGACGAATTCAGGAAAATTGCAACATAGTTCCAATTCGTATTTGTCACAAAGCGGAATTCACTGAAACTCTTTGTGAATTGTTTTTAATTTATTTCAATTAGTTTTTGTTTACTGGGATATTAATTTTCATTACAAATGTGTTTTTGATTTGCTTATGTTCGTTTTAAGATTAAAAATTTATTTATTATTATTAAAAATTGCCTGATGAGGACTTAATCAAAGTATCGAAACTTGTAGCAATTTATACAATTTTTTGTAATGAACGAACATCTTTAACCGTAAAAGGCATCTAAATACTATTATCAAAAATAAATATTGTTTATGTTTTGATTCCTATATCAAAATCAAAAGTCGATTAAAATCCTAGCACTGCCACCAATTATGTTGTCGCCGTAAGAAACTTTGGTGTATTGGTTACTCAACTGAGAGACATCTCTAATTTATTTAAGTAACAAGCAAAAGTACAAAAACTTGGAGATAATCAATCCTTCCCCTATTTTTTTCAAATATTTCAAATTTCTTTAAATGAGCAAAAAATCAATAGCTCTCAAATTACAATTATTATTAAAGAATCGGTTAAAGTATCAATTTTTAAATTCTCTTTTAGAATTAGAATTTCTTTACTTTATCCTTGAGAAAGCGAAAGAATCATTATTTTCTCTCCTACCTTCTGTAGGAGTATAATTTTTGAACGAACCTGCAAATTACGTTCAATTTTTTTTTTCGAATCACAAACAAATATATCATTACCTTGAGGTTTGGAAAACTCTGATATGCAAGAACTGACACATTTTAACATTCACCGATAACCACTAGTAAAGTGAAAACAAACAGAAAAAGTTGCTTTAAAAATTGCAATTTTTAAAAATCAAGAAGTGAACATGAAAATTTCTATAAAGTTGATACCCATTGTAGGATTAATAATCCTCCACAGTTTGAAAACAAATGCTAATACTAAGTGGATTGACAGTCTCGTCGAAAATATAAAAAGCGATCAGAAAATTCATCAGGTAATTATTTTATTTAATGATGATGCGATAATCCCATCCAATTCACGATATAATGATCTAATTAAGAAAATATCCAGCAATATACCAGTTCGCAAAATCATTTTACAAAATTCTGCTAACAATTCACTGACAAGTAACGATTCCGTAAATTACAATCCAAGAGTATCGCTTTTTATTATCACAAATCCCGAGATCGACTATCAATTTGATTATCTAAAGGAACTATCAAATGAAAGACGACGTCCAAAATGTTTGGTACTCCTCACCAAGGAACTACCAAATTACAGAAAATTTTTCACAGCACTTTGGTTGCAACAGTTCTTAGATGTCACTATTGTCTCCCTGGAGAAAAGTGATTTACAATTCGACACAGAACAAGTCAGAGATACAATTATCAACTACAATCCTTTCTCAAGGAAGTTATCAAAAAATGTTGCCTCCTTCAGAACCATTTGGTTTCCGGACAAAATGAAAAATTTACACCGTTACCCTCTAATAACAAGTTTAATACATAGCCCTCCAGATGTATTTAGACACGAAACTAAATCTGGAAGTGTCCACTACAGTGGATTAGCAATCGAAAAATTGAAAACATTTAGTCAAATCATGAATTTCACACTCGTGGCATTAAAAAATCAAACTTGGGGAACATTGAAATATTTTAAAAATATGACTCCGGGTGTTTATTTGTCTCTAAGGAGGAACGAAGTCCAATTGTCGGCATACGAGGGTCCCGTCGGATTATACAAAAGCCGAAAGGTAGAATTTTGCAAAGGTTTAAGAAGATTTCAATTTGGTATGATTGTGCCTGTTGTGAGAAAATTATCTATTGAAATCGACTGGCAAATAAAAAAAGCATTGACTGTTATGATTTTGCCCCTTCTCGTTTGGATTGTGTCAAAAATTATGAGATTCCAACCAAGAACATGGAAAATCGAGTATCTTTATCGAATAATTTTTGGAATCCCAACTCCGAATGAACCAACAAAATGTGTTGAAAGAATCGTTTTTGCTGCATTCTTATTCGGCTGTCTTGCGTTCTCTTCGGAAATTTTCACAGCGATAGCGGACGTTCAGTTGATAACGGAATCGTCATTTGAATATGAAAATTTACAGGAAGTTCTTAACTCAAATTTACAAATAAATGGTAACGAAAACTTCCGTTTCGTACATAGGAATATTGAAGATGTGGTTTTACAGCAAATCTTAAACAAATCCGTTTCTAGATATTCTGATCTTGAATGCGTGGAACTATTACTAAAGTACCAAAATTGGACATGCATTGCTACTGTTGGCCGAGCAGGATTTTTAATTCGAAACAAAATTGATAAATGCGGACAACCACTTACTAAATTTATTGTAGATGGATTTTTATCTGGTCCTGGTTTCGTGTTGCTTGGATCAGGTACACCTTATGCAAAACGTATAGATCAAATAAGTCAAAGGATTATTGCTTCTGGAATATCAACGAAGTGGGTGCAACTTTACACACTGCGGAAATATACTTTTGCGCAAATTGGTCAATCTTGCGTTTCTGAAGTATCACAATCCAAAATAATCATAATTAAGCTGTTGCTTCTGCCCATCATCGGATACATCTTCTCTATTTTCACTTTCATTATTGAATTAATCGTAAATTGGTCCTTGAGAAAAATTCAAGGCGGTATTTTATTGTCAATGAATTGTCTGTTTCTTCCTGGACTATATATGACGCTTTACGGTGAAAGGGACTCATATATTCGACCTTCAGCAGAACTATAATTTTTTGTCCCCTACATATACTTTACATTCGATTTTGCATTTACAAATCACAAACTTATTATTACTTCGATCTTTGAAAACTTCTGGACTTGAGTATAAACATAGCATTATATTCTCAGACTACTTCGAGCAAGTGAAGACGAATGTTGGCTTGGAGCAGGCACTCCTTATGGAAAACGTATTGATGAAATCATTCAGAGATTAATTGATTCTGGAATAGCAATCAAGTGGCTGAAACTCTATGAATCACGGAAATATATTTCTTCCAAAATTGGTAAATCTTGTAACTTCGAAATACCACGTTCTAAAGTGATCCTACATCAGCTGCTGTATCTTCTTGCCATTGGACACATCTTATCTATTTTCGCTTTTGTTATTGAATTAATCGTGAATAGAATCTTGAGAAAAATTGAGGTAACATTCTCTTGGTAATGAAGTTGACGGTTCTGATGATGTCCGGAACTCATTATTGACAACAAAAGCTTTAATCATTACAATTGCTTATCATTGCAATTTTTCTACGATTCCAAAAAAATTGTGCTCCCCTACAATCCGTGAGTTCTTCAGCACCTATTTTGGGTCCGATTTCCATCAAAGATCAGATTAGGTTAATTTCATAAATCTGTAGGTATCAAATTATAATTATTCGAGCATGATTAAAGGGTACATACAAAATTTCCACTGGAGATGATTATATCAATGCCAATAAATAATTTTTGTATTCCCTATTATTTTATGAATGTAGTTTCGAACTAAGTATCAATTTTTGAATTCTTCAAACCTCCTCTCAATTACTTTTTTCTTTCGACCTTCTGCGGAACTGTAATTTTTTGACAAACGTACAATTTCGTATTCCGGAAACAAAAACAAGTGTATCATTACACATCGATTTCTGAAAACCTCAGATACTGAAATGCTGACATTAATTAAATTTACTTCGAAGAGGTGAAAACTAATTTGGTTTCTACAAGCTGATTTAACAATTAATTTCAGAAACAGTATAATTTTAGAATAATAAATAGTATACTCAATTGTTCTAGTCTTTTGTGTGAATTCAGAGTATGTGCACCGTATGTCCAGTTTATAATTAAATAAATAAATTAAACATATTTATATCTCTTTTTATTCCCTGTAAAAAATTTCCGAGAAATGTTATTAAAATTTTATGAAAATAATTAAATTTTTTCAAAGAATTTTCAAATTTTCAAATTTCAAATGCGATAAAAATCGCATTATTTGAAAATAGTTTTAAAAAAAGTCGAAAAAGTCAATATCCTAGGCCTACTTTTTTCTCTAACAACGTCATAACAAGGATAGAAAAAAGAAATTGACACTTGTAAATTATAATTTTTTTTTAAATTTTATTGAAAGAAATAGATATAAAGAATTGGTTTACTTCTTTTTAGAGACACCAACAGTTCTTCCACGTCTGCCAGTGGTTTTGGTGTGTTGACCACGAACACGAAGGCCCCAATAGTGACGTAGACCTCGGTGAGCTCTAATTTTCTTCATACGTTCCAAATCTTCACGAAGTTTTGAGTCCAAATTGGAACTCGTGAGCTGAAGAAAAAAAATAATTTCTTTATTTTATTTCAAAAATTCAAAATTAGACAATTATTTTCTTTTTTCTACAAAATTCAATGCATTATTTAAACTTTAAATAATTTTTTAATTTTTAATGCACTGAATAAAATTTTAACAAACTAAAGAAAATTTAAAGACAAAAAAAAATACAGAAATCTTTACGTAAATAATTTCTTATTCTAAATTATCGAAATGTAACAAATTTTCTTAAAAAATCTTCTCCAATGGAATATTACAGAGAAGGGCTTTTTATTAAAGCTAACAAATATAAAGAATATAACTTTATTAATAATAAAATATTTTATACTTTAAAAATAAAATATTTTATACTTTTTAAATAATAATCGTTCAAAAGTTTTACAAAATCTCTGTTAATATATAAACAACCCACCTGTGAGTACTTTCCATCAACAATATCTTTTTGCCTGTTGAGGAACCAGTCAGGAATTTTATACTGTCTGGGATTACTCATAATAGTAACGATCTTTTCAACCTGCAAGAAAAAATAAAAATTAGTGACAAAATAATTATTTTATACCTTAATTAAAGTTAAACTTTCTACAAAAAATTGTGTGAATCAAGGTTGCCACAAAAATTTAATTTTGTTTTTTTCCTGATTTTCAGAAAATTTTTTTGACTTTTTCCTTGACCCGAAGGAATATTTTGATTTACTCGAAAAATGATTAGATATTGAAAAAAAAGTTCAATTACATTTATTTACCAATTTCTTTAATTCAAAAATTATTCGAAAACATCAATAACTTCTTTTTTAAATAAATACAGGCCTCGGATCGACTTTAAGGTGCAAAAAAAGTTGCTTTAGTCGATTTGAAATAGAAAAAAAGTCGAAAAAGTCGTTTATTTAATTCAGTGTCGTCACAAAAATTTGAATTTTTGGAAATTTGTGTTTTTAAATTTACACTTGAAGATTTTTCATTAAAATTTTTGAGAAATCAATTATTTTCAAAATTTGCAATTAAAATTCTTTTAAAGTTTATTTTCAAAATTTTTTATCAAACACTTTGAAAAAATTAATTATTTTCAATTAAATTTTACAAAATTTCAATTATTGAAACTCTCCTCTATTGTAAATTTTGAAAATTTATTTAATATTTATAAAAATAGTTAAATTTTTTCGAAGAAATTATTAAAAAATTTAGGAAATAATTGAATTTTATGGAAATATTTGAAAATATTTGAATTCTTGCGAAGAATTTTGCCATTTATAAAAATAATTGAATTGTTTCGAAGGATTTATTAAGATTTTAGAAAATAATTGAATTTATTCGAAATATATTGAAAATTTTTTTAAAAATTAAATTCTTTAGAGAAATTCAATTTCAATTATTTTCAAAATTTGCAATTAAAATTCTTCAAAAGTTGATTTTCAAAAATTTGTATAAAACACTTTAAAAAAAATCAATTATTTTCAATTAAATTTTACAAAATTTCAATACTTTTTGAAACTCTTTTCAATTCTAAATTTCGAAAATAAGTTGCATTTTATGCTAAAAATTATTGCAATATTCGGAAGAAATGTCGAAAAAGTCGTAATTTTTAAAAATAAGTCGAAAAAAGTCGCATTTTTTGAAAATAGTCGAAAATGTTATAATATCCGAGGCCTGTAAATATTTAATCATTATTATTTCTCCTTAGGAATTAGGATTTTCAAAAATTTCAAACTGCTACTGTAACTTCTTTAAAATTATTTTCATCTTTTCAAATTCAATTATTATTTTCTTAGAATTTTTAACTAAAATTCTTCTCTAAATTTATTTTTTTTTTTATTAATTTTCGAAAAAGAAAATTCTTGAAATTAAATATTATATTTATATTTAAACTGAAATTAAAATAAAAATTTGGAAATTATCTCACCTCTTCTTCGGAACATTCTCCAGCGCGTTTGTCCAAATCAATATCAGCTTTTTTAAGGACAATATTTGCGTAACGCCTTCCAACTCCCTTAATTGCCGTCATGGCGAACATGACTTTTCTGTTTCCGTCAATGTTCGTGCCCATGACACGCAAAATGTGTTGGAACTTTTCTGGAATTACTAGCGACTGTAAAGAAAAAAATTCAGAAAATATTTTTAAAAAAATGTATATTCATAAATATTTAAAATTTTTTAATTCAGAAAATATTTTAAAATGTTATATTCATAAAATATGAAAAAAATTTAAATTCATAAAATATTTCAAATAATAAAGAAGCATAAGAAAATAATTGAAGACGAAAAATAATGAAGATTGTAAAACAAATAAAAAATTGTTAATTTTACAAAATTTAATTTTAAAAAATTTTCAATTTTTGTAATAGTTCATTTTTTTTATTTCATTTGAACCAGTCTATTTTTTTTCTTCCTAATTTTAAATTTTTGGAATAATTTTATATTCTTAACAATGTCGAAAAATATACTACTCAGACCTCTAATAGAATACAAAATTAAAATACATATAAATTTTAGTTTTGTCTTCTCTTAAAAAGCATTGCAACTTAATTTTGTACAATTTAAAAATTTATGAACAAAAAAAGTTGTTCAATTTATAAAATTGTTAAATAATTAAAAAATTGTCGAATGATTATAAAAATATTAATAAAGTAATAAGTGTCACTTGTTTTTAAATTATTTAAAAATATAATCAAAATAATCTCATGTGACATATGAACATAACCTAAAAAACGACAAAATATAAATTTTAAAATTGATAATTCCAAACAAACACGTTTTAAAAAACAAGTGCAAAATTCAAACGAAAAAGTTAAAATCGACCCTCTGGAGGATAAAATTTTAAATAAAATAAAAAATTTTCCCTGTACGAAAATTTCGCACCACTTAACCTCAAAATAAGTAAATTAATAAAACCACAAATTTTAATATTTGTACTATAAAAAAATGTTACAACACTTTAAATAATTTAACAAATTATAACTCTCCTTTATATTTTCATTACTAAATAAGAGAAAAAAAAAATTGACAACACAAAGCACGATTTTCAAGCATCTTTTAATCACTCATTAATTCACAAAATCCTCAATGAAAAAACACAATTTCTTTTAAAAATTAAAAAACCACTTTAAATTTATAATTAAAATGTAGAAACATATTTATTTTCTTAACGATGTTTCAGATTAAATTGGATTTCGACAAAAATTATAAACGAAACTCACCATCTTGTTAAAGTGTCAAGAAGAAAAAGATCAAACAGGCCAGCAATGGGTAACCAATTCACAGGAAATATTCTATCAACAGGGTTGGCAATGAACAGATTGTCACAGGGAATTTTAAAGGTTTATTCACAATGCTGAAAATTAAAAAGCATGTGCGCCATAGTCTGTCTCTGTCACACGCTAGTATTTAATATTTTTTATTATTAACTATTTTTAATCTTGTTAATCTAATAAAGTTTTTAATAAAAAGCATTATTTAAATTATCAACATAATTACGAAAATTTAAAAATGAGCGATATTATCAATATACAGCCAATATCATATATGTCTTCCTTCCGGTTTGGACAACATTTTGAAAAGTTGTCCAAAATTTAGAAAATGTATTTTTAACATTGAAATTTGTGAATAGACCCTAATAATTGTGTAAACACCTTTACGCCTACACATGTGATTCAACCTTTACCGTTACGTTCAATTACGTAAAAAATTCGCGAATTTACCATTGTTTACCATTATTTTCGAAAGTTGTCCACATTAAAAGTTGTTCTACAAAATCATTGATCAGTGACCAAATACAACGCAGTTCTAACATATATATATATGTATATAATTCTCCGATATATAACCTGAATTATAATAATGTAGTTTTATCCACATTAAATTTCAGTTTGTTATTTAAATATTTAAATTTTCGGTTAATTGAAAAATGTACTTAATATCATCGCCTATTAATTTAAACATTCCACAAGTGAAGGATGTGAATTTTCATTCTACTGTCAAACAATAAATGAAACATAGTAAACTCTCTTAAGGTTATGTGAGTTTCCATTTTTAATTTATGGCTTTCAAATCTCTTTATCAAATATAAAGCAAACAGCTTGTATCGTTAAAAAAGAATACAATAACTGTAAAAATTCATTTCATTTTTAAAAAAAGCGTGTAAATTCAAGTTTCTTTGAATATTTGCAAGTAAAGTAGGGAAATTTTTATAAATTTCCCAGTGAAAATTGAATGAAAAACGTTTAAAATTCTTCCTTCTCATATTCGGTATGACTATAATTTTAATGGGTTTTTAAAAATAAGATACACGAAATAAAGAGTAAATGGGGGGGAAAAAATAGGAAAATATAAAGAATTAACATTAAAAAAGTGTGAAAAAAATTTAGTTCCAAAAAAAGTTGCGGTTATTTTTTTATTTTTTCGCATTTTTATTTCCTTTCTTATTCCGAGTTCCTTGAACTTTGTGGCGTGGCACAAAATTTATGACTTCGTTTTCAGCGAAATGAAAATTATGGGAAAAAATTTACTTTTATCTCGAATTTAATAAAAAAATTTTCATAAAGCGAATTTATTGTATTTTATTTTTAAACTTTATTTTTCTGGTAAATATTAAAGATGTTAAATAAATAATTGATAATAAAAAAAAGGGAATTTTCTCAAAAATTGAAAATAAAATATTTCTTTCTTCTTTTTTCCAGGCAAAAAAATTTCTGCATAGAAAGAAAGAGAAAACGTAATAATTCGAAAATTAACTCGAAATATTGCAATGCGTCCAATTATCTTATTGTGAAATGTTGATTGCTTTCGACAGTTAAATGCTTGGAATATAACTAAACATCTTGAGCTGTAAGTGAATTATTTAAACAAAACAATGATTTAAAATTATTTCTCTTTAAGAAGGGAAAATTTTTTTTTCAAATATTTTTTAATTATACAATTTTTTTTTAAATTATAACCAAATTTTTTATTTCAATATTTTCATTTGTTAGAAAAATTTTTACTTATGCTTGAATTCCCCTTTTTGAAAAGTAAAATCCTCTTTTTTGCCTAATATTAATGAAAAAATCACTGTGATCCCTGTAATTATTATTAACGTTAAAACTAAATTAACAATTATTTTTTATTAATTAGTTAATATTGTTTTATTTTTATTATTTAATTAATTTATAAAAATAAATTAGTTACATATTAATTGTAATAATTATTTGACTCGATATTAATTTGAATAATTAAGTAATTAACAAGGTATTAATTTTAATAAAGTAATTTTTTTCAAAAATACATTTTCTGTTAATAAAAAGAAAATTAACCTTCGATTTTTGAAAAAAAATAAATAAAAAATCGATATTTTTGAATTATTTGCAATAATTTTTTTTGCATATTTTAAAATTTTTGAAAATTGAGGTTTCATTAGGTATTATTTTTTTTTATATTTGAACCAAAAAAAAAAAGTTGGAGGTACTGTAAAATATTTGATTAATTAATAATTATTATTACTAATTAATACCTAATAATTAAATTTAATAATTATTGCTTTACAATTTAATTGATTAATAATTATTACTTAATAGTTTAATTAACAAATAATTAACATTTTCGACTTTTTTCGACTATTATCTTTCATAAATTATTTAAAAAATATTTTTGAAAAATTAATTTTAAGAATTTGTTTATTATAATTTTTTGAAAATAATTAATAACTTAAAAAACATGGACAGTTAGAATCACTATAAAGAACTAAATTTTTGTATTTATATAATAAATCTGTTTATATTGTGGCCTTATGGTCACAATGTTAACAGATTTATTTAACAAAAATTAAGGTTCTGAAAACATTCTAAGTTATATTTAAATAATTGAATTCTCTAAGAATTTTCGGAAAATTATTAAAAGTAATTGATTTCGAGAAGAAGTTTGATTAAAAATTGTAGAAAATAATTGAATTTTAAGAGAGTTAAAGTTGTAATTTTTAGAAGTTATTAAATTTCAGAAGGTTTTAAATAGAAATTTTTAAAATTTTATTTTCGTATAAAAACAAACAAGAAGTATTTAAATATTTATTTAACGAAATTATTCAAGTTTTAAATAATTAAATTTAGAAATCAGTGAAAGATCAGAAGAATAAAAAATAAATTTTTTGTGACGACACTGAATTAATTAAATAAATGACTTTTTCGACTTTTTTTCTATTTTAAATCGACTAAAGTGACTTTTTTTGCACCTTAAAGTCGTTCCGAGCCCTGCGAAAGTAGTAAAAGTTACTATAAACATGTTTTACTATAAAAGTAGTAAAAGTTACGTTACATTTTTCTCAGTGGTATTTAAAATTATTATATTAAACTATTTCTTCTTTTCACTATAAAAAATACTAATTTGTAACATTTTTACTATTTTTTTTATTATTACCATTTACACAATTATACTTAAATAGGTGATGGAAATTGTTCGTCCACTTTTCATTAAATAAAAATTTATAGAATCCTTAGTCAGTAAATTTATTTTTAAGAAAAATGATATTTAAAAAAATATTCAAGTTTTTATTTTAATAATATAATTGAGAACCTTTGTTATATCAAGATTATATTACTGCGCTTGAGCAAGACGTTTACGAATGTTCATAGTTTGATGACTCAGTTGTGCTTCTCTCTCCAAACGAGAGACTTGTGTACATAAAATATCAATGGAGATTGTATTTTAAATTTTTACCCATTTAACTGAATATTTCTCTTTTTTTTCTCTCCCTCTCTCGTTTGGAGAGAGATGTACAACTCGAAATTATTTTTATTTTTTTATGTACAAAAAAAGTGCTTTTTACCATCAAAATCAAAATAAGGTAACTTCTTTTTATTTTGAGGTTATTTTAAAAACGTGCTCCAACAAAGATTTTTTGTTATGTATTTTACTATATATCATATTTTTACTATTTTTTTTTTTATTTTTTACTATATAATAACAATTTTTAATTTTTTTAATTTTTTAAAAAAAAATCTTTTTTTTAACAATTTTTTTATTGTAGTGACGAGAACTCGTAGCAACAAGAAATTTTTTAAAATTGATAGGATTTGGAATGATTGTTTTTCTTAAATTTAAATGTGACGCTTTGGAAATTTGCAAAAATGTACATATTATTAATTATTTTCAAAATAGTAAAACAGTTTTTGAAGAAAAAATACCTATTTTGGAATAATGATGGAAAAGAAAAATGTGTTTTAAATGATAATTGTTTTAATAAAATCCGCAGATGTTTGGTTCGGTGCAAATAAAGCAAGAATACAACAATTCAGAGGACAACCAAAATGGTACTAGCGTGCAAAACAACTTTGAATATTCATCATTCACTAGTCAGGATGTTGAGTACATATACCGTCAATTACCCCATTTTTGGAGTCAGACACAAATGCCAAGTGTTCAATTATGTGAAGGAAATCAGCCAAAACATGATGTTCCTTTCCGACCAGACATCCATCCGCATGAGGTAAAAAAATAATCGCATTTTTTTCGAGAAGAAATATTATAACTTGAGTATATGTAAATTTTAATCATTTTCTTCTTAGGGTAAATAAAAAATGGTCAGGGAAAAGTCAGGGATTTTTTTTGGTAAAAGTACTGGATGAAATTGAATTTTTGAAAATTCATGAGAAAACTCTGAATTTTGATGTTTTTTTTTGTTTGCCTCGTAAACTATGAAATTACCACGAATTTTAATACAAAACCTTCAATTTTTTCTATTTATCACAATAATTTTTTTTTAAATAACTTAATTTTTCAAGAACTATCAGAAAATTATGACTTATAAATTATTTAATGAATAATTTTTAAAATTTTCATAAATACTAGATTGATAGAAGAATTTTAGTTAAAAATAATTTTTAAAAAATTGAATTTTGAAAAAGTTACAAATGATTCCAAAAATTCAATTATTTTCAAAAGTTATAAAAATTCTTCGCAAAACTTCAATTATTATGATCAACAATTTTTTAAAAATTCTCGTCAAAAATTCAATTATCTTTATAAATAATAAAATTTTCGTCAAAATTTCAACTATCTTTATAAATAATAAAATTATTCACAGAAATTCAATTATTTTTAAAAATTTTAATAAAATTCTTGACAAAATTTCACAGGAATTTAATTATTTACAAAATTTTTAATAAATTTCTTCGAAATAATTCCATTATTTCCATAAGTAATTAAATTTTTCCAGGAATTCAATTATTTAATATATAAAATTTCATAAAATTTTTCGAAAAATGTCAATTATTTAAAAAAGATTTTTATAAAATTCGTCGTAAGAAGTCAATTATTTTTATAAACTTGAATAAAATTCGTAGCAAGAATTCAATTATTTATACATAAATAATAAATTTTTTCACAGAAATTCAATTATTTTTAAAAATTTTAATAAAATTCTTGGCAAAATTTCACAGGAATTCAATTATTTACAAAATTTTAAATAAATTTCTTTGAAATAATTCAATTATTTTCATAAGTAATAAAATTTTCACAGGAATTCAATTATTTAATAGACAACATTTTATAAAATTTTTCGAAAAATATCAATTATTTTTTTAAAAAACTTCTATAAAATTCGTCGCAAGAAGTCAATTATTTTTATAAATTTGAATAAAATTCGTAGCAAGAATTCAATTATTTATATAATTAAAAAAATTCTTTACAGAAATTCAATTATTTTTAAAAATTCTAATAAAATTCTTGGCAAAATTTCACAGGAATTCAATTATTTACAAAACTTTTAATAAATTTTTCCAGGAATTCAATTATTTAATGTACAAAAATTTATAAAAATTTTCAAAAAATATCAATTATTTAAAAAGATTTTTATAAATTTCGTCGCAAGAATTCAATATTATTTTTGTAAACTTGAATAAAATTCGTTGGAAGAATTAAATTATTTTCATAAATAATAAAAATCATCACAGAATTTGAATTATTTTTGATACAATTTTAATCAAATTCCTCGAAAAATGTAATTATTCTTAAAAATTTTATTAAAATTTTTCAAAAAGAATTCAATTATTTAAAAATTTATTGATAAAATTGTTTATGAAAATTCAATTATTTAAAAATTTGTTGATAAAGTTCTTTATGAAAATTCAATTATTTAAAAATTTGTTGATAAAATTCTTTATGAAAATTCAATTATTTAAAAATTTGTTGATAAAATTCTTTATGAGAATTCAATTTTAACAAGCATTCAATTATTCAATAAATTATTTATTTTTTAATTTAAATAATTTCAATTTTTCTAGAATTTTTCTAATAAAAATTTGATTTGAACTTTTTCGTCCGCCATATTGGATCCTCCATTTTGAATTTTTAAAAACAAACATCCGATTCATAATCTTTGACCTCGAAAACCTTCAAGTAGAAATTTTTAAATTAGACGCGCTAGGGAAAATCTAGTAATACTATTTTTCAATTTCTAAATTGAATCCGAGGCCTGGAATTTTTTAAAAATATCAAAATGGCTTTATCCCTTTAAGCCCCTTTGGACTTGTATTTTGTAAGTTTCTTTCGATGGAAAAAAAATCAAAGAAAAACTTGATGTAATTTTTTTTTTCAGCAAACGCAGTCACAATTCGCGGTGATGAATTATCTACATCCATTCCCAATGAGCCAGTCAGAGACACAAACACCAATGAGTGAATCGAATCCAGTAGAAAATACAAATATTACTGAACAATCACAATCATCCCCTTCCTCAGTGATAAAGCGCACAACTAGTCCAACAAATAAATCGTCTTCCTCATCCGATCCCAATTCAAAGAAACCCAAGTGTCACTGTGAAATATGCTTCAAAGAATTTGGACACAAATCAAATCTTTTTATTCACATGCGTACACATAATGGTGAACGTCCCTATAAATGTCCCCAATGTGAAAAATGTTTCACACACAGTGGTAATCTTGCAATTCATATGCGTACACATTCAGGTGAAAAGCCATACGCATGTCAAATTTGTGGGAAAATGTTTAGTCACAGTGGAAATTTGTCGACCCATCTTCGAACGCATTCTGGAATAAAACCCTATAAATGCAGTGTATGTTCGAAGGAATTTCGTCACAGTGGCAATCTATCGATTCATGAACGTATTCATTCTGGAATAAAGCCATTTCAATGTACAATTTGTGGCAAGGAATTTTATCACAGCGGTAATTTAACGACCCACATGAAGAAGCATACGAATGATGAGCCACGCGATGATATGAGTAAGAAAACCGATGTCCAAGAGGAGGTAAGTCAGGAACCATGTAGACCCCATCCCGATGGTGGTATTCAATGTGAAACTATTAATAGTATTTAGATAATTAGTATTTTAATGGAGATTTTTTCAAAAAGCCACTACTTTTTATTTCTGCTATGCTTCAATAAAAGAAGACGTAAATTAAATTCAGTTCCAAAAAAAAAAGAATTTATTTTGTAAATGCAATTGTAATTGGCATTATGATTTATCGTTAATCTTAATCATTAGAATTTTAAATATTAAAAAAATCCTAAAATATTTTTAAGTACATAGGGTAAACGTACCAATTGTCGAGGATGGTTCCTGTTGTCGAGTAAACAAACTTTGAATTTTATTTAAACAGTGTAGCACATTGTAAATCAAAAAAAGTAATAAATATTAATTTTTTTATGCGTTATAAATGTGAAAAAAATATATTAATATTATATAAACAAACAAATGAGACATTTTAGACAATATTTTTTGGTTATTACCATGGTAACATCGACAAATGGAACACCCTCGGCAATTGGTACACTTACCCTACTCGTTGTTATAATTAGTAAAAGCAAAAATTTAGACAACTGCTGGTAAGATATTTTATCCAATTCATAGATATTGTACGATTACACTCGCATTTACGGATCTTAATTAGAAATTAGACTTAAGATTTAAAACAAAATTAATAGTCTATACGCCTGTAAATTTTTCTGACATTCATTACACATCATGCATATATTTATTGTTTCCTTATTTTTATTTATAAAAAAATAGCTTTTACATACGATAGACAAAGATGTCTAATTATATTTGAAATTATGTTCTTAAATCATTATGTACCTATTTTTGTTTATACCTTCAATTTTCGAAGCATTTTTAATTATTTTAGGCCATGTCCATGGTAATTTTTCTAGTAGGTAGAACATTTGTATTATATTTCCTCGTGAGATTAAATAATACCGCATTATTTATAAGAATATCAGTTTCTACATTATAGAAGACGAGAAAATTTACGAAAGCAAGTTATGTAAATAATTTACTAAGCAGTAAGAATAATTAATTCAGGATACAATTCAGTGGGGATGAAAGTATTTTCTTTTTTACGTTATATATATATATATGTCAAACTTGAACATGGCTTTTAAAAGGAATAAAATGATTATTCACAATATAAAAAGTTACAATTAAAAACAAATATTTATGTTTCGGTTTATTTACATCTAAACTAAAAAATAAATATTGTCGAATTCGTTGACATTCGGATGTAATTTTATTATTCGCCTCCTTAAAAAAATACTTCCGTGATATTTTTATTTCAGCTAATTGCAGGTTCAGTGAGCACTCCTAGAGTTTATGAATTCATGACAGAATATAAAGCAACAATTTTTGTTTTTAATTCCAAGTTCGTACGAAATGAAAAAAAGCCGCAGAGTTACAATTCTCTTAATGTTGGAAGAAGTTTTTTCTCTACAACAATTTTTTTGTTTTCCATAATATTCTTTTCAGAAAATTCCCTATTTTTTCACGTTTTTTTTTTGTTTTCCTAACAATTTCCCCTTATGAACAACAAGAAATAGAGGATTATAACCCAAATTCGACGTTCGTTTTATGTTGTGCAGCTAAATTAAAGGTTTGTGATCTTGTAAATTTAGTCAATATGTACAGCATGAATTTTCACATTTTCATAATAATTCATGCCCCTCTAATAATTACGATTCTGGCATAATGAACAGCAAGAAATAGAGGATTATACCCAATAAAGGTTTTCCTATCAATTTCAATTCAGCCCTTATGAACAGCAAGAAATAGAGGATTATACCCAATAAAGGTTCCCCTATCAATTTGAACTAGCATGAACAGCATGAAATAGAGGATTATACTCAATATAATTTTCTTTGTCTATCGCACTTCAACCCTTATGAACAGCAAGAAATAGAGGATTATAACCCAATAAAGCTAAATTTGAATTTAGTTTTTCATGTTATGAAACCAAATTAAAGGTTTTCTGTTTCCTAACCGAAACGCAACCCTAAAAATTTATTCATATTGTGACAGATAAAAGAAAGATCTTATTTCACTTTTAACTTACCCTTTAAACATCTTCATATTGACTCTAACTTTGAGAATTACAATCTGTCATTATAACTTACAAGTGTAATTTTTCCTGCATAAGCGCCCTGTCTTCTCAAGCAGTTAAAACAGAGATATTCTGATATAATATGTAATTTCACCTGCTTCTACCGTGAGGCTTGTTCGAAGGTAATGCATTTTTTCGGCACTTGAGATTAATTAATTTTAATGGCCCGTGAGGCTTGTTCGAAGGTAATGCATTTTTTCTGCATTTGAGATTAATTAATTCTAATGGCTGTTACCAGCCTTTCATTAAATTTTAATAATTTTTTTTATTGCGTCTGCTAATTTGAGAATTACAATTTGTCATTATGAACAGCAATAAATAGTAGATTATCGTCAAGTTATTAATGAAAGCAAGTGGAATATGCAGAAGCGTCGTGCTTTCTCCAATAATAATTAGAACTGAGATATTCCGCTAGTGATAATTTCATCTGCTTCAAGCAGGAGACTTTTTTTTAAATATTGCATCTTTTCGGCATTGGAGATTAATTAATCCTTTCCTACCACTAAGCAAGAAATAATAACAATTTGACATTATGAATTGCAAGTGGAATTAGTCCAGCAGAAGCGCCCTGCTTTCTCAATCGGAAGACTTGTTTTCAGATAATGCATTTTTTCGGCATCTGAGATTCCTAATTCATTTCTACCTTTGAGGTAACTATACCTCGAAAATTAGGTATATATTTACTTATCCCTAGGAAAAGAAAACTTGATAAATCTTTTCATGAGCGATTTAAAATCACTCACAATTTCCTGAGAGTTCCTTACCAAGAATTAGGAGAAAGGTCTTTTTTCACTTTTAACTTACCCTTTAACTCTGTTTTCACTTTTTCATAATATTTCATGTCCCAATAATTACAATTCTTCCCTTATGAACAGCAAGAAATAGTTGATTATACCCAATAAAGGTTTTCCTATCAATTTCAATTCAGCCCTTATGAACAGCAAGAAATAGTGGATTATACCAAATAAAGGTTTTCTTTATCATGCGCACTTCAGCCCTTATGAACAGCAAGAAATAGTTGATTATACCCAATAAAGGTTTTCCTATCAATTTCAATTCAGCCCTTATGAACAGCAAGAAATAGTGGATTATACCCAATAAAGGTTTTTCTATCAATTTAAATTCAGCCCTTATGAACAGCAAGAAATAGTGGATTATACCAAATAAAGGTTTTCTTTATCATGCGCACTTCAGCCCTTATGAACAGCAAGAAATAGTGGATTATGACCCACATTCGAATTTGGTGCTTCATGTTGTAGAGCCAAATTAAAGGTTTGTGATCTGTAAACTCAAACATCATGTGCAACATGAGATTAAGTTTTTTATAATATTTCATGTCCCTCTAATAATTTCAATGCAGCCCTTATGAACAGCAAGAAATAGAGGATTATAACCTAATGAACCTAAATTTGAATTTGGTTTTTCATGTTATGTAACCAAATTAAAGGTTTTCTGTTTCCTGACGGAAACGCTACCCTAAAAATTTATTTATATTGTAACAAATAAACGTAAAACAGCAGTGAATTGAATTAATTCTTCTTTGATTTTATACCTTGCAACTATCTTATTTTCCCATTTAGAGAATCTAGAATATAAATTCTTCACGAATCCAAACTTAGCAATATCCAATTGTGTACCGTTTACCGTATGTGTTTGCATTAATGCTAATTGACTACAATGAGTGACTACGAGTCCCAGGCACTTTTTGACATTGTCCGGTAGCGAAGCACGAGTGAATTCCTTCGCAATGTTCCACTTCGCCAGTCCTACAACCCAATATCCTGGAATAATTTAACTCCAATACTTCCCTCACTCGAACTCCGAAGTGAACTTGCGAGTGGGCTTGGATTGCGCCCCGAGCCTAATTTCAGTTAAATTTCCATCTTCACTTTTTTGTAATATTTGATGTCCCGATAACAATTACAATTCTGCCATTCTGAACAGCAAGAAATAGAGGATTATAACCAAAAATAGGTAAACTCGAATTTGGGTTTTTCATGTCTAATCTCAATGTTGTTTTATTTCCTAAGAATAATTATTATGAACAACAAGAAAAAGAGGATTATACACCAATGCAGTTAAATTTAAATTAGTGTTTTCATATTAAGATGAAAAATTAATGATTTGTGTAACTAATTGTAATCATTAACATCAACAAAAAGACTCCAACCGATTTACATTGGATCTAAATATTAAAATCTAAAAAATCAAAACTAAATTCTGGGTCATGTATTCATAACATTTCCAGTAATAAGGGGTGAATTAAAGTTCATTTCTATTAAATAAAATTCTCTGTAACCACATGATCAGAATCTGAATTCACTTTAATGTTGTTTAAGGGAATCATTAGATTCGGAGTTAATGCCCTTTAATTAACTTGAATTCTTTAAAGAGCATTAAAGGTGATTCAAATTCTGGACACGTGGACACCTTAACAATAGAAAAGGAATTCATTAAGATTGCGGACAATAAAGGAATTGGTTTGGAATTTAAGGGCATAAAAGTGTCAATCCACTTTTATTCATTCCTTATTACTGGGTTCTCCAGAAGACTTATAAAATCTTTCATGAAGTTTTCTGTTCAGTATTCACCTCCTCAGATTTTACCATATCTTTATTAATTTTCTTATTGTACAGAACAATCGGCTGCTGAATCTGCTGAATCGCGAAATTTTGAATATGAACGGAAATATTTTTTCTATATCTAATTATTGTTAGTTTTATCTATTAGATGTTTTTGTAAGTAGCATTGCATGAAAGGTCAACTTATAATATTGTTTTTTTGATTTGTTAGATATTTATATAAATATTTTTATCATCGTTGCTACTACTCCACAGTCATTTTATTCCTTTATTAACATGAATTCGAAAAATACAAATGTTTACAATAAAGCACATGTGAAAAAATCTCGTAGGCTTATTACATATGAAAATAATAACTAAATATTATTAAGATTTAGAATAAGATTAATTGTTAATAAGATAAAATAATTAAGAATTTCCTTTAATTTACGTCTTCTTACATGAACAACATTGTAATAAAAAATATATTGTGATAGAAAATTCGAATTGTTTATTACTCACCTTTCTCTTACTGTTTTATTCAAAATTTTCATTTTTGCAAGACTTTCGAGATAAATCATCCAATATTAAGATTGAGAAATGATCCACTGAAATTTCAAAATGCGAGGAATTTATAATGAAAGACAAGATTCTTTTGTATGTTTGAAATTTATTATCATTTTTAAACCGTATCAATAGTAAATTTATAGTCAATCAATAATAATTAGCTGCTTTACATAGAACTATATGTTATGTCTCTGATTTTCAAAAAAATATTCTATATCTCATATTTTAATTAGCACTGTTAAAAAAATAACTTGAACCCAAGGAGATGCTGTCAACCCATTTAAGATATAAAGAAAAGAATGATTAAAATGATATTTAATAATAATAGTAATAAGAAGAAAAGGAAAAATTTAAAGGAATAATAAAATTTTTCGTCACACCGCTTGGGGTGATTCGTCGTCTGTTAATTGTCTTCAGCCAATGTGTTGATTCTTGAATCAATCGCCAAAAGTTGTGCAGTAAATGCCGTATCCCTCATGACAGTGGCAAGCGCACCAAGAAGATCTTCCAAATCGTTAAGCGACATATCCAATTGCCGAGCACATTCGCGAAGCACTTCCTCCGATTCTCCCAAATCAGTCTAGAAAGAAAGGAATACTTTTAAAGTCCGACATTTTGAATTTTTGAAAACTAGATCATATTCGTCATCCCAAAAAACGTAGAATTTCAAATTCTAAAGATTTAAGTCTCTCTTTACTTTTGTCCTTATGGAAAGTGATTTTAGTGGAACTTATTTTTGAATAAATAAAATAAAAGTAAATACCTTCGTTCGATTGTAAAACTTGTTGAACTGTAATTTAAATCTCTTCTTTCCTTCGTTGGTCTGGTAAAAAACGGTAAAACTCTGTTCGTCAGGTGGGTCCAATGTTATCTTGAAGTAAAATCCAGCCACAACATGACCCTTGCTATCTCTAGCAATTAAACTTCTTAAATTGTAAACTATGTTTCTTCGTTCCGTGACGTCAATGGCAGTAAGATATGGTCTATCGACGTAAATAAGAGCGACCTGAGTACGCTCTAAGGCACTTGGGCGTGTTTTCTTCTCGTGCCATTCGACGTAATATGGATCCTCAGCGCACATCACGTAATTATACTCCGTTTTACATTCAGGCTCATCCGATTGTGTAAACCAGCCAGTGTGTGGATAAAGTTTATCACCCATCACAGTTATTACACGAGCAATATGATAACCTGGATCGAGTAACATAACACCTCGACGTCCATTTATCAAAATTTTCAAACATACCAACACGTGCTCCTTCTCACCACTGTCAGCCGCTGGAGGCCCTCCCACATAACCTGAGATATCTCCAATTGTCTGGGGAAATTTTTAATTTCTTAATTACGCATTCAATATAAAACCTTTCGAAATCATAAAACTTAAAGGCATTGGTAAATATTGACTAGATTATTCTTATCCTGTTAAACTTTGATATTCTCGAAATAAAAGCAGCAAACAAACTATTCTGACTCATCACAAATGGTTTATTGGGTAAATTCAGTTTGGGAGTAATTTTAGTTAATTAAAGCAAGTACCTCTTCGCACGAAACCAAGTAGAGGCCGTTTTCAATTCCAGGAAACTTCTTATTCAATTTGCTTAAACGATACACCAGTTCGAATCCTAGGCCAACACATGTATGATGTTGATGGGTGATGACCGGCTGATATTTGCGATAGTAACGGTCCAATAGTGTTTCACCACTCTCCTTAAACGACTTGTAGAATCTGTAAAAATAATTATATTTTACCATAATCTAGCACTTCTGACAATAAATGATCTTTGCGTGATACAAGTAGGATGAAAAGGTATACCTAAAATATTTTTCCTTTCTCGGAGTTTAGCCTAACATGATTGATTAACATTTTTAAATTTTACAAAATCGAAAAGATATAAAGGAGTCTTATTATTAATAATTGAATACAACAAATTACCAATAAAATATTGCCTTCTAGTAGCCACATTAAATAAACCCGATTGAATTCTATATTGAGTTATATGCTCAGTCTGGTAGATTATACAAAAAACGAATACAGGCGTTCAATGCTCTTTCTAGTTTTCTATTAAGTTCATCTGTAATATCATCATAAACCTGACAACAGTAGTCGAAGATGTATTGCAATAGTTCCAAAGATATTGTTTTGGTTACTATCCTGTTGCCCACCTCTAGGTCAAATGATCAAATAGATTTTAATAATAATAGAAAAATGTTGAAAATACCTTAAAACATTGTCCACAGTGTCGTAGCGATTTTCGCGTAATAAACGTTGAGTTTCAAGTTCAACGCATCCCGCTAATTCCTCATATTGTTCAATTGTAGAGACGTTCAACGTTGGAGATTCGTAGTGTGCCCATACCGGCAAGGGTAAAGGCACATTTCTGATCCATGGCCCCCGGGCCTGTCCAGAAGGTTGATAGCAAACTTCCGTCGTCGTGAGTCAACTTGGCCATTCGCTGCCCCATCGTCCAACTGTTGGCACATAGCCATTCTCATCCCTGTAGCTGCTTATTGGCTCCACAGGGATCTCTGCGTATTGTCTATTCTTCTCTCGCTCTTAAAAAGTAAATTTCGTTTAATTCACATAAGGGTAATTAATAGTAGACAGAAAGTTTTTCGTTCAGACCAATATTAATTCTAATTTTCTTGAATGATACGGATAAGTCTTCTAATTCTGTTACGGATTTTTGTCTGTTTGTGGATTCAGTTTTTGTTTTCAGTTTTTTGGCTAAGACTAAGAGACAGTTCTAAAATTTTCTTTAACCTACTTAGAGTCTAATTTTTTACTTTGGACAGCAAAAAAGCAAAAGAGCTAGATAACAAAGTCATCAATTAAGGCAAAATCAGTGGGACACTAATAGGATCCAACGCTACTGCATTGCTACCAGTCACAATAGATTCAGAGTAATATGAACCTAAAACCGAAGCTAGGGAACAATTTATTCAAACTAAGAATTCAATTGGTGTTTCTGGTAAATGTTTGGAATTCAAACAGTGGCTGACAGAACATCAGCAGGAATTAAGGACATTGACTAACTTGTGAAGGCGTTTTTCCTTTCCCCCTTTGCCAGTGGTTGAAAGTTCGCATGCTGAACGAGAAGTAATTTATTTTTTTCGCTTTGTAAGTTGCAGCAACAAATAAGAGGGAAACCTGCGGTTATTAGGAAATTAGAAAGGTCGGGACCTCCCTGAGCTATGTGCTAAACAAAATCCGGTTTGGAAAACGTTAGCGACTTATCTCACTTATTTCCACTCTAGCGCTCTAAAATGTTATTTTCAAGCAGTGGAAAACTGTTTGCGTTATTAATAATTGACTGGTGTTCAGCGCTACTTGACGTTTATAATCACATTTGTCGAACAATTGTTTTTTAGTTTAGTAATTCAGGCCATTAAATAGAAGATTTTAGACAATGATCACATTATCGATAGAGGGTCAACATCTGTAACGAAGCATTTCGTCACATGAACCTTTATAATATCATTTTGGGACATAACCTAATTAGAAGACTTTCACCCCAAAAAGTCACCTAAACGGATATAAGTGAAATACAACATTTTTAATTCCAAAAGCAAACCATGATGAAACATTTTACAATAAGACTTCTTACCCCAAAACTGAATCATTCTGTCCACCTCATGTAATCCTTAAAATATTTCCTTTTCAGTTTAAGTAAGATACACTTAAACCTTTAAAAAAAATTCTTCAAATCAAAATTGTCTCTACAAAAATGACTATTATCCTTCTCCTTGACTACAAGAGCGACTAATGTTTATTATTAAATTCCCCCGGACTCTTATATCAAGATAAAATTGATGACAACAGAAATATTTTGAATTAGAAGTTTTTTCCCCTTCTCAATGATTCGGTTTCTCCCCCTTAGATAAACTTATCAGATAACGTCACATACTGCGTATTATGTTCAATGATTTTTTTTTCCTTCCATTATAGCCAACCGATTATTTCGAAACAAATGGAAATTTTTTTAGAAAATATTTACCTTTTTTATACGTTCTTTATTTTGATATAAAAAAAAAATGATTTGGTTGGTAAAGAACAGATAAACTGTGATAAGATTTCCATAGATTACGAAATAAGAATAAAATTAAATTTTTCAATGAATTAGTTTTGGATAAAAAAAAATGCGAAAAATGTAGAAAATTGAAAATGATTTTAAAAAGTAAAATTCTATTATTGTATGGGGAGTCTTTTTTCTTGGAATCCACACGTAAAATTCGTGGAATGGGTCAATGATTCACTATACTCAGAAATAGTCTATAAGTCACTACATAGGTGTTTATATGTTTGAGTTTATCGATCACGTCACAAAAGTGAATAAAGTCATACCATAACTATACATATATAGAATTATCGCGAGTGATACATATCTCTATCTAAAGTGCCACGTGGTTGTGCATGTACGACCTTTGAAATCAGACTTCATATTAACCGCATTGTGTAATATTATTGCGTCGTAAAATTATATTATATAAATTATATGTTATATATTATAATATAAATATAAGAAAACTTTAGATGAGATAGAAAAGGACGAAAAGATATGTCCATCCTTTTCTCTCTCACATAAATATTATTGCAATTTTCAATGGTGCGTTGGCCTATTAGGTTTAAATGGGCGAAAAACATAACCTATTTATCTTTGGGTTTTTAAATACACGACTAAGAAAAAATTAATTACTATGATGTAATTAATTACTATTCTTTATTTTCTGTTACTTTTAAAATTCTGTAAAATTCTAATAGGCTTAGGAGAGAAGAAATTTTTTTTTCTCCGGTCTAACGTGTTATTAGTGAGTGAGAAAATAACTTGCGCACCCTAGTGGTGCGTAGAGAGCAGCGCGGGAATTTTCAAAAGCAACTTTAATTTATACCTAAATTTAAAATTAATTAAAATTTTTTTTTTTAATTAAACTCAAAACAAATTAATTAATAAATTTCTATATTTTCAAATATCAATATTTCTTCTTTAATTCGAAAAAATGATTTTATTTGTTTAATTCAAAAAATACATAAATAATGTCCCTAAAGTTAGTACCTATACTATATAGATAAAAAACTTTTTTTTTGTAAACAAAAATAGATCAAAAATAAATAATAGTAAATATTTATTTTGTATAGAAAGGCCAAAGTAATTTTTATTTTTTCATATTTTTTAAAAAATTTATTTCTTTTAATATTAAAAATATTAAAAACAGAAAGCAAATAGGGTATTTGAACCATTATGACGTCACAATTATAAAACACAATGCTTTGTACAAGCCGTGACGTCATAATGGTTCAAAAAATGTCCTTAAAGTAAATAATATTTCAAAACTATGTGTAATATTAAAAAAAAAATTTTTTTTGATATAAATAAATTAAAATTTTAATAAAATAAATTTTTAAAAAAATATAAATAAATAAAAATTTCTGATAAAAAAAAATTTATTTTGTCGAATCAATATGTATGTACAAGTTATTTTATGAAATAAAATCGAAACTTTCGTAAGAATTTTTCTTCAATAGAAATGAAATGTTTTCAGTTAAGTGTAACATTTGGATATTATTGAGCGATAATTAGAAAGGTAGTTAGCATAAAAATAGAGGCCGTGTTTTAGCGGCAATCTTTAGGAATTTCCACCGACTTGTGATGACCTTGCTTTTCTTGGCACACTGATATTTTTTATTCGAGTCATTAACGGTAAAATTCTAATTAACGTTTCATCATTTCATCAATAAGATCAATGATTTCAAGCACAGAACCTTGCACTCAAGGATGAATTTTTACTTTTTTAATAAATCTTTTCCAAAAGAGGAAAATTACATTCGGTCAAATTTAAAAAAATAATTTACTATTTTCTTCAGTTTTTATTTAAGTTAATAATAATAATCAAACAGTAAAGAATAAATATTATTGTTATAATTGAACCGTCATAATTAAACTATTATAAATATTATATTATATTATAAAAAATAAAATAGATAAAGAGAAATTATTATAAAAAAAAGTCCTGTACCGTTATTATTGTAAATAAACAAATAAATTAATTAATTATTAATAATATTTTTATTCAATATTATTATTATTATTATTATTATTATTATTATTTTATTTATTGTTTGTTATTTATTATTTATAATTATTATTGATTATTTATGTTAATTTAGTTTGAACATATGCGGGCAAATTAGCTTTCAACATAATTTAATAAAAAACGTAAATTAAAATAAATATAAAAAAATATTAAAAAATTTAATAATTAAATAAATTATAATAATTATAATAACATTGTAAGTAATATGTTACTTATGGTAGAAAAAAAATATTTTTAATCGCTTTCATTATTATTATTATGATTATTATTATAATTATTATTTTATAATTACTGTATTTTATCATTTTTATTTAATTGTGTTATTATCAAGGAAAAATTATTATATATTATAATTAATACGCGCTTGGTTTATTTAATATTATTTAAAATTATTATTTTTTATAAACTATAAATTTATTTTTTACAATTTATTTCTTGAAAGTTATTTTCTTGAATATTTAAAAGGAAAACTGATAATTCTAAAAAAATTTTCTTGTAAATGTTTTTACTTCAATATGTTTATTATTTAAAACGAATTAATTGCCGGAAATTATATAAGGAAATAATACACTTAAAGTAAAATGTTATTTTTTTACCATGTTTAAAATTTTGAATCACGATTTCAAAATTTATTTCTTTTTTAAATTTATTTTATTTATTATTTATTATATTATTAATTATTATTATTATATTTATTATTTATTTTTTTATTTATTTTAGTTTAAAAAAAAAGTTTAAATGTAAACTACATTTTTTTTAAACTCTAAATTTTTTAAATAAAAATTAACAATTGTTAATAAACTTTTTTTTTAAATATCAAAAACTAAAATTTAATTAAAAATTAAATTAAATAAAACGAATTTTAAAAAAATCGTTTTCAATCGTCAATCACGTGTATAAAAAAACAAAGATTTACACCTAAACGTCGTATGTCATTGTTCGAGGAATTATTTACCTATATTGCTTATAGTGTCGCAACAGGAAAATAATTTCCATTCCTGTAATACGTCACTCATAGGGAAAAATATATTTTTCTTTTTAATTTTATCATCTTTTCCAAAGTATGATTTTAAATTTAGAAAAATAAAATTCACAGTGGAATTAAAAAAAAATTAGAAAATTAATTTTAATAGTAATGTCAGAAATCTTTTTTTTTTTTATTTTCTTCTATAAAAAAAAATGGTTCATAAAAATTTGAATTAATTTTGGTCGATAAGTATTAATATATAAGAAAGTTGTTAAAAAATTTAAATGATTGATTTTATTTACTCACCCATACAACGAGCACACCAAACAAAGAAAAACTCTCGCTCTCGAAACGTGTATTAAAAACCCTCTTCACGTTACCAAAGTCCGCAGTGAACTGAAATTTAAAGATACGTCAGTGTCTTAGATAAAAGTAAACAGCGTTGTTATTATCCACTGTTGCCACGTCTTGCAATTAGAGTCAAAGTTCATTGGCATCCAGTGTTGCCAGAGCGAGCGCCCTCGAAAAAATATCCCCTCAACTATTGAAATAAAGAAAAATTTTCAATTTTATCCCAAAAAAAAATATTATTTTTCACTAAATTATTATCAGTAGGCTTGAAAGAATATTTTATCGGAAAATTTGTAATAATTAAATTTTTAATAATGTCTTAATAATTTAAAATTGATTGAAAGAGAAATTAAAAATTAGTTCCAAGGGAAAATTCAAAAAAAAATTTATCAATGGTAAAAATTAATTTTCACCTATTATGAAAATTTGATGAAAAGCAATTTTTCAATAATTTGAAATAGCCTTAATTTTATTTTCTTTTTTAGGCAAAAGTCTAATTAAAATTTTTCCTTCGATGAAAATGAGAAAAGTGACGATTTAAAAGAAGAAAGAATTAAACCAATCACATATTTTTCCACTAATTTCTGATTGGTTGATTTTAAAGTACGCGCCAAACTTTGTATTACATGATTCGCTTTTATTTGGACAAATTTTAAAATCTTGTTAAAAGCAGGTTAAAAGAAAATTATAATATATGAAGTTGCGAATAAATGGAGAATATTTATTTCAAAATTGATTTTTTTCGAGGAATAATATTCAAAAGTACGTTAATTGAGAGAATATGGTGTTAAGAAGTTCATGGACGGGGTAAAATCAATAATGTGAGGAGGGACCATTATATAGTTAGATTTTAGACCATGTATCTAAATTTACATTGAGAGGGGATGTTTTCTAGCATTATTGTAACACTAATTTTTATTATTGAAAACTAAAAATATTACTTTTAAAATATTATTTTATTAAACTTCGTATTGTGAATTCCAGATGAGGCGCATGATTATACCCCAAATGTCATTTTAACGAATTGCATTTTATTCGAACTGTTATTTTAACGAAATGTCACTTTTGCGAATCGCCATTTTTACGAATTGCCATATTTGAGAAAAGTCATTTTTGCGAAATATCATTTTTACGAATTGTCATTTTTACAAATCGTTATTGTTCCGAAATGTCATTTTTATGAAATATCATTTTTGTGAATTGCCATTTTTACGAATTGTCATTTATGCGAACTGCCATTTTTTCGAATTGTCACTTTTACGAAATATCATTTTTGCGAATTGCCATTTTCACGAATTGTCATTTTTGCGAAATATCATTTTAACGAATTGTCATTTTTACAAATCGTTATTGTTCCGAAATGTCATTTTTATAAAATATCATTTTTGTGAATTGCCATTTTTACGAATTGTCATTTATGCGAACTGCCATTTTTTCGAATTGTCATTTTTACGAAATGTCACTTTTGTGAATCGCCATTTTTACGAATTGTCACTTTTACGAAATATCATTTTTGCAAATTGCCATTTTCACGAATTGTCATTTTTTCGAATTGTCATTCATGCGAACTGCCATTTTTACGAAATGTCACTTTTGTGAATCGCCATTTTTACGAATTGTCATTTATGCGAACTGTCATTTTTAACGAAATGTCACTGTTGCGAATTGTCATTAAATAGCAATTTTCGCAAAAATGACAATTCGTAAAAATAACAATTTCGAAAAAATGTCAGTTCGCATAAACGACAATTCGAAAAAAGAACCTTTCGCAAAAATGACAATTCACAAAAATGACAATTCGTAAAAATGACATTTCGAAACAATGACGATTTGTAAAAATGACAATTCGTAAAAATGATATTTTGCAAAAATGACTTTTCGCAAAAGTGACAATTCGTAAAAATGGCGATTCGCAAAAGTGACATTTCGTTAAAATAACAGTTCAAATAAAATGCAATTCGGTAAAATGACATTTGGGGAATAATCATGCGCCTCATAATTTTAAATAGAAACATTTTGAATAATATATGATTTTTTATACAGTTTTTAGCTTGTTTTAAGATTACCTGCGAAGATTAGTTATTATTTTACTTAAATGAAAATAAGGTTTGCAAAAAAAATTATTTGATTAAATTTTTGTAAAAATTAAAAATAAATCAGCTAAAGAAGCATTTTAAAATTGATATTTATTTTTTCCATTATATAAATGATAATTTCTTCGGTTTCCAAATAAAAATCCTACAATTATGGACCGTACAATTTCTGAATAATTCCGGATATGTCTAGAATATTCTAATCAGGAAAATTTCATAAAAATCCAAAAAGAGAAACAACTTTAAAAGTATAAATAAATTAATTATCTTTATCTACACAAAATGCCTATCTATATTATTTATATTTAAATATAATTATTGATTATCAAATACTTAAAATTTTTATATTTCTTTGTCATATAAAAAATTGCATTAAAAATAATTATATAAGTAGATCTTACTCACCAAATTTCAAACGATTCGAAATGAATTTTTTTTCTTTCTGAACACTTGTTTAAAATTTAACTTTGTAAATAAATAAAATTATTTACTAAATTAAATAATTTTAATGACTTATAACTACTACAATATAATAAATTTTTTTGCAAAAGGTTAAAAAAAATTTTAAGTTTTTAAATTTGAAACAATGACAAATTTTCAAACTTTAAAAATGAAATCAATAATTTTTTATGAATTTTAAACCTAATAAAGTTAGAAGCAAATTGTTTTAAAATACTGTTAAAGTTTTTCAGTTTAAAAATTTTTCCATTTTGAATTTAAACTTACGATTACAAATTTAAAAATGATGACATGCAATAATTTTAAAATTATTACAGCAAAGATAAATGTAAATGTTTCAAATTTAAGAACTTTAAATAATTAATAAACTAAAAATTTGTAAGTATAGAAAAAAAAGGAATAATATTTTTTTAAATTTTAAACTTAGAAAGTAGAAAATACACTTGTATTTACTAACGGGAATGAAAATAAAGTAATTTTTCAAACTCAGTTATCTCTAATCACCTATGTATATATAGAAAAACGCAAAAACTTTGACGACATAGTTAGAGTTTTGCGTAAATTGAATTTTTATTGCCTTCCAAACGTATTCCGAGTTTTTTATTTCAATTTTTTTTGTTATCTTTCTGCAAAATTTATCACTAATGTTTAACAGAAAAATATTCAAACCTTTTTTTTCTGTATTTAGAAATTTGAAAAAATTGAATTTTTTTTTTCAAGCAAAATATTTAAATAATTATACTGTCAAATTTTTTTAGTTTAAAAATTTTTAAACGATGAAATAAAAGCAATAATTTTTAAAATATTAAAGTTACAGTAAAGTTAAATGTAGATTTTTGAAATTTAAAAATCATTTGAAAAATTCTGGAAAGAATCTTTTTTTTGTACTTTAAAAAATTTATTTAAACAATTAAAAGTAATTGATTAAAAAATTTTTAGTTACACTAAATATTTTAATTGTTTTCGCTTCAAAAATTATTCTTATTAAACTTTCTTGTTATTTTAATTATTTTTACTAAATTAAACTCAAAAAAAAATTGTCAAATTTGTTTAAATATTTTCTCTATTTCAAACTTCGTAAAACTTTTTTTTTTCTATAAACCTAAACGTTTTATTTAATGTTTCTAACAATAGATAAAGTTTTAGCATTTAGGCCTTATCGGCCTTCAAATAATGACGTCTTTTCAAGTTTTAACAAACAAAACATTCTTATGACTTTTAAGATACAAAGCAGAGAAATTTTATGTTTATATTCTTTTCTATTTATTCATAAAGTATTTGTTTTTACATAATTAAGTATTGTATTATTTTAAATAAATTAAAATTTGTTTATTGAAGGAAGCTCTCTATCTTTCTCTCTCCTCCACTTTCTTTATCTCTCTTTCGGATCAGTTTTTAAAAGCACAAATCGAAAAATAAATATTTTCTTATTATAAAAACAGTCTCTATTCGAATAATTACATTTAACAGAAAAATTTCATCAATTTTTATACTGTTTATATGTAAAATATCTACAAGAAAAATAATACTTTCTCATGTGACATACGATAATGTAAAAATCAAATTTTACTTTTTGAGATAAAAAATACAAATATTTACCACAATTTGCAAATGGCGGTGATTTCTATTTCTTTTCAATAATAGAAATTTTTGTTTTCAATTTTCTTTCTTTAAATTACAAATAAATAAAATTAAAAGAATTAATAATTTAAAAGTAAATTCGAATTTAAATTTTGACTGTAAAGGAAAAAATTCCTTTTTTACAGGGTAAAAACCTTTTAGAAAATTTGGAAAATTTTAAAAAAGATTTAAATTAAAGAAAAAAAATCTCTCAATTTTTTTTTTCTTTAATCTCCCTGAGAAAATGGTGAATTACGATCGCGTTTTGAATTTTTCCCCTTGCCCCTTGATTTTGTTTCTTTTTTTTTCGTTGAATTTGTCGATGTTGTTGTTGATGTCGAATCGGCGGGACTCGAATGACTTGAACCCTCCTGATCCCATCTGGTGAAATTCTCCCTCGAATGTTGACTCTCATCATCATTTGTTTCGACAACATCAACATTTATGCTGTCCTGTTGTCCGCTATTGTCTAAATTCGCTCTCATTTCACGTCGTTGTTCGTCAGTGTGCTGTGGACAACGTACAGATCTTGTACAAAGTTTCTTTGTATGCTCCGATATAACGCCGCAAATTTGCGTCAAAAGTTGCTTTTTCTCTTCAATCGTCATATTCTCATAGTTTGACGGTGAATTTTCATTGCTCGTGTAAACGACATCATTGCTGTCGCCATTTCTTTGTCCACTTTTTTGTTGTTTATATTTTTTAATACCATTTCGTTCCTTTTTACGTTTACGCTTATCGTTTGTCATACTCCAATCGACATCGTCCTCGTCGTCGCTAATAATTCCACTAAAATTACTCAAATCCTTGGTATTATTTGCAATGCGGCGCGAAGCAATACGTGAACTATTACGACCCATTCCCATACATTTTTCCAAATGGGTGGCAAATCGACAAGCGGCAACGCCACGATCGCAATTTGGACAATTACATTCTTGGGATTTTTTCACTGGATGCTGACCAAACACGTCCAATCCCGGTGAATCTAATAAAAAAAATTGAAAATATAATACATTTTTAAAAAGGCATTTTTTATTTAATAATTACTTTTTATATTAGTGAACAAAAAATGTTTCCAACCTTTTTCTAAATTTACTATCACAATTGCGAAAAGAAATGCAAACGCAATTTTACACGGAGAGAGAATAAATATTAAATTTCACTTTGTCGCACTTTTTCCCCAATTTGTAAAATAATTTTACAAAATTTAATATATATTCTCTCTCCGTGTAAAATTATTCAATGTTACTAAATTTCGATTATTCGAAAATATTTTAATTAAATATATAATAAAAAATTTTTAAAATTCAAATAATTTCAAAAAAAATTTGAATTAGAATTTTTCAAAAAAATTAGTTTTAGGTAAAATTTTTAATTAAAACAATTAATAAGAATTCTTTTCTAGAAAGACATTTTTTTTCTACATCTAATTAATTTTATTATTGTTCAGAAAATTATTTTCTAAATCAATTATTTTAAATAATTAAATATATATATTTCAACAAAATTTCCAATGTAAACTCATTTAAAATTCAAATTTTCTAAAATTTAAAATTGACACCTTTTGAAATTTAATTATTTATGTAACTTGTAAATGCAGCTCTTAAAAAATTCAATTACTTTTCAAATTTTTATGTAAAATTTTTTCTTTAAATAATTTATATGCAATAATTTTATAAAAGTTTTTTAAGAATTAAATTTTGTTTTAAATAAATTCAATTTCATACTCTGTAAAGGTTTTTTTTTTAATAAATAATAAAATTTCTTTTATCTGTTTACTTAAAAATAAAACTAATTACGATAGTTATAAAAAATAAACAAATAAAATAAAGAATAATAACAAAATTTGCAATTCTAACCTATAATGACGTAAGACTCATCGTCTGGAATGCCTTCTTCAACATTGGAACTGCCACTTTTAATTGTTCGATGAACGTCAAAAACAAAGCCCATCAATACCTCATCCAATAAATCTTCATAAAATTCTGTTGTTATTGATTCGACATTTTCTTTTTTATTAATAAATTCCGAAAATCTATTATTTAATTCCTCAATTTTCTCCTCAGTGACGGACATTTTTTCGCTTATGATTTTTAATTTTCATTAACAATACAGAAGTAAGTTAATACAATTTTTCATTATATTTGTAAATAACATTTTTTTAAAATTATATTTATTTTCTTTTTAATGTGACATATATTTTTTTTGTAATTATTTGTTTTTCTTTCCCATTCATTTAATAAAGCAGGGATGGGAAGGATACATTAATGAAAATATATGTTTAGTCATAGAGAGAGTAGTCGACATAGAAGGACACTAGAACACTGAATTATTGATTCTTATTTTAGAAAGAGAGAAGTACTTTACAAAAACATAAAGAAATCAATATTATTCATACACACCTTCACTGATTCTAAATTTACTAAATTATTAGGAGAAAAACACATTATACACACCTTCACGGATTCTAAATTTACTAAATTATTAGGAGAAAAACACATTATACACACCTTCACTGATTCTAAATTTACTAAATTATTAGGAGAAAAACACATTATACACGCCTTCACTAATTCTAAATTTACTATATTATTTGGAGAAAAACACATACACACCTTCACTGATTCTAAATTTACTAATTATTATCCTTTCTAAAAAAATGCAAAGCAGAAAAAGCTCGAATTGAAAAAAGTCGAACTCGAAAAGTATCGAAGCAAGAAATAAGCATAGAGAATAAAAAAGAACATAGAAAGCGCACCTCACACTCTAAATGTAAACGAAATAGATGGAGCTGTCTTGGGTTTGTCTGGTTTATCTCAAGAAAAATTTATAAATAATATGATTTTATTTATAAATAAAATATAAAATAGAATTTAATTAAAAATTAAAATAGAATTAAGAATAAAGCAGCAACAAAGTCGACCGCCAAGCGGTCGACGAGGGCTCTGGTTTTATATAAAAAATTATTAAATTAAAAAACTGAACATTAGAACTTTTAAAAATTGAACAAAAATGAAGAAGGAATAGAAGCAACGAAGACGGCCGAAGACCGTCTGAGGCGCTAGTTAGGAGAAAAACACATTATACACACCTTCATTGATTTTAAATGTACTAAATTAATAGGATAAAAACTCATTATACACACCTTCACTGATTCTAAATTCTTTTTGTAAAAATATAAAAACAAAAGTTTGGTAACGAACGAAGAAAAAATGAGTTGAAAATGATGAATTGATGGTTAATTGATATCTTCATGTTTTATACTTAAATAAATGAAAAATTTAGTTTATAAAATATTTTTCACTGCAATCGTAAGTGTAAGAATGAGTTAGAGAAGGATAAACAATATACTTATCCTTCTCTAACCAGTGAGACTAGTAGCGCAACGGCAATTTCTGGAAGTTTTCTTCAATTCAAAATTCGAGTCTCTTTTAATCTTTCAGTGAAAATGTGTTCCAACCCTGTCGAGAAAATGTTTGGACACACCGCTTGATAAAACAGCATGGAACAGCTGATTGGTTTTTACTGAGTTGAGCTCCAAGTTATAAATGTGAAGTTTGGTCAATAGAAATCTCGTTAAATTATTATATCAACTAATTCAGTAACAATTATAAATAATTTAAAACATTCATTGTCATCGTAATGACCGCGTAAAAATTGCAATGTTATCGTAAAATTATCTATAGTGACGTGAAAGAAATTTCCTTTCGTAATGAGAAATCAACTTTTTTCAAGTACATATCCTGTGCTGTACAAGTGGACAAAATCAATTACAAAATAGATTGAAGAGTAAAAAATTTTCTTTTTGTCATTAAAAGCATTTGTATTTTTGCAAATTCTAAATGGAATTGAATAGTAAACGTTTCGAATAAATTAAGCCAATGAGTCATTAATATAAAGTGATATTTTCATCAAGCTATTTTTTTTTAATTCCGCACCACCACTGACATTTTTGGGGATAAAATGATTAAATGCTAGACTGATTTTTATCAACTTAAAAGGTAAATTTTCTATTTTTTCTATTTAATTCAATAATGGAAAAATTATTTTCTTGTTTGAAGGGAATTTTTATTTAGTCTCGAAATTTTAATAATTAGTGCAAACTTCTTAAAATCGTTCAAAATGAAAATAAATTTGGTCAACCATAACCTTAAGATAACAGAAAGTGAAATAAATATTAAATTTTCAAAATTAAATAGAACTAAAGATATTAAAAAAATTTTGTTTATGGACATAAAACTTTGTATAAAAACAATAAATAAATACAATACAATAATTCACAATAAAAAAAAATAAAAATAATTTATCAAATTAAGTAAAAACGTATTGAAAACTGCAAAGTCAAATTTAAAACTGAGCTCCAAACTCTCTCGAGTCCTTACAATGAACATTAATTAAAGAGAGAAGAACAAAAACAAATAAATTAAATAAGAACAGAGAATGAAACACAATGAGTATGCTTACTTTTTACGTTAAATTACTGGAAATAAAATTCAAAATCATTTCGTACGATTTATCAAAATCATCCAAGTCAGTAAATTTTATTTAAACTATTTTCTCCTTCTTTCTTTTTATGAAAAACATTTCTGATAATAATCGTTTGTTAAGATTTGATTCAACATCTAAAATATCAAATTCATCCCGTTTTATAAATTGTGGAGAAGAACTATTACCTTTAGGGGAATCCATTGCGCAGACTCGAGAATTATATCGATATTAAGAATCGAATATTTCGAGTCTGCGCAATAAGCAATAAGTTTTATAATGTATTTGGAGGTTATGTTAAAATCTCAATTTTTGTTAAAATGTCAATGTTTCCAAAGAAAAATTGCATGGGAAAGAAATTTTAAATAATAATATGTTTTAAAATAGAAATGTACGCCCTACAAATGCAGACAGCCTGTCAAGGAGAAGGCAGTGGCGATCCTGAAGACACGAGTAATAATCATCGTCAACCGGAGCCAACGCGCTCAACGACACAGGACTGCAGTTCTTTTGATATTGTCAGGGCTACTCAGGTAAGTGACATCATTTGATGGTAATTCAGAAAAATAGTTTATAAACTTAATAAAAATACTTTCTCATGTGATGAGAATGTAAAAAAAAAATTTTTGAAAAAATTATTTATGTATAAGCCTAAGCAGAAACCCTTAAAATCGTTTAGTTATACATGAGAGAAAAGGACTAGGGATACTAAACCATTGAAAGTTTCATTCCTAGGCACGAAATAGTAAAAAACCTTAAAAAAAACTAACCAATCCTGAAAAAAGTATTAGGAGACATGGAATACTTAATCACTTTTCATATGTTCCCGCCTTACTGAGGAACCGTTTTAGTTCCTAATCGCACCACAGTGAACAAGGTGTCGCATGACATTAGCAATTTGCAGTGCCGAGAAAGTGAAGATATCTACAGATTAATTATTTGTTACAAATTAGAAAATAATTATTACATAATATTGAAATATTATGTATTAAACTAATTAAAAATTATATAAAATATATTTATTTTTTTATGTTAATAATAAATAAATAATAATAAATAATATAAATAATAAACATAAAAAATCTAAATTCGATTTTGGGGGAAAATCATTGCTATTGATAGAAAAAAAATTTTCTCTCTCAAAACCCTTTGTTCAGGAACGAGGTGACATAGTAAACTAACAAAACTTTCCATTGATTTTGATTTCAGTTGAGTTGTTGCCTTTTTATCGTGCACATCGCAAACCGCTTTTAAAAAGTTTAAATGAAAAGTCTAAAAATAATTATGAAAATCACTCATTTTTTGCGGTCAATAAGGTATATGTAACCCTTTAAGTTGGGTAACCATTAAGAAAAACGTAATACTTATAAAGAATATAATAATAATTGGTAAAATAAAAAATGGGACATTTAAGTTTTTTAGTAAATTGTGAATTAGGTCAAATAGTGAATATTATTGTGATTTTTAGAAAATATAAATATATGTCAAACGCCTATTCGTTAAAATAAGTTTTAGATTATGTGGACATTAAAAAGTCAACAGCAATGACAGAAAATTATTCCGACAATTAGAATAAGGATCTTAATTTCTTAGTAAATTAGAACATCTAAGTTTTTTTGAAAGTGATCTCAGATCTAAAAATGAGTTTATCAAATAAGTATTTTGGTTTTTTAGTATTTAGAATTACATACATTAAACTTCCAATAAATAATAATCGTCTATTTTTCACATTGAGCCACCCAAGTCTTTTCAGATAAGGAGTTATATGTTCATCCCCCTTCAAATTAAAAATAAATCTTATGCCTAAAAATAACTCCTAGATTTTATTTTTTTAATTTTATTTGAAGAAAACCAAGCCCAACGGTAAAAACCAATAACAGGGCTACAAAATGTATAAACTTAAAAATTAAATTAGGTAAAAAAGTTACACCAAGATCTTTGATTTTATTTACCCTCTCAAGGACATGACCCTCAATAGAGTACTGATATGGAATAATTGATTTCCCTCTCATAAATGTCATTACTTTGCATTTACCAATGTTCAATTTTAATTTATTATTTTGACATACCAATTATAAAAATTTTCTACATTATCTTGCAAAACTTGACATGACTCAACATTAGAAATTGGAAGGTAAAGTTTAACATCATCAGCATAAAGAAGATGGTAGCAAATTAAGAAAAGAGAGACTACATCATTCGTATATAGAAAAAAGTAATGATCCTAAATTAAATCCCTGAGGAACTCCAGATGAAGGAAAAAAAGGATTTTAAACGTAACCACTATATTGTACAAAATTTGGTCTATTAGTTAAATAAGACTTGATCAATTGTATAAAGTTATCAGGAAAATCAAACGTAAGAAGCTTATCAATTAATAACTTATGATCAACTTTATCAAAAGCTTTGATTCGAATTCAGGGTTGCCACGCAACCTGGAAATGTCAGGGAATTTTTATAAACCTTGAAAAAAACCTGGAAAAGTCAGGAAATTTTGATTGGAATCCTGGAAAATTATTGTTTTCTCAAGTTATTGTGCTTATTCTTGAAATCTAATTTTTCATTAATTCAATTTTCTTAATTCAAATTTCTTAATTCAATTTTAAAAGAGTTGCCTTTACAATATTTCTTCGCAATAATTCAATTATTTTCAAAAGTAATAAAATTCTTCGCAGAAATTCAATTATGGAGAAAAGTTTAAAAAAATTTATCTTGAAAATTTCAATTATCTTTATAAATATTAAAATTTTTCTCCAAAATTCAATTATTTTCAAAAATTTTAATGAAATTCTTTTTAACAAATTCATTTTTTTTCAAAAACTCTCCTCCAGTCAATGATTTTCAATATCTACTATTTTAATAATATTTTCCAAAAGAAATGAATTATTTTAAACATTTTTTATAAATTTCTTCGCAATAAATCTATTATTTTCAAAAATATTCAATTTATGTTTATCACAGAGATTCAATTATTTTTATAAATATGTAATCTAATTTTTTACAGGGATTCAATTATTATTTTCATAGATAATAAAAACTCATTGCAGAATTTCAATTATTTTTTATACAATTTTAATCGAATTCTTCGAAAAATGTAAAATTATATTTAAATTTTTATTAAAATTCGTCAAAAGAATTCAATATTATTTAAAAATTTGTTAATAAAATTCTTTATGAGAATTTGAATTTTGAGAAACATTCAATTATTCAATAAATTATTTATTTTTGTATTAAAAATAATTAGGTATTTAAAAAAGAAATATTATTAAAAAGTTCGTCTCAAGCATTCAATTATTTTCAAAAGACATAAAAATTCTTAGCAGAAATTCAAATTATGGTCAAAAAAGTTTTAAAAAAAGTTATAGTCAAAATTTCAATTATTTTTATAAATATTAAAATTTTTCTCTAAAATTCAATTATTTTCAAAAATTTTAATAAAATTCTTGGCAATATTTCAATTATTTAAAAAAAATTTTAATAAAATTCTTGACAACATTTCAATTATTTTCAAAAACTTTTCTCAAATTCAATGAAATTTTTTTTACAGACATTCAATTATTTTTAATACATTTTTAATCTAATTTCTCGAAAAATGAAATTGTTCTTAAAAATTTTATTGAAATTCGTGAAAAGAATTTTAATTACCTATTTAAAAATTTGTTGATAAAATTCTTTAAATTAGAGTTGAATTTTAAAAAACATTGAATTTTTCAATAAATTATTTTTTTTTTATTTAAATAATTGAATTGTCGTAGAATTTTCTAATAATAATTGAATGAAATATTAATTTCAGTTAAAACTGTAGATAATAATTGAGTTTTGAAAAGGTATCAAATCACGGTAAATCGTTAGGTGTTAAAATAACACCAAAATGGATTAAAATAACACTAAATTGGATTATTTTAATCCTTTTTGGTGTTATTTTAATACCTAACGATTTACCGTGATTATAATCTTTGAATGTTTGAATTTTTCATACTTTTAACTTAAAATTGTGTAGATTTAATTTTTTTGTAAAAGTTGAATTGAATTTTTTTGAAGTTTTTATTTTTTAATATATATTGAAGAATTTTCCGAATACCTGAATAATCGATGAAATTTCATAAAATTGAATTGTAAGCGAAAGGATTTGAAAATGTTGAAAGAAATTTTTCAGAAATTATTAATAATAATTAATTTACACTTTAGAAAGAAGAATTTTAGTTAAAAATTGTGGAAAACAATAATTGAATTAAAATAATGAAAGTAATTTTGAATAAGTTACAGTAAGAATATTCTTATAATAGATATAATCGATATCTTCATGTTTTATAACAATTTTTTATAAGATGTTTAATTTCAAAAAGGTTTGAATTAAAAATTTTGTAAAATATAAATGTAGTTTTAAAAACTTGGAAAAATTCCGTTTTTAACCTGGAAAAGTCAGGGAATTTGAAATGAGCGAAAGCGTGACAATCCTGGAATTGTACTCCTAATGCGTTATTCCATGTCTTTTAATAGTTTTTTTTTTACAAGAAAATCGTAGAATCGTTAATTTTAATTTAACTTTAAGTAGTAAGAGAAGGATAGTTTTTAATTTTCAGATTATGATCCAATGATCATAATCTGAAAATTAAAATTAAATTCTGAAAATTAAATTCTTTTGCTCATTCTTAAAATTTAGTTTCATTCAGCTTAGACCTAATAAGTTGGAACAGTAGAAAGAGATACAGAAAGAGTGTCACAATTCTTGACAACAAAATAGAAACTAGAATTAGCGAAAGTTTTAGGCTGAAGGGAAGGAAATTATTTTTTTTTACCTTGTGCTTCTAGTATGGGGCTTTAGAACGAGTTACGGAATTAGTAGAAGCAGGGGCCGATGTAAATCAGCCCGACTGTGAAACAGTCACATTATTGCATTGGGCTGCAATAAATAATCGTAAAGAAATAGTCAAATACCTCATAGCCAAAGGTGCGACAGTCGATGTCATTGGGGGTGAACTTGCTTCAACGCCATTACATTGGGCTACAAGGTAGATCATCAAAACACTAGAAATAAATTTAAATTAATAAATTTCTACAAATTGAATTACTTTTTTTTAAATTAATGTTTGCTTTCTATTTAAAATGACTGATAATAGAAAACAAGGGATTGATTGTAAACTTAATTACAGGCAAGGTCATTTAGCAACAGTTGTTTTATTAATGAGAGCTGGAGCTGATCCAACATTAAGAGATTGCGAAGGTTCCTCATGTATTCATTTGGCCGCGCAATTCGGTCATACCGCCATAGTTGCTTATCTAGTCGCAAAAGGTGTAAATCCAAATATGCCAGATAGAAGTGCGATGACTCCGCTTATGTGGAGCGCTTATAAAATTAATAGGTGAGAGAAAATGAAAAATCTTCATTTCTTTTTTATAGTGATTTTTTTAAAATTATTTATGTAATATGTGTATACCTACAATTAAGGAATTATGGTAAAGTGTTCTTGATTCAATGGGAAAGCTTTTGCAGCCTTGACCCGACACGTCTTCTTCTCACATTGGGAGCGTCACATTCGTTAACTGACAATTTACACGGGAACACTGCTCTTCATTGGGCAATTATCGCTAAAAATAATACAGCGATATTAACTCTAGTTCATAATGGAGCTTCTTTAGATACTCCGAATTTTCAAAATGAAACGCCTATGACGCTTTTGGGTCCGCACATTGGCGCTGCTTGGCTTGGACCTAAAGTTACGCATGAGATTAAGGAGAAGCAAGGACGTGTTAGGACCTGGTGTAGAGATAAGGTGAGTAGTCATTTTGGTTATCAAAACAGTATCTTAGGAATCGTACTATGATGATGCTATGGTTAAAATATTTTTTTTTTTCAGAGAATGAGGTGGTACTGTATGGTAGGCACGCCATTTATTCTCTTCTACATAATTGGGATGATTTTTCAAAGCAGTCTCGATTATCTTTTAAAATTAGTTGCCTTTGTTGCAATATATTTAGCAATTTATTCAGCGAATCATTTTGTTTTTGACGAAAGATTATTTGATGTTCTACCAATGTCAATCTATTTAGCAACCAAGGTAATTTATTTATTTTTTGATTGAATCTGAATTTAAATTATGAATAGTCGACTATAAATTCTCTTAATTGATGAATATACTATTAATTATTATAGATGTGGATTTATGTCACATGGGTATTTTGGTTGGGAGTTCATGCCGCATGGTATTTGTGGCTAATGCTTGTCGGTGGGTCCGTACCACTTTGGATATGCTTTTTACAATCGTGGCGTGGTGATCCTGGAAAAATTACAGCCACACATGAAGATAAATTAAATGTGAGTTAAATTATTGTTAAATTATTGTTAAAAAAAATTAAATTAAATAAAATTAAAAAATAATTAAAATTAAAAATAATTAAAATAATTAAAAAAATAAATAAATAAATAAATAAAAATAAAATAATAAAAATAAAATAAATAAAAAAATTTTTTAATAATTAAAATTATTAAAATTTTTTTTTTTTTTTTTTTTTTTTTTTTTTTTTTTTTAATTAAATTATTCAATTATTCTGTTAGGTGAAAATAATAAAATATTTTTCTGCACTGTTAAAAATAAAAAGCTAGTATAGTCTCGATCCTACAGCAAATGCGACTATTGGGGTTTTACTTTGGACAACAGTTCTTTAAATGAAGAAAACAATATAAATGATTGATGGTATTTTTTTAGACTATTATAGAATTAGCCGAAGCTGGAGGTTTTGAACCTCAGTGGTTTTGCAGTACCTGCTTAGTCAGAAGACCAATACGTTCGAAACATTGTGCAACATGTGATATTTGTGTGGCAAGATACGATCATCATTGTCCCTGGGTCAATAATTGCATTGGTGAGAAAAAGTTTTTTTTTATTTTGAAATGTGTTGATTGCATGTTTGAATATCGTATTGAAATAAATAATAAATAAATAAAATAAATAAATAAATAAATAAAATAAATAAAAAAATAAAGGGTTATGTCAAAGTCGATTGACTTTTTCCAATCGATTATTATTTTTCCATGGGAATTAAAATTTTTGCAAAAATTTCATATTCAAACTTTTTTGAAATTCAACAACTTACAAGAATTATTGTAAAACATAAAGATATCGATCACTCCGAACATGAAGATATCTTTCTTCATTTTTGTTATAATAATTAAAAATGATCGAGTGATAAAATCATTAGGTATTTTATAGATAAGAATATTGTTACTGTAACTTCTTCAAAATTACTTTCTTCACTTCAATTATTATTTTCTAGAATTTTTTATTAAAATTCTTATCAATTATTTAAATACAAAAATAATTTATTAACCAAACTCGAATGTTAAATTTCAATTATTTTTAATACAATTTTAATGGAATTCATCAAAAAGTTCATCATCATCAAAAAGTTCATTTATCGAAAGAATTCAATTATTTAAAAATTTGTTGATAAAATTCTTTATGAGAATTCAATTATTTAATAAGTTATTTTTTTTTTATTAAAATAATTGAATTCTAGTAGAATTTACTAATAAAAATTGGTTTAAAACTGAATTTCATTTAAAAATTTAGATTATAATTGAATATTAAAAGGATTATAGCGTGAATTTTGAGAAATAATTGAATTTTGAAAAGTTTTCAAAATTAAAATCTTTGAAAATTTGAATTTTTCATACTTTTAAATAACAATTCTGTAAAAGAATTAATTTTTTTGAAAAAGTTTATTTCAATTTTACTTGAAATTATTATTATTTTTTTTTTTTTAAGTTTTTATTCTCTATAATATATTTTTAATTGAAGAATTTCCGAATACCTAATTGAAGTTTTGTAAAATTGAATTGTAAACAAATGAATTTTAAAATTCTCAAAGAACTTTTTCCAAAAATTATTAAAAATAATTGATTTCTAGAAGAATTTTAGTTAAAAAAACACTAAAAAAAATTTAATTTTGGAGAAATTAGAAATTATTGCAGAAATTCAATTATTTTCAAGAGTAATTAAATTCTTCGCAGAAATTAAATTATATTCAAAAATAATAAAATTCTTTTTAGGGATACAATTATTAATTTATAAATATTAAAACTCATTGCAAAATTTCAATTATTTTTAATACAATTTTAATCGAATTCCTTGAAAAATGTAATTCTTCTTACAAATTTTATTAGAATTCGTCGAAATAATTAAATTATTTATTTAAAAAAATAGTTGATAAAATTCTTCATGAGAATTAAATTTTAAGAAACATTCAATTATTCAATAAATTATTTATATGCATTTTATTTGTATTTAAATAATTGAATTCTCGTAGAATTTTCTAATAAAGATTGATTAAAAAATTAATTTTAGTTAAAATTTTAAATAATAATTAAATATTAAAAGCAATGAAGCGTGAATTTTTAGAAATAATTGAATTTTGAAATTAATTTTTTTCTAAAAGTTTATTTTAATTTTACTTGAAATTATTTTTTTTTTTGAAGTTTTTATTCTCTAATATATATTTAATTGAAGAATTCTTGAATAATTGAAATTTTGTAAAATTGAATTGTTAAACAAATGAATTTGAAAATTTTCAAAGAACTGTTTCGAAAATTAATTGATTTAAATTAAAGCTAAGAATTTTAGTTAAAAATTCTAGAAAATAATTGAAGTAATAATAATTTTGAAATAATAAAAATATACTAATAAATAAAATAATAAATAATAAAATAATAAAATCAGGCCTCGGATATTATAACATTTTCGACTTTTTTCGACTATTTTCAAAAAATGCGACTTTTTTCGACTTTTCTTCCGAATGTTGCAATAATTTTTAGTATAAAATGCAACTTATCTTCGAAATTCACAAGTGAAAAGAGTTTCAATAAATATTGAAATTTTGTAAAATTTAATTGAAAATAATTGATTTTTTTAAAATGTTTTATACAAATTTTTGAAAATCAACTTTTGAAGAATTTTAATTGCAAATTTTGAAAATAATTGAAATTGAATTCCTCGGAAGAATTTAATTTTAAAAAAAAATTTTAATATATTTCGAATAAATTCAATTATTTTCTAAAATCTTAATAAATCCTTCGAAACAATTCAATTATTTTTATAAATGTCAAAATTATTCGCAAGAATTATTCAATTATTTTTATAAACAGTAAAAATTCTTTACGCAGGAATTCAATTATTTTCAAAACATCTTTAATTGAATTTCTTGGAAGAATTAAAATATTTTCAAATATTTCTATAAAATTCAATTATTTCCTAAAATTTTTAATAATTTCTTCGAAACAATTCAACTATTTTTATAAATATTAAGAACTAAATAAATTTTCAAAATTTACAATAAAAAAAGAGTTTCTATAATTGAAATTTTGTAAAATTTAATTGAAAATAATTGATTTTTTTCCAAATGTTTGATAAAAATTTTTGAAAATAAACTTTAAAAGAATTTTAATTGCAAATTTTGAAAATAATTGATTTCTCAAAAATTCCAATGAAAAATCTTCAAGTGTAAATTTACAAATGGTAATTAATGAAAATTAGCTTCAAAAAAATTATATTAAAATATTTTTTTGAAAAAAAATAATTCTTAGAATTTTTTGTATTCTAATTTTTTAAAATTCAATTATTTTCAATATTTTCAAATACAAATTTCCAAAAATTCAAATACATACAAAAAATAATAACATTCAAATTTTTTACAATTACTTTTAACATTTTAACAACATATGACTTTTTTAGATTTATTATAATTTTGAATAAATCGCGTTTATATTAATAATTAAAATTCTTTAAAAATTCAATTATATTTTTAATAGAATTTACCAAATTTCAATTGTTTGGAAATTTTTCAATTCTATATAATTGAAAAACTATTATCTTTCATAAATTATTTTTAAAATATTTTTGAAAAATTAATTTTAAGAATTTCTTTATTATAATTTTTTGAAAATTAATTAATAACTTAAAAAACATGGACAGATAGAATCATTATGAAGAACTGAATTTTTGTATTTAAATAATAAATCTGTTTATATTGTGGAATATAAACAGATTTATTTGACAAAAATTAAGGTCCTGAAAACATTTCAAGTTGTATTTAAATAATTGAATTCTCTAAGAACTTTCGGAAAATTATAAAAAATAATTGATTTCGAGAAGAAGTTTGATTAAAAATTGTAGAAAATAATTTAATTTTAAGAGAATTAAAGTTGTAATTTTTAGAAGTTATTAAATTTCAGAAGGTTTTAAATAGAAATTTTTAAAATTTTATTCTCGTATAAAAATTAACAAGAACGAAATAAATTTCGATTCTTTAAATCAGGTGCACATAATCACAAATACTTCTTGGGCTTCTTGACATCACTGCTCGGACTCTGCATTGTGATTTTGTCAGCGAGCGTTCAGTACTGGCAATTCGAATGCTGGACCAATTTGACGCACGGTCACACGGCGGACAATTATTTGGTGGCCGCCGCAACTTGTGACGCATGGGTCATGTGGGTCATGACAAATACAGCGCTGCATTCGTTTTGGGTCGGAACACTATTAGCCTGCCAATGTTATCAGGTACGTAGCAAAAAAAAATTGTTTTCCAAAAAATAGCAATTTTAAAATCACTTCAATTCCCAAAGAAAAATAAATTCAATTCCTCATTTTTTATTTTTTATAAAAAAAAAAAAAAAATGAGGAATTGAATTGAAAAATGAGGAATATTTGAAGAAATGGTTCTTAAAAATTGTTTACAATTCTTGAATCAGATAATGATATTGGGCATGACAACGAACGAGAGAATAAATGTAGGCCGTTATCGTCATTTTGATAAGGGAAATCCATTTCATCGAGGGGCCCTTCAAAATGCAGCTGATTTTTGCAATTGTAGCTTCTGCGGCCTAGAAGCAAAGCCAAGTTCCGATTGGCTTCATAGCTTCGATTTGAAGCATAGCGTTGAAAAATTACCTCTGCTAACTAATAAGGACAACTTTCAGTACGTCTAGAAAATACCAAAATGTATAAAAAAAAAAAGAAAGAAAGAAGAAAAACAGCGGAGAAATTGTTACCAAAAATTACGTATTATAATTATATATACTAGTTTAAGATTCCAATAACGACGCACCATATCATCCACGCTTTTGCTCTTTTACCACAACAAAAAAGAAACATGAATTTTTTTTCTTAAAAAAAAAAATATCAATCATTTACAGTAAATTTTAACATTTCAGTAATAGTTTTACTTTAATTCATATAAAAACTCGAAGAGAAAAGTTTAATCGTTCGTATAAATAAATATTACCGAAAAATTTGGAACATCCAAATTTTAATATCTCGATGTTTGTACATTTGCAACTTTCTTCCGAAAAAGCAAAAATTATCACGAAGCAAAAATCCGGAAATTAATTATTATTAATAATTATTAATTAGCTAAAAATTAGGCAAAAATAAATAAAAATTCAGCTAAATATAAACTAAAATTAACTAAATTACAGCCAAATAAAATTACGGTTAAATAATATTTAACTAAATATTTTTTATAATTCACAATTTGGCCAAATAATTCAATTACAATGAATACTGAACTGGAAAATATTATTTATTTAGCCAAATTGTTTATGAAAAAAAAATCGAAAATTTTATTTATTAAGCCAATTTGTTTATGAAAAAAATAAATTCAAGGAAAATTTGTTTTATTAAGCTGAAATTTAATAAAATTAAATATTAAAAAAATTTTGCAAAATAAACTATTTTTTAAATAAAAATTAAGTCAATTAAAATTTTCTTTGCACAAATATTTAGCAAATTGCAAAAAACTAGTTAAATTTCTATTTCACCTGATAAATATTTACTTAATAATAAAACTTTCAGATAAGGAAAAAGATTTTGTTAAAAAAATTAATTTCAGTAAAATAAAAATGAAGTCAAATGAAAATTTAGGCTGAATGTGAGTTAAATTAATTAAAAATTTAGCAAAATATAAGTTTAGTCGATAAAAAGTTTAGCTGATTATAAATTAAGCTAATCGAAAATTTAATTAAATGTCAATTATAAATTCATGAAAAATTAAATTGAATGTAAATTGAATTAATTGAAAATTCAATTAAATAGAAATTAAACAATTTAAAAATTTGGCTAATTATAAATTAAGCTAATTAGAAAATTAAGCTAAATTTTTAAGTAGAATAAAATTCTGCCAATTAAAATTCGATCAAAATAAAAAATAATTAATAAATAAATAATTTAATAATTAAAAATAATAATAATATTAATAATATTAATATATAATATTAATATATAAATATTATTATTAATAATATTAATAATAATTTTTAATAATTATTAAATAATTATTTTTATCAAAATAAAATCTCTGAAATGCAACCAAATGAAATTTTGTTGCAAAATAAAAATTTGGCTAATTAAAAATTCAACACTGTGTCGAGACATAAAAAAATTTGGATGTACAAATATTTTCTTTCCTAGAAAATTATTATTGAAAATTAAAAAAAATTACTTTTTGCAAATAAAATATCAATTTGCGTGTAAATCGTCAATTTATAAAAAAAAATTCAATAATTTAATGCACTTCTACTCTAATGAAACTATTTTTTCCATAAAGTTTCAATTTAGAGTCTTCCAAAAAAAAAGATTTGAAAAAAAAATTTTTTACTTTTGAAAAAAAGGTAGAAATTGATTTTTTAAAGATTTGCGTGGAAATTTTCACAATAATTTTTTTAATGGGCGTTTAGTTGAAAATAATTTTTCTTTCTGCAGAATAAAAGACTCAAACGTATTCAATATTATAAACTTAATGTTAAATTGAAAAGATAAAATCTTAATGATGAAAATGATCATTCTTTTTGCCGTAAACGTGAGATTAGTGTTCTTTTACCTCAAATTTTTTTTAATTCTTCTAAATAAATCTAATTCTACATATTTCTCAATGTTTTTTACAATGAACACTTTCCAATTTTGAATGAAAGAAAAAAAAATGAAAATATCAATATTTTTTTTTTAATTTCTCTCTAGATTGTTAAATAGAAGAAATGAAAAAAAAATTTTTACAAATTCCTAAGTCATGTAGAAGTAATTTTTTTAAATAAAAAAAAAAATTCTTTACTATAAATTAAGAATTAATCTTGAGAATGTTCTTTTAACATTCTTCATGCGTGTTGTTCAAAAAAAATAGAGAAAAAAAAACGAAAACGAAATGAAAAAAAATAATTATAAACTTCGTATTTTGTATTAAAATTGTTGACAGTCGATTTTTCGCCGTATAGTTCGAAAAATAATAATAATAATAATCTTTCTCTCTATATTTTTCAGTATTTTTCGTAAAAATTAAGCAAAAAAAAAAAAATTTATTCTGCAAAATCGAACAGAAAAAAAAGATAAAAAAAGATAGAAGATAAAAAAAAGATAGAATAAAATAAGTGTTATATAATTAATTATTTGGCTTTGGATATTTTTGCAAATTTTTTACTATAATTATAGCGTTGGTCGTTGATATTGTGGTGCCATATTATTGTACACATTCCAATGTCGAAATCTTTATTGTTATCGTAACGTAATCTGACGACACAATTTTGTAAATATTCGAATCTCAATTTTTTAGGCAAAAAATAAATTTACTCCTTTTTGTTTTTTCTATGAAAAAAGGAAATTTCTTTCCTTTTGTAATTTTATTATAATAATTCTAATTCTATTAAATTAATTTTATATTTTTATTAAGTGAAATGTTTGGATACATTTACAATCTCAGTGTTACAAAATTCCCCCATAATTTTGTATAAAAAAAGAAGGAAAAATTTATAAATTTCTTGGAAAAGTATTTTTTCTGTTATATTTCTTGGAAATATTTATAAAATTTTTGAAAAAAAATTATTATTTCCAAACGAAATTGGAATTTGTACTGTAGAATTAAAAAAATTTCCTGATACAGTGGATTTTTAAAGAATTAAATTAAAAAAAATTTAATTTTAAAAATTAAAGTACGACAAAAAATTAAAAAAATTTTAATTAAAAAATTTTTTTTTAATTTTAATTAAAAAAAAATTAAAATTAAGAAATTTTTTAAAATTAAGAATTAAAATTAAATTTAAGAGAAAAAATTTAAACTTTTAAATAAAAGTTAGGTAATAAATCCCGAATTTTATTATCTGTCTAAAAATTTATTTTAACAAAATTATTATTTTTTTTTTGCAAAAAGTTTTACGCGAGTGAATTTGAACAAATTAAAAAAATATTTTTTTGCAAAAATACTTCAATAGGTTATTTAATTATTAATTAATTAATTAATTTCATTATTAATTAATTAATTAATTTCATTATTAATTAATTAATTAATTTCATTATTAATTTCATTACACTAAATTAGTTGACAAAATTTTCTACCGAAAAAAAATATTTTTTTCGACACAAAAACAGTATTTTTTAAAAAAGCTATCTGCAATTTTTTTCTTTTTAAATAAAAAATGTATTATTTTGTTAAAAAAAATAGCGACTCAACATTTATATTCTAACAATGTTTGAAACTCTTTCTTTAAAAAAAAATTTCTTTTGATTTTTAATTTTTTTGAATTTTCTTGTTTTAAAATTTATGATCATAAAATAAAATGTATTCAAAAACATTTTCTCTGTAAAATTTTTTTCCATTTTTTTAAAAATTATAAATTTTAATTTTGAATAAACTTCAATGGTTGAAGAATTTTTTTCTAAAAAAATACAATTTTTTTTTAAACATTTTCTTTTTAAATCAAATTTTACTTTACATTTAATTTCATAAATAAAATAAAGTAATAAAATAATAAACATTTTTTCAAAATAATTGCGGACGAGTTTTAAAAAACAATATATTTTCGAAAAAAAAATATTTTTAGTCATAAAATATTTCGTTGATTAATTTTATTCAATGACCCATGGAATTATTAAAAAAAAACATTTTAATTGAACAAATTTTTTTTTTAATTACGAAAATTGTTTCGTCAGAAAATTGTACATTCTCAATAAAGTTCTTTTAAAAAGGTCGACGAGAAACGTTGTGTGTCAAAAATAAAAAATTTAAATTTAGCAACAATTTCTAGTTCCTAAGTGCTGCGATTTTATTGAAATTTATTTAATTGCAAAAAAAAAATTAATTCAAATTTTCTTATTTCTTAGCAAATTTTTCTCGTTTTTTCTTCTTTTGTATGTTTTTTCTTTTTTGCGAAGTGTGAAATACATTTTTTTGTACAGTCGCTGCTCAAGTAGGAAAAAAAAAATTTTTTTTTTTTGTTTATTTAATTTGTCGTAGTCGGAATTTTCTTGTAATACAGAATTTCCCGAAAAACGCAATAAAATTATTGAAATTGATTCGAAAATAATTTTCTAAAACTTCTAATTAAATTATTTAGACGAAAATAAATAATTTGTTTTTTATACAATATCGATCAATTTTACATAAAAGAAAATATGTAACTTAAAATTTGGTTTCTTTTTTAAATTTGTAATTCGGTTGTGAATAACGCTCTCTAAAATTTAGTTTAATAAATTGTATTCAATTTATAATTATAGGAAATAAAAATAAAAATTTTGTTTAATTTGATTTAAAAAAAAAAAAAAATTTCATAATTTTTTTTTATAATTATTTCCCGTGAGGAGAATTTCGACTTCGCATATAATAATTGTAGAGGAAAAAAATGAATGTTTAGAGAAAGCATCGATTTTTGCAACGAACAGTATTTCATGACTGATTTTTTTTTCTATACTCAATTTTTCTTTTTTCGAATTTTTGTAAAATGTATTCCATTTATAATTTTATAAGTTTTAATGAAATACGTAATCAACTAATTTTAATAGTATGGACAATTATTTACTTAAATAATTAAAAAGAAAAGAACAATTTTTTACAGCATTATTACATTTTGTATTGTAAAAATAAAAATTAATTTGTGAATTACTTGATTGTTTAATAAATAAATAAAAATTCTATGAATAATAATTTTAGTCAATAAACAGTTTTGAAAAATTTTCTATTTCTGTGAAATTGAAAATAAAATAATCTATCAGTTACTTCTTTAGAAATTTCATTAAAAAAAAAAAAAAATGATTTGAAGAAAACAGTTTAAAAAGTTGATTTACTTTTTGTAAATATAAAAAAAAAATCTTTTGTGTGTGTATTCATTCTTTATTAATATATTTAAATATAAATATTGTGACTACTGTTCCTAAAATGTCACCGGCTTCCGATATTGAAAAGACTCACAATTTGAGAAATGTTCAAAAAGTGATGAAGTACGGACTAGCGTTCTTCCATCGCGTCGTTTGTATACAAAAAAAAGTAATTGATATTTGTAAACATCGAGATAAAAAATTCGTTTTTCTAAATAACGCTAGTCCGAACTCTATAGTGTAATAAAAAAAAATTGTAGAAGATAAAATTTTGTTTCTCCTAAAATTTTCTTTATTTAAATGTGAGAGACACGCTAGAACCTTGAAATAATAAACTTTGTCAGTGTAAAATTAACAAACAAGTAAATTTTGAAAAAATTATTTTAAATTTAAATAGAAAAAGTTTCCGCGAATAAAGAAAAGAACTGATTTCAGAAATTTTCAGTAATATTTCTCTTATTACTAATAATTACCAAAAAAAAAAAAATCTGGTTATTGTAAAACAAAATTTCTTTGAAGAAAGGTTCAAAAATTTTTATTTCAAGGTCCCAAAGTAAAAAAAAAAAGAAATTAAATTCCAATTATTTAAATAATAAAATTTTTTATTGGAGCAGTTCGAGAAATAAAAATACAATTGTTAATCACAATAGCAAAAAAAAAAAAAAATTTTTGCTTGATGTGTAAAAGAGTCAATCTCACAGTGCGAAGAAAATTTCCATACTTATTGGTATGGAGAGAAAAAAACTTCGATGTGTTGTATGTGAAAAAGTCCATTCTAAATAAATCGTATCGAATGAATCAAAGAGAAGAAACAAAAATTCAAACCTTGAAACATTATTATTATAATATATTTGTTATTTCCATAAATATAAACACTAGAGAAATTGAACAATTTTCTAATTATTGAATTTTATTGTATTTGATAATATTGCATTTCAGTATATTACAGTGAAATTTATATTTATTAATTATTTCGGCAAAATTAAAATTTTCAACTAAAGGGATTCTGTTGAATAGCTATTCAACAGAATCCCTTTAGTTTATTTTATTATTTCTCTTCTATTGAACCCCAGAGTAATAAGTTCCAAGCAAATCCAAACAGTTTTTAATTTTCCTCCGCCATATTGGATCCGCCATTTAAAATTTTTTAAATCCAAGGTTAGATTTGTAATCAGCGACCTTGAAAACCCCCGAGTAACAAGTTTCAAGCAAATCCAAATAGTTTTTAATTTTTATCCGCCATATTGAATCCGCCATTTTGAATTTTTTAAATCTAATATCAGATTCGTAATCAGCGACCTCGAAAACTTAAAATAGTTAATTTCAAGTAATTTCGATCAATTTTTTAAAAATAATCGGCCATATTGGATCCGCCATTTTGAATTTTAAAAAACTGACTACAGATTCGTGATCAGCTATACCTCAAACATTCTCGGCAAAGTACTTTTTATAAAATTAACATACATACTCATGATTCCGAATAATTTAAAATTCTTTTTTCTTAAATCTTGATTTCTCAAAAGCATTTCTGTCTTTATAACAAAATTTACTTTAAATTTAGATCGTAGATTAAAAGAACCATTTTTATAATTATTAGGAGAATACAGTTAAACCTGTCGGATTGCAACTCGATTTTTAACTTTTATCACAGTAAATAATCTTTGAATAAATTGTTTTATAACTTAATTCTGTAATATTTCTACAATATTCTGGAATTAAGTGAAAATAATTTTTGTTGAACATTTTCGAATTAAAAAAAAATGTTTTAAATAAGATTTTCATTCCGACAGGTTCGACTGTAGATGAATTCTTCTGGATTCAGGCGTTAGCCCAATCTTTTGCAAAACTAAGATCCGTTTTGTTTTGATCGAGGAAGGATATAAAAAATAAACGAAAATATAATCTTTTTTTTTTAAATTTATTATCAAACAGTGTATACAAAATTGCTGAAGGTAAGTAATAAAGTAAAATAAGTTATTAATACCAATAAATATATTAAAAGTCCGTTGCGGGCGAACATTGAAGTAATTTTCCTTTTAGAGATCAACATAATATTTCGTTTTTTCATGTGCTAATTTTTTCAACTCTTTCATAATACTCTTTTCACGTTCTAAAATCGTCGATTTATTTTCCAAAGACGAAAGAGTAACAATGATACACCGAATTTTTTCCCCTGCCTTGTTAGCACACTTTTTAGTATCTTCCACTACGTTGTCAATATGGAATTTAGTACCAGAAAGTAAAATAGTTTCATTTTCTACCTTAATCAGCAAATGATTAGCTTTCGATCTTATTATCGGTTCGGCAAAATTCAGTTTATAGAGAACTCTAGTTTGACCAGCTAAAGTGTTCTGGGAATATTCGATAGCCTTGTTTATGTCAGTTGACGTTGACGAAAATCTATTGAACTGAAATTCTTTCTTCTTGTCCGCAAGTACTTGATTAATTTCCGCAGTAATTCTCGATTCTCCTCTGAATAAATGTTGAGCGAATTGTTCGCCAGGCGTCTCGAATTGTCTGATTGCCAATCTGTAAATGGCGTTTTTCATTCTTCTCTCCTGATCTGAGGGTTTGTTCATTTTCACATATCCATCATCGCCGTACCATCTAAGAGCATAATAATCTTCGAATCGCATTTCCTTGAAAGCTTCTAGTCTCTTGAAGTCCTTTAATACTTTGTCAACTGGTAGAATTTTCCTAATATCAACATTCTCTTTGAGTGGGTACAGAGTGTCGATTTTCTTTGTTGCATCAGCGGCGGTTAAATCTTTACTGTCCATCACTTCGGAATACTTTAATTTGTAAAAGTCATCAGCGAGATCTATTTTTAATTTATCAGCCCAGGTGGGAATTTTCTGGAATTTAGTCTTTGCCCAGTCTTTTACAAAAGTAAGTTCCGTTTCTTTTGGTTCCTGGAAGGCATATTTTGATAGTTCGTCTTTAATTGCCTTTTCTGAAAGTTTATTGTTACCTTCTTTTGCCAATTTAATTGCTGCCTGCATACTTTTTATTCTGGACATTAAATTACGGCTCAATGGAGAACGCCTTGTGCGTGATTTTCCATTTCTGGGTTCGGATGATTTTCTAATGTTTCCCGGTAGCAGGGGTTGGATAATATCGTTAAATACTTGTTCCACTGCAAGGGTATCTAGATATGATGTTTCGCCCTTTTCGTTTTCAAAACCCACTCTATGCAACGTCTCCTTAAGTTGTTGTGGTAATCGAAGTGAATAGTCTGAAGAAGACATCGAACTGTATGCTATGAAACCTTCAATGCTGCCGTATTTGTCAAATACAGTAGATTCAATGACATAATTCAACACTTTGCTGACAACATTGGGATCTCTAGCTCCCTTTAGTTTGCAACTGGTTCCCACCTTTCCGGCTATGTAAAGTTTCCTTTCGTTCAGATCCAGATCATTGTTGTCCAGAAGAAAGTGATACAAGGCATTTACTGTTGCAATCGGTTTATGGATGTCAGATTCCTTAAGGAATTTTTCCGCGTAGAGAACATCACTCATTGATCTCATGCAACTCAATATGGAGACCATTTGAAGGGTTCCCAACGGATTCACAAAGTTTCCCACCTCCATTTTTCTTTCTCACTTAATGCTCTTTAATTTTCTCTAAAAATAAACGAAAGCAGTTTTTTAATTTACAAAAGAATAAAGTTTAAGACTTCTTAAATGATAAATATGCTTTTTTAATTGTTAGCGAATGTTGTTCAATTGTAATGTAATTGTAAGATAATAAAGTAAGTTAAAATTTTACAAACCTTATACTTCTTGTTGTACTTTACTTTTGTTGTAATGAAAAACAAACAATTTTGAAGTAATTGTGGTACTAATAGAAAAACCCACCTAATAAGTTTAGACACTTTTTCTTCCTCTTTGCTACTGCTTCTGCTTTACCTTTTATACCAAATTTATCCGATTTATTTAGAAATATTTTTTTGTAACATTCATTAGCTAAGTGATGAATAAGCCAATTTTCTTCAAAAGATTTCATATTGACACAAATGTCTAGAATCTTTTTGATTATGCCAATTAATTTTATAAAATAAAAAGTATTACCCTAATTTACGGTATTTTTATTTTCTTTCAAATTTTTCAAAAAATATGTATAAATATTTACTATTTGTAGTGTTTTTGTAATTTCTATGACATGAAAGAATTCACAATTATTGAAGCGCATAAATGAATACGTAACATAAAATATGTCAATATTAATTCCTTATCTATATGATTTGTTTAGTTTATTAATATCAATACAACGTGTCAATACTTTTTTGAAATTGTTCTTATAATATTTGATTTTATTAATAAGATAATAATTCTATAGAGAGGCAAACAATTTATTCTAAATAGAAACATATTTTTGCTCAATGTTTTCTTAATTAAACTTTTATTTTAAAAACAAAGATTAACCATTTCAAAAGTGAACACCTTGTGTTACGCAATAGTTTAAAAAGCGTATGAATGTTCTCTAAATATGCCATTTGATGGAACTGCATTTGGCCTCGCATTTGGCCGAACGTAGTTTTGCACAATTAACAATTCGCAAAATTTTGTAGAAAAGTTTAATTATCTTTTTTAATAATAAATAACTCATTATATTCTCTTTGGTAAGGTAGGTTAGAAAAGATAATTCATAACTGGGTTAATAATTATTACGCAATACACAAAAATTTTAATAAAATGTAATTTATTTACAAAAAGGTTATTAAATACATTTACAAAAGAAATAAATATTAAAAGCTGAATACATATAAAAATTAAAAACTATACTTTTTTTCCTCGCGTTCAATTTGTTTTTTAACAAATTAAGTTTTATAAAATTACTCTCAATAAGTAATTTTTGATTCACAGGTCAACATAGTATATCGTTTTTTCTTGAGCCAATTCTTTTAACTTCTTCATGATACTCTTTTCACGTTCTAAAATCATCGATTTATTTTCCAAAGACGAAAGTGTAACGATGATACACCTTATTTCATCTCCCGATTGGCTAACGCAATCTTTAGTATTCTCCACTACGCTATCAATATGAAATTTAGTTCCAGGAAGCAAAATCGTTTCATTTTCGTCCTTAATTAGCAAATGATTAGCTTTAGCTCTTATTATTGGTTCAGCAAAATTCATTTTATAGAGAACTCTAGTTTGACCAGCTAAAGTGTTCTGGGAATATTCGATAGCCTTGTTTATGTCAGTAGACGTTGATGTAAATCTATTGAATTCAAATTCCTTCTTTTCGTCTGCAAGTACTTGATCAATATCTGCAGTGGTTCTAGATTCTCCTCTAAATAACTGTTGAGCGAATTGTTCGCCAGGCGTCTCGAATTGTCTGATTGCCAATCTGTAAATGGCGTTTTTCATTCTTCTTTCCTGATCTGAGGGTTTGTGCATTTTCACAAATCCATCGTCGCCGTACCATCTAAGAGCATAATAATCTTCGAATCGCATTTCCTTGAAAGCTTCGAGTCTCTTGAAGTCCTTTAATACTTTGTCAACTGGTAGAATTTTCCTAATATCAGCATTCTCTTTGAGTGGATACAGAGTGTCGATTTTCTTCGTTGCATCAGCGGCGGTTAAATCTTTATTGCCCATCACTTCGAAATATTTTAATTTGTAGAAGTCATCAGCAAGTTCTATTTTTAATTCTTCGGCCCATGGGGGAATCTTCTGGAATTTAGTGTTCGCCCAGTCTTTGACAAAATTAAATTCTGTTTGCTTTGGTTCCTGGAAAGCATATTTTGATAGTTCGTTGATAATAACCGTTTCTGACAATTTGATGTTACTTGTTATTGCAAATTTAACGGCTGATTGCATATTTTTTGCTCTTGCTATTAAATTACGAATCAACGGAGATCGCTTTGTGCGTAATCTACCATTTCTTGGTTTCGATGATTTTCTTTTATTTTCTGGTATCAGCGGTTGGATCAAATCGTTAAATATTTGTTCCACTGCAAGAGTATCAAGATATGATGTTTCGCCTTTTTCGTTTTGAAAACCCACTCTATGCAACGTCTCCTTAAGTTGTTGTGGTAATCGAAGTGAATAGTCTGAAGAAGACATCGAACTGTATGCTATGAAACCTTCAATACTGCCGTATTTGTCAAATACAGTAGATTCAATGACATGATTCAACACTTTGCTGACAACATTGGGATCTCTAGCTCCCTTTAGTTTGCAACTGGTTCCCACCTTTCCGGCTATGTAAAGTTTCCTTTCGTTCAGATTCGAATCATTGTTGTCCAGAAGAAAGTGATACAAGGCATTTACTGTTGCAATCGGTTTATGGATGTCAGATTCCTTAAGGAAATTTTCCGCGTAGAGAACATCACTCATTGATCTCATGCAACTCAATATGGAGACCATTTGAAGGGTTCCCAACGGATTCACAAAGTTTTCCACCTCCATTTTTCTTTCTCACTTAATGCTCTTTAATATTCTCTAAAAATAAACGAAAGCGGTTTTTTTAATTTACAAAAGAATAAAGTTTAAGACTTCTTAAATGATAAATATGCTTTTCTAATTTTTAGCGAATGTTAATATTTTACCAACCTTATGCTTTGCCTTGTTGTACTTTACTTTTGTTATAATAACAAACAAAAATTGTTGAAGTAATTGAGGTACTTATATAAAAGAATCCACCTAATAAGTTTAGATACTTTTTCTTACTGATAATTTCTAGTGTTTCTACTTTGCCTTATATACGAATTTTACATCCGGTTTGATTTGAAATATTTTTCTGTTTTGTACATTTATTGGCTAATTAACAATTCTGAAATATTCTATTGGAACGTTTTTTATTGACACAACTGTACAATAGTTTCTGTTATAATAATCTAAAGCGCAAAGTTAAACATATTTGTCTAATTCACCTTCTTTGAATACTGTTTAAGATTCTTCAAATATAAAAATATTGACTACTTTGTAGTGGTTACGTGATTTATGGCATGGAAAGAATTAAGAATTACTGCTACGCATTAATAAACTATGTGTATAAATTTTGTCAATATTTTTGTCGATATCAATATGAGTCGTCTAATCAAATAATATTAATACACGTGTGTGAATAACTTTTTGAAAATGCTGGTTAATCTGGTTAATAGAAACATCCACCTGAAAACTTTCCAATAATTGGGATTCAGCTATATCCAATATTCATTATATCTTTATAGAACTATATAAATGGGCTGATTACAATTGACCAAAATATATTTCAGAATCACCAATTAGAGGCACAGGCCCTATAAGTTAGTCTCTTGCATCTGCTTTGGCTAATTAATCCGCTTTATCATTACCAATGAATCCACTGTGGCCAAGCACCCAAATCGTTTTAAAGAGAAAATCGCTGACTTGCTATATCCGAAAGGATAAAAATATTTTTATCATAATAAATTTCTAGGGCCTTAACAGCACTTAACAGCATAACGTCACCACTGTTTTAATTGTAAGATGCATGGGTTCCAGCTACAAGAGAGCATCAAGCGTTTGAGATGTTTTTTATTCCACAGTAGCCCACGATACCAAAGAAGCATAGAGGTCAATCTAGGGAGTACAAGTTGATAAATTTATGAATTAATTTAAAAATATAAGAAATCATCTATTTCAGTTTAAAATGGATAACATTGTAAACAATTTTTTTTTCAAAATTTTGATAAACAATTAATTAGAAAAGCAATATTTTTTTGATAGAATAATTATCTAGACCGACGTTGTGTTAAACATTAAATAAGAAACAATGATTTATAGGCCACAGAAAGTTTCGTAATTCGAAAACACATGTAGGTCTCATTGATACAATTTATTGGATACTAGCTGTCGTACACGTCCTCAACGGGTTTTAGTACCTACCATTACATTTAAGATTATATACTTAAAACTTGTTTAAAATTTATGAAATTTATAAATGCTTTAATGCACATATTTCAGTAATATTATTTCCAAAATATGCGAAGTGAAGATAATTAATCAAGCATTTAAAAAAATGATTTTCAATTTTCTACTTTTCAGACTGATGGAAATAAGACGTATCTTTAATGGTTTATTATAGGAAGATTGAAAAACAAATAGAATTTCTCTAATTTTTACAAAAATAAATAAATTTTAGTCAATCGTAATCAGCACATTTAGTTACACATTGATTGATTACATCTATATCCGAATTATTTAGAATCTGCGAGTTGGAAGTAACTAAAGAGATATTACATAAATCTGTTTTCATCGGTTCTGCATAAATTGTTAGCTTTTTATAATACTAATCAAATTTCAGTACAGCATGTTTAGAAAACTATTGACACAGTTGTATTAATATTATTCGATTAGACTACTTTTATAGATAACGACAAAAATATTGACATAATTTACACTTAGATTTTAGTTATGCGTATAATAAATTATTAATTCTTTCCTGACAATAATCACGTCAGCATTAAAGCTAGTAAATATTTTTATACATTTTCAAAGTGTGTCAAAGAAAGCTAATAGAACCTAAATTATATGCAAACATTTTTAACAAAAACCAAAATCCATTAAATTCTAGACCGGATTTACAATTTAGAATAAATGATTTACATAATATATGAAATAAATTAGAAAAGTAGTAACAAGTGTATATTTTCATAGTTTGGGAAAATTTTGGAAACTAACGCCATTCCGAAAAAGCAACTCATGAATGCATTTATATGAACCAACATGCAACATGTACTATTAGTTTAAACTACATAAAGAAAATAAGACTAATATTGTCAAATTTAATTATAAATGAATGAATATATAATTCTATAAAGATATATAATGAATATTGGATATAGCTGAATCCCAATTACTGGAAAGTTTTCAGGTGGATGTTTCTATTAACCAGATTAACCAACTTTTTCAAAAAGTTATTCACACACGTGTATTAATATTATTTGATTAGACGACTCATATAGATATCGACATAAATATTGACAAAATTTACACCTAGAGTTTATTAATGCGTAGCAGTAATTCTTAATTCATTCCATGCCATAAATCACGTAACTACTACAAGCAGTAAATATTTTTAACCATATAATTTAGATTACTATAACAAAACGAATTGTACAGTTGTGTCAATAAAAAACGTTTCAATAGAATTTGTCAAAATTGTTAATTAGCAAATAAATGTACAAAACAGAAAAATATTTCTAATCAAACCGGATGTAAATTTCGTATATAAGGCAAAGTAGAAACACTAGAAATTATCAGTAAGAAAAAGTATCTAAGCTTATTAGGTGGATTCTTCTATTAGTACCTCAATTACTTTAAAAATATTTGTTTGTTATTACAACAAAAGTAAAGTACAACAAGGCAAAGCATAAGGTTGGTAAAACATTAACATTCGTTAACAAAATTAGAAAAGCATATTTATCATTTAAGAAGTCTTAAACTTTATTCTTTTGGAAATTTAAAAAAATTGCTTCTTCTATTTTTAGAAAATTAAAGAGCATTAAGTGAGAAAGAAAAATGGAGGTGGGAAACTTTGTGAATCCGTTGGGAACCCTTCAAATGGTCTCCATATTGAGTTGCATGAGATCAATGAGTGATGTTCTCTACGCGGAAAACTTCCTTAAGGAATCTGACATCCATAAACCGATTGCAACAGTAAATGCCTTGTATCACTTTCTTCTGGACAACAATGATCTGGATCTGAACGAGAAGAAGCTTTACCTAGCCAAAAAGGTGGGAAACAGTTGCAAACTAATGGGAGCTAGAGATCCCAATGTTGTCAGCAAAGTGTTGAATCATGTCATTGAATCTACTGTATTTGACAAATACGGCAGCATTGAAGGTTTCATAGCATACAGTTCGATGTCTTCTTCAGACTATTCACTTCGATTACCACAACAACTTAAGGAGACGTTGCTTAGAGTGGGTTTTCAAAACGAGAAGGGCGAAACATCATATCTTGATACTCTTGCAGTGGAACAAATATTTAACGATTTGATCCAACCGCTGATACCAGAAAATAAAAGAAAATCATCAAAACCAAGGAATGGTAGATTACGCACAAAGCGATCTCCGTTGATTCGTAATTTAATAGCAAGAGCAAAAAATATGCAATCAGCCGTTAAATTTGCAATAACAAGTAACATCAAATTGTCAGAAACGGTTATTATCAACGAACTATCAAAATATGCTTTCCAGGACCCGAAACAAACGGAACTTAATTTTGTCAAAGACTGGGCGAACACTAAATTCCAGAAGATTCCCCCATGGGCCGAAGAATTAAAAATAGAACTTGCTGATGACTTCTACAAATTAAAATATTTCGAAGTGATGGGCAATAAAGATTTAACCGCCGCTGATGCAACGAAGAAAATCGACACTCTGTATCCACTCAAAGAGAATGCTGATATTAGGAAAATTCTACCAGTTGACAAAGTATTAAAGGACTTCAAGAGACTCGAAGCTTTCAAGGAAATGCGATTTGAAGATTATTATGCTCTTAGATGGTACGGCGATGATGGATTTGTGAAAATGCACAAACCCTCAGATCAGGAAAGAAGAATGAAAAACGCAATTTACAGATTGGCAATCAGACAATTCGAGACGCCTGGCGAACAATTCGCTCAACAGTTATTTAGAGGAGAATCTAGAACCACTGCAGATATTGATCAAGAACTTGCAGACGAAAAGAAGGAATTTGAATTCAATAGATTTACATCAACGTCAACTGACATAAACAAGGCTATCGAATATTCCCAGAACACTTTAGCTGGTCAAACTAGAGTTCTCTATAAAATGAATTTTGCTGAACCAATAATAAGAGCTAAAGCTAATCATTTGCTAATTAAGGACGAGAATGAAACGATTTTGCTTCCTGGAACTAAATTTCATATTGACAGCGTAGTGGATAATACTAAAGATTGCGTCAGTCAATCAGGGGATAAAATAAGATGTATCGTTGTTACACTTTCGTCTTTGGAAAATAAATCGATGATTTTAGAACGTGAAAAGAGTATCATGAAGATGTTAAAAGAATTGGCGCAAGAAAAAACGAAATACTATGTTGACCTGTGAATAAAAGATTACTTGTAAGTAATTTTAGAAAGCTTAGTTTGTTAAAGAACAAGTTGAACGCGAGGACAATATAAGTTATTTTTTTTAATTTTTATTCAGCTTTTAATATTTATTTCTTTTGTATATGTATTTAATAACCTTTTGTAAATAAATTACATTTTATCAAAATTTTTGTGTGTTGCTTATAATAATTTTAAACCCAGTTATGAATTATATCTTTTTTAACCTTCTCTGACTAAGAAAATTTAATTACTTGTTTATTTTTCAAAAAGATAATTAAACTCACCTAGGGTAGAAGATAGGGTAAGTCCGGGGGAGATGGTCTTTTAAAATTCTTTAAAAATTATAAAAAAGTAATTTTTGTCTGAACTTTTATTGATAATTAAACACTGAACACTTAACTTTAAAATAACAAGAAATAAAATATTTTTATAGAAACATCTTAGATTTTATATTTTTAATCGTTTATATTACTTTTCTCTTTTTCTGGTCGCATTTAAACATTTATCAGGAAATTCAGTGCAATCTTCTCTCTAAATATGAATCAGCGAAAACTCGCTAATTATGCAGCTATAAGTATGCAGCTGATTCAATCAGCGTATATAGGTTGAAATATCAGTGACTAATCGCTGTTTCATTAGTGTATACATATACGCTGATTGAATCAGCTGCATAATTAGCGACTTTTCGCTGATTCAAATTTAAAGAGTTATGTAGTCAAAAATTTCAAAAACTGCACTGAATCCTATATTCAATCAAAATGTCGTTTGATTGTAACTTTCGTCTCAAACAACAAATAGATCTCCATCTCTGGTGTGCCCACTTAAGCTGTCCGGGCAAGAGCTTCAATTTACAAGGCAGGCAAAATATCTAGGGATAATCCCGGACAGTTTGCTGGTTTGGAAAAATCACTTAAATATAGAAGAAGTACAAAAAACTTTCAGCTGCTCTTTGGCAATGTAAATGGGCCATTAGAGTCAGCTCGCAGGTGAATATGATTCGTACGAATTTCGTTTGGAGTTCGTTAAGAATTCTTCCAAAATTCGTTCAGATTTTGGGTTAAATTCCGATAGGAATTCGTGTGCCGTTTTAAAACGTTTTTAGTGCGAATTCCAAAAAGAATTAAAGTTAATCGATTGTTTATTATTTTCCCTGGAGATCTGTTGCTAACAAAAAATTGAAAATCGAATTATTCAAAAATTATAACAATAATGAACGGTAAACAATTGATAAATTAATTTTAAAGACATTAATAAAATTCAAATTAAAAGTTATGAGAAAATCTTCTGAATCAGCAATTGATTTGATCATTACAATACTCCTCCAATATAATTGTTTGACAAAACCAAGTATTAAAATCGAAATTGCCAAGAAAATATTGAAAATAAAATTCGTAATCTTCTTAAACTCCAAATTGACATAATATTGGTTGACAAATTAAGGACTTTATCTTCATTAAGCAATTAAGAGATTTGAGCAACGACCCAAATGTGCGTAACGAAGCCTTCCAAGAATTGGATAAATCTTCAATTTTTCTTATGAAACCAAATAGTGTTATAACGGAAAATAATTGATGTTGATTTTGCCCATTAATTTCTCAGGTACATACAATCAAAAAGAATAATCCAACAATTAATTGAATCTTCAAATCTTCAAATTTTCTTTTATTGTTGACTCGAACGTGAATTATATAATTAATCGAAGAATTTACATAAATTATTGTTCTTTAAAAAAAAATAATTTCCTTGTCTCAAATTGTTGTGAAATCATAATGATTAATTAATTTATTCCAAATTTATAATAAAAAATGAAGGTTAATTAATTAAATTAAAGTGGAGAATATTTGTAAATTGTAAATTTTTACAATATTACAGCTTGATTGATTTTCTTTACTTTGCTTTTTTTTTGGAAACAATGTTATTGAAATATTTGTATTAAAACATTCATTTTCATAAATTTTAAACATGTTTTAAGCAACGTTAAATACATAAATTTAAATATGATTGTAGATCCTAAAACCCGTTGAAGACGTGTTGAATTGAATTGTGTCAATGAGACATATATGCATTTTCGAATTACGAAACTGTCTATGGCCTATAAATCATATTTTCTTATTTAATGTTTAATACACCGACGGCCTAGATTAATTTAAAAAGAATATAATAAGTTTCTGTATAATAATTTGCTAATAATTTGCTGATAATTTGCTAATTATCTTATATCTGTACTTTTTATTTTCTTCCCTAAAAAAATTGTTTTCATTTGGACTGTCTGTGTAATAAAATGGTTTACAAAAAATTATTTAAAATATTTTCCTTGAAACTTTCTAATTTCATTTTTAACTCTAACAATGAATAATATGAAATAATAGACAACGTCCTGGGATTTACAATGAGATAAACGTATAATTATGTAACATGATCAATTTGATTGATAAACAAACACATATATACATATAACTTTTTCCCATTAAAAAAATAACACATTCGCTTGTTAACCGGTCATACGAGTACGAGGAAAATTTTTTAAAAATTTTTCAAAGATGGAAACTTTAAAGGCTATAAGTCAAATTTTTTAATATTTTTCAAACTGAAAAAAGTTATTTATTAATAAGATTAAGAAATGATTGATACAAATTGATTTACTAAAAATAGAAGAAGGTATGTAGAAAAAATAATTTTTCTAAAATTCGAAATATTGATAGAAAGAAAGATAAATATACATCATGATAAAATGTACAATGTACATTGATAAGAATATTTCTCAATACTTTTTTGTTTTCAAATTACACAGTAATTGATTATTTAAGTATTTTTTAATGTTTCCTTCTATTCTTTATTGTGAAGGTAACAATTTTCATACACTACACAAATTAAAAACTCCAACTTTGAGAACTTTTTTTTAACAAAAAAATTATAATGGATACATTGCGTATATTTTTTCTCATATTCGGAATATTCGTACAAAGTTCATTCACGTAAGTTTTATTGAAAATTTTATAACAGTACATTATGCATCAAATGAAGTAAATTAAAAAAAAAGAAAAATCAAAAGAAAAGGAATTTAAAAATATTTTCTTTCAGGTTAGACAATGATTTTGATTTGTTAGTGTTTAGTCAACAGTGGATAAAAAGTTTGTGCATTAAATCACAAATACCACAGAACAAATGTAATCTTCCGCAAGAGGATCATTGGACAATTCATGGTATTTGGCCGAGTCAATATCAACAACAAAGTCCATGGAATTGTAGACCGGATTTACTATTTCAGGTAAATAAATTGGACAATATAAGAAATGAGTTAGAACTAAAGTGGCCAAGTGTCCATGTCAATAATTCGGAGAAATTTTGGAAGCACGAGTGGGATAAGCATGGAACATGTTCTATTACTTTGAACTCGATGAATACAATGGAAAAATATTTTAAAATGGGATTAAAGCTAAATAGAATACATAATATCAAGAATATTTTCGAAAGATCAAATATTACACCAGGTGGAATATACAACGTTAGACAAATTTTGAATGCTTTAAAGGAAAATTTAGGAGTTTCGACAAATGTCATGTGTGCCAAACGCCGCAAGGTAGAAATATATTCCTTAAGAAATTTTAACTCTTTATAATATAAAAAATCTGTTATTTGATTTATATATAGCAGTTTTTTTTAAGTTGTATAATGCGTTTTTTCTTTTCCTAGAGCAAAAATCAATATTTACTGGAAATCAGGATTTGTTTAAACAAGGAATTACGATTGATCGACTGCAGAGATCACTTTAAATTCGAAACTAATTGTGAGCAATCAAAATTAGTGGTCTACCCAGAACGACAGGATGATTATAAGTAATTCCAGTGAATCAATAAATTATCATTATTAAAAATCCATTTTCGAATTCGCTGTTTTAAACTCAATAAAGTCAATCTATATGTGATATAAATTGTGGATCATTCCTTTTTACTACGAAAGAATTAAGATTAATTTGAGAACTTAACAGAATGTAAAATTTAGAAAATTTAAGCTTAATATGCTACATCAAAAATTACATATGAAGTGGACATACATCAGTGGATGTTTATGTCTTCATCGGTTCTGTATAAATTGTTAGCTTTTTGTAATACAAATAAAATTTCAGTACAGTACTCTTAGAACATTATTGTCACATTTGTATCAATATTATTCGATTAGACTACTTTTATAGATAACGACAAAAAAATATTTTAGTTATGCGTAGTATCAGTAATTATTAATTCTTTCCTGACAATAATCACGTCAGCATTAAAGCAAGTAAATATTTTTATACACTTTCGAAGTATGTCAAAGAAAATTAATAGAACCTAAATTATATATGCAAACATTTTTAACAAAGACCAAAATCCATTAAATTCTAGACCGTATTTACAATTTAGAATAAATGATTTACACAATATATGAAATAGATTAGAAATGTAGTGACCAAGTGTTTGTTTTCAGTTTAGTAAAATTTTGGAAGCAATGACATTCCGAAAGGCAACATATAAATGCATATGAAACAACATGCAACATGTACTATTAGTCTAAACTACATAAAGAAAATGAGACAAATATTGTCAAACTTAATTATAGATGAATGAAAATATAGTTCTATTAAGATATAATGAATATTGGTTACAGCTATATCCCAATTATTGGAAAGTTTTCAGGTGGATGTTTCTATTAACCAGATAAACCAGCATTTTCAAAAAGTTATTCAGACAAGTGTATTAATATTATTTGACTAGACAACTCATATAGATATCGACAAAAATATTGACAAAATTTACACCTAGAGTTTATTGATGCGTAACAGTAAATCTTAATTATTTCCATTCCATAAATCACGTAACCACTACAAGTAGTCAATATTTTTTATATTTGAAGCAATTTAAAGAATATTCATAGAAGGCGAATTAGACAAATATGTTTAACTTTGCGCTTTAGATTATTATAACAAACACTATTGTACAGTTGTGTCAATATAAAACACGTTTTAATAGAATTTGTCAAAATTGTTAATTAGCCAATAAATTTACAAAACAGAAAAATATTTCTAATCAAACCGGATGTAAATTTCGTATATAAGGCAAAGTAGAAACATTAGAAATAATCAGTAAGAAAAAGTATCTAAACTTATTAGGTGGATTCATCTATTAGTACCTCAATTACTTCAAAAATATTTGTTTGCTATTACAACAAAAGTAAAGTACAACAAGGCAAAGCATAAGGTTGGTAAAACATTAATATTCGTTAACAATTAGAAAAGCATATTTATCATTTAAGAAGTCTTAAACTTTATTCTTTTGTAAATTAAAAAAACTGCTTTCGTTTATTTTTAGAGAAAATTAAAGAGCATTAAGTGAGAAAAGAAAATGGAGGTGGGAAACTTTGTGAATCCGTTGGGAACCCTTCAAATGGTCTCCATATTAAGTTGCATGAGATCAATGAGTGATGTTCTCTACGCGGAAAACTTCCTTAAGGAATCTGACATCCATAAACCGATTGCAACAGTAAATGCCTTGTATCACTTTCTTCTGGACAACAATGATCTGGATCTGAACGAGAAGAAGCTTTACCTAGCCAAAAAGGTGGGAACCAGTTGCAAACTAAAGGGAGCTAGAGATCCCAATGTTGTCAGCAAAGTGTTGAATCATGTCATTGAATCTACTGTATTTGACAAATACGGCAGTATTGAAGGTTTCATAGCATACAGTTCGATGTCTTCTTCAGACTATTCACTTCGATTACCACAACAACTTAAAGAGACGTTGCATAGAGTGGGTTTTCAAAACGAAAAGGGCGAAACATCATATCTCGATACCCTTGCAGTGGAACAAGTATTTAACGATTTTATCCAACCGCTGCTACCGGGAAACATTAGAAAATCATCCGAACCCAGAAATGGAAAATCACGCACAAGGCGATCTCCATTGAGCCGTAATTTAATATCCAGAATAAAAAGTATGCAGGCAGCAATTAAATTGGCAAAAGCAAGTAACAACAAACTTATAGAAAAGGCAATTGCAGACGAGCTATCAAAATACGCCTTCCAGGAACCAAAGCAAACAGAACTTAATTTTGTCAAAGACTGGGCGAACACTAAATTCCAGAAGATTCCCCCATGGGCCGAAGACTTAAAAATAGAACTTGCTGATGACTTCTACAAATTAAAATATTCCGAAGTGATGGACAATAAAGATTTAACCGCCGCTGATGCAACAAAGAGAATCGACACTCTGTATCCACTCAAAGAGAATGCTGATATTAGGAAAATTCTACCAGTTGACAAAGTATTAAAGGACTTCAAGAGACTAGAAGCTTTCAAGGAAATGCGATTCGAAGATTATTATGCACTTAGATGGTACGGCGACGATGGATTTGTGAAAATGCACAAACCCTCAGATCAGGAAAGAAGAATGAAAAACGCCATTTACAGATTGGCAATCAGACAATTCGAAACGCCTGGCGAGCAATTCGCTCAACAGTTATTCAGAGGAGAATCTAGAACGACTGCAGATATTGATCAAGTACTTGCAGACGAAAAAAGGGAATTTGAATTCAATAGATTTTCATCAACGTCTACTGACATAAACAAGGCTATCGAATATTCCCAGAACACTAGAGCTGGTCAAACTAGAGTTCTCTATAAAATGAGTTTTGCTGAACCAATAATAAGAGCTAAAGCTAATCATTTGCTAATTAAGGACGAGAATGAAACGATTTTGCTTCCTGGAACTAAATTTCATATTGATAGTGTAGTGGAGGTTACTAAAGATTGTGTTAGCCAATCGGGAGATAAAATAAGGTGTATCATTGTTACTCTTTCGTCTTTGGAGAATAAATCGACGATTTTAGAACGTGAAAAGAGTATCATGAAGAAGTTAAAAGAATTGGCCCAAGAAAAAACGATATACTATGTTGACCTATGAATCGTCAAATTCTCGTCAACATTTGAATTATCTTTATAAATAGCAAAATTCTTCGCCGAAATTCAATAATTTTTGGAATTTTTTATAAAATTTATTGCAAAATTAAATTACTTTCATAAATTACGATATTCATGATAAGAATTCTATTATTTTTAAAAGTAATAAAATTCAATTATTTTCTAAAATTTTAATAAAATTCAAGGCAAAATTTTAATTAGGTATTTTTAAAAATTGTCCTCAATTCAATGATTTTCAATATTCTACTATTTTAATTAAATTTTTCTAAAAGAATTCAATTATTAAACAAAATTTTTGATAAAATTCTACACGAAAATTTAATTACACTGAAACCCCACTTATTTAAAGTCTCGTTTACCTAAAGTCGCGTTTATTTGAACCCGTTTTTGCTTCAGTTATTTTTAGTTAGAATCAGCCCTAACCTCACTTATTTTAGCTCATGCGCAGTACGCGACCAATGAAAAGATACTTACATTCCCATTGGTTGAGTTCAAAGAAAACCAACCAATCATGTCAATTTATCGAATTACGTCACCAACATAGGTTATGTCGACCTAAATACAAATAAACGCGACACTTTGTTTCGAATTGCGTGGGCCATGTTCAAATAAGTGGGGTTTCAGTGTATTTAAAATAAAATAAAAGTTCCATATAGGAATAAAATTATTTAATATAAAATTTTCATAAATTTTTTCAAAAAAATCAAATGTTTTAAAATTTGTCATTAAATTTTTCGCTGAAATTAAATTATATTGAGGAATTTTTTGTAAAATTCAATTATTTTCATAAATAATGTAAATCTCATTGCTGAATTTCAATTATTTTCAAAAATTAAAATAAAATTCTTGTCAAAATTTAAATTTTTTTCAAAAATTTTCTATAAATTCAATGATTTTTAATATTCTACTATTTTAATAAAATTTTACAAAAGAATTCAATTTATTTAAAAAAAAATTTTGACAAAAATTCTACATGAATATTCAATTATTTTCGAAAGTAATAAAACTTTCACAGGATTAAATACTTATTATTTAAAATAAAATTTTCATAATTTTTTTTCAAAAAAATCAAATGTTTTAAAATTTAGCATTAAATTCTTCGCCAAAATTCAATTATATTGAGGAATTTTTATAAAATTCATGGTAAAATTCAATTATTTTCATAAATAAATAAAACTCATTGCAAAATTTCAATTATATTCAAAAATTTTCTTAATTCAATGATTTTCAATATCTACTATTTTAATAAAATTTTCCAAAAAAAATCCAAATTATTTTTAAAAAATTTATTTTAAAATAATTTAATTTCTGCAATTATTTATAATTTCTCCAAAATTAAATTTTTTTCTAGTGTTTTCAACAAAAATTTAAATTAGAAAATTTTTAAATTCTATTATTTTTAAAATTGTTGATTTAAAAATTTTCATCATCAAATTCATAATCAGCGGAACCTATAAAGGCCTACGAGAAACGAATTACGAAGGGAATCCGATGAATTTTTACAAAACTTGACCACCATGTTGGATTCGCCATTTTGAATTTTTATATATTGACTTCAGATTCGTAATCAGCGGTGAGAAATCTTAAAGAAACCGCATTTCATTTAATTTTTTGAAAATTTTTTGCGGAGTGATTATTGTGATTATATTCACAGTGTACAAATTTTGACACTTCAGTTATGTGTTGTTTATGCTCTTTATTTTCTCCCCCAACACTTTTTTAATAATTCACATAAATATTTACGTTGATGGGCGAAGAAAAGGAATGCCCTTGCTCCGATTCATCAGTGTCCTCAAATCTATCATCCTCCATATCAACGGAAAATGGAAGTGACAAATTCAAAAATAAAATTCCAACATCAAAGTGTGAGATGAGATTTTGATAAAAAAATTATATGTTCTAAGAAAAAAAAATAATAATAATAATAACTATGCAAAGAAAATACAGAAAAGAAAATTTTTTATAAAACTGCTTTTCATCAGATTAGAAGACAAAACATTGACATAATTTTTCAGACAATGAGTGCAATCAATTTTTGGAAAATCGACTCACATCAACTTCTTGTCGTGGGGAAAATTCAAATTTAAAAAATGATGAAAAACTTTGCATTTGTCAAACTTTTGGAACGTAAGAAATTTATTACAAGCTGCGATATAATTTTTTTTTTCATTGGTTATAAATACAAAATTAAAAATTAATTTTAATCTTCTCAATTTAAATTACATTCATTTTTCAAGAGCTGAAAATAGAATTCCAGTGAATTGTAAATCAGGTAATATTTTCACTTCTGTTTTGAAGTGTTTAATTATAATATAAAAATATAATAAACAAATATTAATTATTAATATTAAAAAATTAAAAAATTATCTAATTAATTAACTGTTAATTGAAACAAATGAATTATTAATTAAAATTATTTAGGTTAAATAAAAAAAAATAAAAATTATATCTGAAAGAAGTTAACAATTTAATTTAAAATTAAAAATTTTCTACTGTCTAAAATATTATTTAACCAAAAAATAATTTTTTTTTTTTTTTTTTTTTTTTTTTTTTTTTTTTTTTTTTTTTTTTTTTTTTTTTTTAATTATAATTTTATAATTTTAGAAAGATTTCAAACTTGTAATAGTGTCAATTGGAAATGGCCAAAATCAAGATACTTTCGTAGGAAAAATAAAACGTATGAAGTTAAATTAAAAAAGAAACGTTGTCAACATTATTCAAAGGTTTTTAAAAAAAAAAGAAATTATTTTTTCAAATTGGAGAAATAATTATTTATGAAAAAAAAATTTTTTTTCACATTAATATTTATTTATTTTTTTTTGTTATATAATTTTTTTTACAGCCATACATGTTTTGTGAATTATCCGAGGGTATACCGTTGAATAAACCAGAAATGGAAAATCCAAATGAAGAGAAACTAGAACAAACAGTGAAAAAACCATCAGAGAAAATCGATATTTATTATTTTGATCATGGAAATTCAGCGTTAGTCGCATTGTGTATAAAATTTAATAAATTCGAAAATTTACATAATTATTCAAATTTTTAAATATAATTTAAATTAAAAAAATTTTTTTTTTTTTATTTTCTATTTATTAATTGTTTATATATTATTTATGAAAATTAAAATTTTATTTATTAAATTTTTATCTCTTATTTTATTTATCTATTTTATTATTCATTCATTGTTTATTTATTAAATATTTTTTATTATTTTTTATTTATTTATTAATTTACGTATTTTGCAAATATTCATTTATATTTAATCTTAAAATATTATTTTTAAAATTTATTTTGTTTATTAATTAGGTATTTGTTATTAATTTATTTAAAGAAAATTTTTATTTATTTTATTTATTCTTTATTTACTATTTATTCATTTATTGTTTATTCACTGTTTATTTATTGATTTATAAATTTTATTTAAATATAATTATTTATTTACTATTGTTTCTTCAAATTTTTTTCTTTATTTATTGTTTTTCAATTTTTCAATTAATTTTATTTAAATATAATTATTTATTTACTATATTGTTTATTTACCTTTATTTGTTTATTTGTTTTACAATTTTTCTTTTTCTCACCGCTATAGGTAGTTTTCAATAAAAAATTCTAATTTTTACAAAAATTCATTAAATTTTTTTAAACTTTCAAGAATTTTTTTTTTTAAATTTACATGGAACCGATTTCCAAATTTCTAAGCCGAATTATTAATTTTATTAGAAAATAGACTCAAAATTTTCATAGTAATATGTTACAAAAAGTTTTTTTTTTTAAACAAACACAAATTTAGTTTTACAATTTTTTTTAAAGTTATTTACTCAGAATTATGAAATTCGAGAAAATCAAAATGGCGAATCCAATATGGCGGACCAGAATTAAGAATTTAAAATAATTTCTTTTAATTTTGTATATTCGTCGGAATGTTTAAGAAGAATAAAAATTTGATCCTTAGTTCTAATTAATTTGAAAAATTATTTCTAGAACAAAAATTTTTCAATTTTCCTTTTTTTATAATTAAATTTCTCGAAGTATAAAAGTTGAGTTTTTTAAAATAAATATTTAATAATTTATAAATAATTTTGAAAAAAAACTATAAAAAATAATTTTTGGAATAAAACTTTGTGTGAATAACAATTTTTGTTCGCCATGTTGGATCCACCATTTTGAATAATGTTAACAATTCAACTTAATAAAAATATAATTTAAAACGTGTGAATTTACTTTTTTTTTCTATATAATTTTAGATTTTATCGAACAACTGATTCACCGCCAATATTGGCTACAGAAAAATGTGCAGATAAAACGGAAAATGCGGCAACTCGCTTTTGGGCTGAAATTTTTGCTGTTGCGCACATTGGTTGCGCATTTTTAACGGCCTTTATTCTTCAATTCATTCGTTTTATACTCTACAGTACAATACGGCCATTAACAGTGGGAATTTTACAAATGTTCGCTGACTATTTCATAAAACCATTATTATCAATATTATTTAATGCAATAATACAACCATTTTTGATACTCTTGTATAATGTGGCGACATCATTGAAAGATCTCTGCGAACCAATTGCCGAAGCGACGGGATTATTTCTCAGGGAGGCTGCAAATTTTTTCCGAGCATTTAGAATTGTGGAAATTAATCAGAATATTGAAAAAGGAGATAAAAATGTCCCAACTGCTTGTACTTGATTTTGAAAAAGAAATTTTTTTTTCACTGCGAAAGAAAAATAAGAAATAATTGTAAGTTGTGTATTATTTATTTTTGATATTTTATTTTCTGGCGGGAATATTTTTAACGTTTTCCTGTAAAACGGGACTTTACGCGACAAAAAAATTATAGGTTATGTTAAGAAAAATTTTTGGTTGATTTAAAAATTTTTTTTTTGAAGTCAAAAACTATTTTACTAAATAATTAATAAGAATTATTTTTGACTTCAGATATTTTTATTATAATTTGAAAAATGTCTTACTTTTCTCCCTAAAAGAAAATACAATATTTTATTTATCTAATAATTTTTATGCAATAAATTAAAAATTTTTGAAACAAAAAAGTAAATATTTGATAAAAAAACAAGTTTTATCAATAAATTACAGAAAAAACATTAATGAATTAAAAAAAAAAAATTGATTATAAAATAAAAAATTTTTTAAAAATGAAAAATATTGTTTAAAAAATATATTTTTACTTAAGAATTTAATTTAATTTTTTGTTAGCTTTTTTGGAGTCAAATAAATAACTTTCCTGATCCCTTTAGTCTTTATTAACAACCAGGTATATATTTGGTTTAGTTTTAACTTTACAATATTAATTATCATTTCATTATTTCCTCTCTTTTATACAAGAACAAATTTGACTCTTTCTCGCAAATATTTTCACATTCACACAAAAAACACGCACTTAATTTCTATTCACAAATTATTTAACTTTTTTTTTTTTTTTATTGACAATAATCGTTCGTATTTTTTTTCTTGTCCTCTCGCATCTCTCGTATATCTTATACCATTTAATAAATTATTTACAATTTCACAAACAACAAACAAAGGAACCTAATTTACATTGTAAATTTCACACTTTGCTATATTTACAGGTATTGCTAAAATTTTTTTTTTCTCTTCAATAATAATCCACGCGTTCTTTTCTTTTTTTTTACAGGATCACACGCTGCAAGCATCAAGCGCGCAAATCAATTTTTTAGAATTTTTAATTTTCTGGATATTTTTTTTTGTAAATTTTTTTTTTATTTTTTCTTTTTTTTTGAAAAAAAAAATTAATAATCATACTAGTAGCATCACTTAGTCTCAGGAACTGCAAACCTATGATGTTGAAATTATCCACTAAGTGGTCGTGGCCGTTGTTGAAGTTTCCTGAAGGGCCGTTGTTTGTGAAGGCGCTGATGATGAATCACCTGAAAAATTTCATGGTATTTAATATTTATCATATTGTTCACTATTTTTGTTTTTATAAGAAAATTAAAAACAAAGCAACAATTTAATACAAAAAAATTTTTTTTTAATATTTCTTTTTCTCCTAAACTATTTTTTTTACTAAAAAAAATTAAAAGTACTTCAATATCATGAGAATATTGTGGAAAAATATTTCCAAACCAAATTCGAATATAATTTTTTTTTTTTCTTTTATCGAAAAAATTATACTGCAAAAATGTAACTTTTATCTACAAAATTTAATTTCAAGAAAACACAAAAGTAAACGAAAAAAATATTGATTTCTCCATTATTCTATGTTCTCAAATATATTTTTAGTAAATTTAAAGATAGATATCGAAGATAAGATTTAAAAAAAAGTCCAAGAATTATGCCAATAAATTAATTTCTTAAAAAGAAATGATTCTTATTTTTAAATTTAATTTAAGATCTGTTTAAAAATAAGGAAAATAATTTGTAATATTTTATGAAATTTATTTGATATTCAAAATTCAGTGGTAAAGAATTTATTGCAATTATGTCTTACATATATAAAAAGGAAGAAGATGTTAGAAATTTTTAATTACCTGACAGGAAAATAGAGAATTTTCTATATTTAAAAAAAAAAAGTTATTTTCGAAATTTTTTCATAAATTTTTTAACAAACTAATAAATTAGAAAAAATTCTCGAAAAGTTTATTGAAAATAAAAAAAAATGTTTTTAAAAAATTTACGATCGTTTTTGTTAGAACGTAACAAAAAAACGGCTACTGTTAACATTTTTTTTTGTTTGGGAAAAATTTTGAATGGAGAAAACAAAATTTTATTCACACTCAAAAAAAAGTTTTATAAATTTCACAAACCTATGTAAAAAGAATTAAAACAAAGACATTGAAATTTTGCAGTAATTTTCGGTTTTATTTTCTTTTCTAATTAAGAAAAATTAACACAAGGATATTAAAATTTTGCAGTAATTTTCAATTTTTCTCATTTTTTAAGTAAAAAGAATTATAATTATAATTTCAAAAAATTAACACAAAGATATTAAAATTTTACATTAATTTTCAGTTTTTTTTCATTTTTTCATTAAATATAGAATTAACACACAAAGATATTAAAATTTTACAGTAAATTTTAATTTTACTATTTTTATAGTAAAACATTTCTGGTTGAGCATTTTTGGTAACTTTTACTATACTTTCGGAGTAAATTTTGCTACGTTCGAAGTAAATTTTACTAACTTTTACAAATATGTTCTTTGGACGTAGTAAAATTTACCTTGAAAGTAGTAAAAGTTACCAAAAATGCTTAACCAACAATGTTTTACTATAAAAGTAGTAAAAATTACTTTATGTTTCTCCGGCACAAGTATAAATTTCTTTTACACAATTTAGTGAAATTAAAATTGAATAAGAACATTGATTGAGTTTCAAATAATTATCAAATAAGTAAAATTTGCAACCTACAATTTATAAATTATATTTTACACAAAAATGTTAAATTAAGTAATTTGAATAAACTCAGAAATTAATAATTATAAATAATAAATAAACTTTATATAAAAATAAATTTAAAAACAATAATTTGAAAGTAAGTGTGGAAAACTTGGTTTACGTCAAAAAAAATATTTCACAGTTTACAAGTTAAAATTGTTAAAAAATCACCGAATGATAAATACAAAATTAAACAGTAATAAGTTCATATTAAATAATATTACGAAAAATAGAAATAAACTGACAATGCGAAAATGAAATACAAGTTATAAATTACAAAACCAAGTTTTAAAAATAAAACAAGAAAATTGAAACCTTTAAAAATAATTAATTACAAATGAAGAAATAGAAGATTTATAACTTTTGAAAATTGTCATTTATTCCCTTCTGCAAAATAGGGAAAATGAATTTTATCCCTTACTTCCGAACTCAAAAATAAAACGTCCTTCAACTGTAAAAACGTAATGGAAATAAATAAAGAATATCGTCACAAAGAATTGAAATGTCTATAGAAAAGTAGGGGGAAATTTAAGGAAAAGGAAATTGTTTCACAAGAAAAGAATAATCCTTGATAAAAGTATTATTTTTTCTTTGAAACATAAAATAAAATGAAAATGGAGTAAAAATTAAGGGCATATTTTGTGATTTTAAATTTTGATTATAGTAAATAATAGAAGACCACTCAGAACGCTCAAACTCCCATTACTATTTGCACAAACTGCAAATAGCGAACGATCCTCGAGTACTGGAAAAATCATAAGAATGATCTCGCCAGCAGCCTCTCACGCTCAGAGAGAAGAGCTACTGCTCATCATCGTGGCTGCATCGACTCCACTTTTGGGTAGAGAGGACGTGAAGATATACTACAGAAATGATCCTGTGAAGTATGATCTTGTCTTTTCGTCGTTTCGCCTCGACTTATATACTACTCGAAACGCGTCTCGCCTGCGAGAGAACTCACAAGAGGCCCTCTGTCGAGCGCCACTCCAACGCTCTCCCCACTACTTTCCACGCGCCAAATTCAATTTCAGAGCAAATGACAAATTTTCCGCATTTCGCTCAGAAACATTTTAATCATTTTTCAAAAAAATAATAACATCTTGGAAAATTATTATTATATTATTTTTATTAGAAAAATAATTTTCTTCACACTTCAATTCTTATCATTTTAAGTTAAAAAATGTTTTCATGAAAATAAAATTCCCGAAGATTCTCTAAAGTATTTTTGCAATAATTGTAGAAATAAAATAAACAGTTAAACATTTATTTATTTTGTAAGTTAATTGATAAATTCCATTAATTCTCGTAGTTGGAACAATATTTTTATTTATTTATTGATATTAAAAACAGTATGTGAACAATGTTTTTTATTTAATAATTAACTTTTTTATTTTTTAACCCTTGTCATTATTTGATAAACAATATTTTTTTCCTTTTTTATTTTTTGAAATTATTTTTATGGAAAGAAAAAACAATTAAAATTCTGTTTTAAGTATATTATTTTCATTAGTTTAAATGTATACTTTGTATTATACCGATTAAATTAAATATTTTTAAAATCGTATTATTTTCTAATATTTAAAATTATTTAAAGAAGAATCGGATGGACGGGAAAAAAGTTTTAACCGATTTCTATTTTTTTTAGAGGATAATGAATTAGATAATGAAAAATTTTCTTGAGGAAAAAATTGAATTTTATGGATTTTGGAAATTAAACAATATAAATTGTTAAATAATGAAAAAAAATATTAATATTATTAATATAAATAAATAAAATAATAAAATAAAAAAATAATATAAAAACAATATGAAAGTGGAGAGTTTGCAAAATTATTTTCTAACGTTAGATTTATAAATATTTTTTATTATAAAATAAAGATAAAATTCAATTATAAATAATGAAATAAACAATAAGTAAAACAATTTTTTAAATATTTGTTAAATTTAAAAAAAATTGTATTATTTATTATTTTGAAAGAAATATTTCTTTGATTTAAAAAAATTTTTGTTGATAATTTTAACATTTGTAGAGAAAAAAACATATATACTTTTATAGAATTATTATAAAGATTTCATACAATTTGAAACGTCTTGAATATGAAATAGAGCTTTTTCATAGTTGACATGAAATTTGTCTTGCATTGCGCAAAATGGAAAAAAATCTCATGGGACAAAACTTTTATCTCTAATTTAATATTACATATGACAGCAGAAGTTTCAAAGAATTTAGTAAAAGAGAGATCTCAAGATAAATTTTTTTTAAATGCCATAAACATAAAATATTCATATAGAAACAGAAAACAAAGAAAAAGCAGAAAACTTTAGTTTTAAAGTGAAAAAATGTGTATACATATCTTTATAAGTATATTTATAGAATAATTTTTGTTTCATAAAAAAAAACTTTCAATCAATTTCCATTTCGAAATAATTTTTAATAATTTTTAATTTCAATGAACTTTTGAATGGATTTTCAATTAATTTTTATTTATAATAAAATTTTTAATGTAGATATTTATAAAATTAAAAAAAATTTTTCTAGTACATAATTTTATATTACAATTATATAATTTTCGATTAATTATTATTTTAGACAATCATTAAATCATTGTTATTTTATAAAATTTTACAATAATTAATAATTTAGAAAGTTTTTAAATTCCTTTCATTTTGTTTAATGTGATTCAAAATAAGTTTTAAACCATCGAAATAAAAAAATGTTTAAAATATTTTCATTTTATAAAATTTCAAGAATATTTTTATTATTTCAAACAATGAAACAAAAGCTTAAAAAATAATTCAAATTTATTATTAAAAAATTAACACAAAACTGAAAATGATTTTACAGAATTGACTATAAAAAGCATTTTACTTGCTAAGATGTACAGTTTTTCTAAAACGTATTTTCTACAAATATTTTTTCTAATAATAAAGGTGAATTTTTGTAAAACTTTTTTCTAATTAAGGTCATTTTCAAAAAAAAAAAAAAATGTTTAACAATATTTTGTAAAAAAATGTTTTATATAAAAATAAGTTTTGGAAATTTTGGTGTAAAAATGATGCAAATTATTGGTTTTTTTAAAAGAAGAATCAAATTTTGTTAACAAATTAGGATAAAAAATAGTAATTTTATAAAATTTTTTCTTCTTTTTCAAAAAAGAAACATATAATTTTGTAAACAGAATTGTAGTGATTGAGAAACAGAAAATATGAAAAATAGTTTTTATTTCTTGATCTTTTTTTTTTTTATCAATTTTCAAACTTTTGTCAAAATTATGAAATTTTACAAATTTTAGGAAAATAAATATTAGAAAACTCTCAAAAACACTTTTTAGAACAATTTTTTTAGAAATCAAAATATGTTAGAAAAACTTTTTTTAGAAATCAAAATTTGTTAGATAAACATTTTTGAAGAAAGCAGATTTCATTACAAAATCGCTTTTTTTTAGACAAAAAGGATTCGAAAATAATTTTTAGAAAAAGTGACCATCTACCATTTTCCTCTAAAAAAAAATAGAAATCGGTTAAAACTTTTTTCCCGTCCATCCGATTCTTCTTAAAATAATTTTAAATATTAGAAAAAAATACGATTTTAAAAATATTTAATTTAATCGGTATAATACAAAGTCTACATTTAAACTAATGAAAATAATATACTTAAAACAGAATTTTAATTGTTTTTTTTCTTTCCATAACAATAATTTCAAAAAATAAAAAAAAGGAAAAAATATTGTTTATCAAATAATGACAAGGGTTAAAAAATAAAAAAAGTTAATTATTAAATAAAAAACATTGTTCACATACTGTTTTTAATATCAATAAATAAATAAAAATATTGTTCCAACTACGGGAATTAATAGAATTTATCAATTAACTTACAAAATAAATAAATGTTTAACTGTTTATTTTATTTCTACAATTATTGCAAAAATACTTTAGAGAATCTTCGGGAATTTTATTTTCATAAAAAATTTTTTAACTTAAAATGATAAGAATTGAAGTGTGAAGAAAAATATTTTTCTAATAAAAATAATATAATAATAGTTTTCCAAGATGTTATCATTTTTTTTTGAAAAGTGATTAAAATGTTTCTGAGCGAAATGCGGAAAATTTGTCATTTGCTCTGAATTTGAATTTGGCGCGTGGAAAGTGGTGGGGGGAGGGTGTTGGAGTGGCGCTCGACAGAGGGCCTCTTGTGAGTTCTCTCGCAGGCGAGACGCGTTTCGAGTAGTATATAAGTCGAGGCGAAACGACGAAAAGACAAGATCATACTTCACAGGATCATTTCTGTAGTATATCTTCACGTCCTCTCTACCCAAAAGTGGAGTCGATGCAGCCACGATGATGAGCAGTAGCTCTTCTCTCTGAGCGTGAGAGGCTGCTGGCGAGATCATTCTTATGATTTTTCCAGTACTCGAGGATCGTTCGCTATTTGCAGTTTGTGCAAATAGTAATGGGAGTTTGAGCGTTCTGAGTGGTCTTCAATTATTTACTATAATCAAAATTTAAAATCACAAAATATGCCCTTAATTTTTACTCCATTTTCATTTTATTTTATGTTTCAAAGAAAAAATAATATTTTTATCAAGGATTATTCTTTTCTTGTGAAACAATTTTCCTTTTCCTTAAATTTCCCCCTACTTTTCTATAGACATTTCAATTCTTTGTGAGGATATTCTTTATTTATTTCCATTACGTTTTTACAGTTGAAGGACGTTTTATTTTTGAGTTCGGAAGTAAGGGATAAAATTCATTTTTCCTATTTTGCAGAAGGGAATAAATGACAATTTTCAAAAGTTATAAATCTTCTATTTCTTCATTTGTAATTAATTATTTCTAAAGGTTTCAATTTTCTTGTTTTATTTTAAAAACTTGGTTTTGTAATTTATAACTTGTATTTCATTTTCGCATTGTCAGTTTATTTCTATTTTTCATAATATTATTTAATATGAACTTATTACTGTTTAATTTTGTATTTATCATTCGGTGATTTTTTAACAATTTTAACTTTTAAACTGTGAAATATTTTTTTTGACGTAAACCAAGATTTTCACACTTACTTTCAAATTATTGTTTTTAAATTTATTTTTATATAAAGTTTATTTATTATTTATAATTATTAATTTCTGAGTTTATTCAAATTACTTAATTTAACATTTTTGTGTAAAATATAATGTATAAATTGTAGGTTGCAAATTTTACTTATTTGATAATTATTTGAAACTAAATCAATGTTCTTATTCAATTTTAATTTCACTAAATTGTGCAAAAAAAATTTATACTTGCGCAGGAGAAACATATAAAGTAATTTTTACTACTTTTATAGTAAAACATTGTTGGTTAAGTATTTTTGGTAACTTTTACTACTTTCGGAGTAAATTTTACTACGTCCAAAGAACATATTTGTAAAAGTTAGTAAAATTTACTTCGAACGTAGCAAAATTTACTTCGAAAGTATAGTAAAAGTTACCAAAAATGCTCAACCAGAAATGTTTTACTATAAAAATAGTAAAATTAAAATTACTGTAAAATTTTAATATCTTTGTGTGTTAATTCTATTTAATGAAAAAATGAAAAAAACTGAAAATTACTGTAGAATTTTAATATCTTTGTGTTAATTTTTTAAAATTATAATTATAATTCTTTTTACTTAAAAAATGAGAAAAATTAAAAATTACTGCAAAATATTAATATCCTTGTGTTAATTTTTCTTAATTAGAAAAGAAAATAAAACCGAAAATTACTGCAAAATTTCAATGTCTTTGTTTTAATTCTTTTTAATTAGGTTTGGGAAATTTATAAAACTTTTTTTTAATGTGAATAAAATTTTGTTTTCTCTATTCAAAATTTTTCCCAAACAAAAAAAATGTTAACAGTAGCCGTTTTTTTGGTACATACGTTCTAACAAAAACGACTGTAAATTTTTTAAAAACATTTTTTTTTTATTTTCAATAAACTTTTCGAGAATTTTTTCTAATTTATTAGTTTGTTAAAAAATTCATGAAAAAATTTCGAAAATAACTTTTTTTTTAAAATATAGAAAATTCTCTATTTTTCTGTCAGGTAATTAAAAATTTCTAACATCTCCTTCCTTTTTATATATGTAAGACATAATTGTAATAAATTCTTTACCACTAAATTTTGAATATCAAATAAATTTCATAAAATATTACAAATTATTTTCCTTATTTCTAAACAAATCTTGAATTAAATTCTAAAAATAAGAATAATTTCTTTTTAAGAAATTAATTTATTGGCATAATTCTCGGACTTTTTTTTAAATCTAATCTTCGATGTCTATCTTTAAATTTACTAAAAATATCTTTGAGAACATTGAATAATGGAGAAATCAATATTTTTTCGTTTCTTTCTGTATTTTTCTTGAAATGAAATTTTGTCGATAAAAAATTACATTTTTGCAGTATAATTAATTTTTTAATTAAATTTTCCAGATTGTGAAAATACTTTTTTGTTTATTCCAATTTGTTTGTATCTTTATTTAGAACGTTTTATTGACAAATAAGAATATTAATTTTTTTTCTAAATAATTTGTGATATTTTTCGCTAATGAAATTTTCTGGTAATTTTTCTCCACTTTTTTCGGAGTTAAATTCAAATTTTTGATTGAATTTTCTTGGTAAATGTTAACGAGAATGGTGAAAGCAATTTTACTCATGATAACATTCAGTTTAACGAGATTAATTTTCTTTTACGTTCAATTATACCAAATTTTAACTTCTTAGGTTAAAAATTGCAAAAGTGATGTTGTAAAATCAAATTTTTTCCTACTATAATTTTTTTCGAAAACATTATTTTTAAATTATTTATATTGAATAAAATTAAAATATTCATAAATAGAAGAAAATTAAATATTAATTATTAAACTAAAAAAAAAAATTACTTGAATAAAAAGAAAAACTTGAAAAACTATTCTTGTGAAAATATGGAAACAAAAAATTGTTTAATACGTAAAGTTTCTCTCGTGTCATGCGAATAAATTTTATTCCAAAAAGAACTATTTCGTTCTTTCTTTTTAAATTTATTTCGTAAATTTAGTGAATTATTTATTTATTTATTATTTATTTATAAACGGGTGATTATTCGTTAATAATTTATAAAAATTATACCATTTTTTGTAATTTTCAATAAAATATTTATTCTAATTTTGATCTTACATTGTAAAAATAGTTTCTTTAATTATTTAATTTTGAATGTAAAATTTTTTCGAGGCACAAATAGAGAGCGATTGTAATAAATAACTTAACGACTCATTCTAAGAAAATAATTTATCAAAAGTAAAAAAAATGAATACTGTATTGGAAAATAAACACTAGGTAAAATTTAAAAATCCGTGGTGTAGACTTTTTTTGTGCAATTTTTGAAAATGAAGAATAGAAAAAAGTAGGAGTTAATCGTGGCGGGTTTGTCATTCTGTAGGCGAAACCTACCTAAAAGGGCAGCTTCTAAGTCACCGAGGATTTCCGTTTCCTTCGGATCGATGAGGCTAAAGCGTTGATTTAGAAGAGTGAGGTGGGCAAAAACACAATTGAGATGTACATGCAGCCCAAGTAATGCCACCTCTCGAAAGTGGCAGTGGTAAATGTGGGCCATCACGTGATAAAGTAGCCGCAGGATTTTACGTACTATCGACTCAAACGAGCTGGGAAATTCATTCGCTGAAAATAAAGTAATAGAAAAATTAACATTTTTTTTTAACAGAAAACTTTTTTTTATAATAGATATTTTTTTTCCTTTATATAACTTTCTATAAACTTATTATTTCGTATTTTTTTCATCTTTATATCAGGGCTTGGATTGTGCGACTTTTTCGACTTTTTTCGACTTTTCTAAGGAAATGTGACTTTTTTCGACTTTTTTGCAAATTTTATGCGACTTTTCGTGACTTTTGTTGTGAATTTATGCGACTAAAGCGACTTTTTTTTTGAGTCTTAAAGTCGATCCGAGCCCTGTATTATTTAAAAAGAAATTAATTTTTTTCAAATTACAATTTTTATTGCAAAAAATTATAAATATTTTATTTTTAAAAATAATTTAAAATTTTGGAAAATTACAATTTTTATCCTATTTATTTTATATTTGAATTTTAACGGACAAGAAAGTTCCATTAATTTTATTTTTAAATACAATTTTAATTCTAACAATATATTTTATAATTTGAAAGTAATTACTCTTTAATCTGAAAAATAAATTTTAAGAAATTTTTTCTAAAAAATAATTTTAATTCGACATTTTTTCACCAAAATTCTCTTCAAATTTTTTGTATTTTTAATTGGAATCATTTTTTCGTTATTAAAAGTTTAATTTTTTTTAAGATAAAAATTTTTTTTTTAATTTCAAAAACAATAGAGAAATAAATAAGAAAAATGAAAATTAAAACTTACCGTATTTGGTAGGAAATATCGTTTCGTCACTGACGGTGCGTTGGGTAAAAGTCATCACATAGTCAATGTATTGTGGCGCAGCCACTCTCGTCTTTTTCCCTTTCTCGTCAAACCATAAATAAGTTCTGTGAAGAAAAGAAAATTTGATAAATTTTCAAGTTAAATTAAAAGAAATTTAAATATAAAAGAAAAGAACAGAAAATACATTTACGATAACTAAGGAAAAAATATTTTTATCTAATTAATACACATAATTATATAAATTAATAATATAAAAATTACTTGTATCTATAATTTTAAGAATAGAAATAAATATATAACAATAATGAAATAAAAGTAAGGAATAAAAAGTCTTTTTTTAATCTCTATTTCTAAAAAAAATTATTATTTATAATAATGATAATAATTTAATATTTCATAAACTGAAAAGAAATTTAAACAAAATTTGCATATTTACATAAAAAATTACCTACAGAAATAATCTATTTACAAAAAATCATTACTGAAACCTAAATTTTAATTTTAAGCGAAGAAAAATGAAAAAAAGAAAAAATCTGAAAGAATTATTTTGAAATCCTTTTAATATTTTAAGTTTTCTAATCTTAACATAAAATGTATATTTTGAAAACAATTCGCTGTAATTTAAAAATTTTTACAAACTTTTTTTTTCTAAAATTTGTCAGAAATTTGGCAAAAAAAAAATTTATCCTTTTTTTCTGTATAATTTAATTTCATTTAAAAATAAAAAATTTAATTTCAGTTTAAAATTGAAAATTAATTTACAAATTGAAAGTAAATTTTTTATTTTTCTACATTGTAAATTAAAAATTAATTTGAAAAAAAATTAACGAAAAATAAATAAATGAAAATTAAACTATTTCTAAATGAAATAGTTGAATTTATTTTAAAAAACTTGATTAATTCCAAGTAAAATAAATAAACAAGTATTTTTTATTCTTTTATGTATTTAATTTTAAATGGGCAATCTGATTCATTTTTAATTCTTTCGTCCGCCATTTTGAATTTTGAAAATCTAATGCGACCCGAAAATGTTTGCCTCTAAAAAATGTATTATTTTTGAATTCTAAAAGAATTTTATTTTAGTTTCTAAGATTCTTTTTTTTTTTGTTTAAAAAAAAAACAAAAAATCTGTTGAAAAAATAAAAAATTACAAAAAAGAAAAAGAAAATATATTTTTTTGAAGAAGAAGAAGAAGAAAGAAAATTACCTTAATCCAGGACCAGTCATGTCGGGACATCCGGTCATGGTGCAAAATTCGGAAATAGTGCCATAAATGAGATTGATGTGATCGAAAAGTGCTAATGTGTGTGAGGCTAGCCATTCGTTATAATCTAGCCCTGGTGGCAGGTCAACCAGTACTTTTAAGTCGAGTTCAGGAAGTTGCCTTTCAAGGACGGCTTCCTCCAAGTATAATTTTGGATCCTCAGTAGTTCCCGCATCCTTATCCTTTCGTCTGGCTTTTCTACAAAAAAAGAAAATAACCCAATAAAAAATGTAGAATTTTTTTTTTTTTTTTTTTTTTGTTAATCAATTTGTTATTCACTTTTAGTAAAAATTAAAAACAATCAATTCAAAAAGATTTTATATCACAATTTTATTCTTAAAATAAAAAATGTCTAGGTCCACCAAATTTTAGAAATATATATGCAAATAAAGAAATATGTTTTCGAAATTTGAACTTTAATTGGCAAATTTTGTCATCCGCCATATTTGATCCGCCATTTTGAATTTCTAAAATCTGACATAAATCCGCCACTTTAAATTTTCATAATTTAATATTAAATTTATATACAGAAACTTTAGAAACCCCAAAGTAGCAAATTCGAAGTCATTTTGATTTAGCCATCCGCCATATTGGATCCGCCATTTTGAATTTTGGAAATCTGACATTAAATTTAGATTCAGCGACTATAGAAACCCCTAAGTAACAAATTCCAAGTCATTCCGATTTGTTTTTCTTTTTGCCATCCGCCATTTTGGATACGCCATTTTGAAATTTAAAAATCTATATTAATAATCGTTGTAATCTGGTATTCTATTCACAGTTTGAAAATTAGTTGTTGTTTGCCTTTTTGTTTCTTAATTTTTAAAATAATTTTTCTTTTGAAAATATTTTCAATTTTAAAATTAATATATTTGAAAATCATCGAATTATTGTCGCCAAGAATTTTATAAAAAAATTTGTAATTTAATAGAATTTAAAGTTTCTTTAATAATTCTAATTTAAAAATTTTGAAAATAATTTAATTTTATGAACAATTTTTTTCAACTTTTTCAAATAATCGTGATTGTTAATATAATTGAAATTGAACATTTAATTATTGAATTTTATGAAAATCTTAGAAAATAATTGAATTCTTTTGAAAAATTTTATAACGAATTTAAGAAAAAAATTGAATTCTTTCATAACATTTTTTTGAATATACAATTATTAAATTTTTGCAAAGAATTTTACTATTTAAAAAAAATAGTTGAATTGTTTCGAAAATTATTAAAATATTAAAAATTAATTGAATTTTTGCAAAGAATTTTAATATAATTATAAACATAATTGAATTCTTTTGAAGAATTTATTAAAATTTTTTAAAATAATTGAATTTTTCGAAATTAAATATTATTAAATAAGAAATGAATTCTTCCATGAAATTTTATTAAAATTATATTAAAATTTTATTCAAAGTAATTGAATTTTTGCTATGATTTTACTATTTAAAAAAATAATTGTATTGTTTCGATAAGAATTTATTAAAATTTTAAAAAATAATTGAATTTTTGTAAAGAATGCATTAAAATTTTTAAAAATAATTTAATTTTTTCGTGAAATTCTTTTGAAAATAATTGGATTTTTGCAAAGATTTTACTCTTTATAAAAAATAATTTAATTTTTCGAAAAATATTATTAAAAAAAATTAAGTTCTTTCATAAAAATTTTATTAAAATTGTATTAAAAATAATTGAATTTTTGCAAGAAATTTTACTATTTATAAACATAATTGAAATTTTTTGGAGAATTTATTAAAATTTTTAAAAATAATTGAATTCTTAAGTGAAATTAATTTGAAAATAATTGAATTTTTGCAAAGATTTCATAACGAATTGAGAACAAAATTGAATTCTTTGGTGGAATTTTTTTGAAAATAATTGAATTGTTTCGAAAGTTTATTAAAATTTTAGAAAATAATAGTATTCGTTCGCGAAATTTTATATTAAAATTTTGTTTAAAAATAATTGAGTTTTTTGCAAAAAATATTACTATTTATAAAAATTAATAATAATAATAATAATAATAATAATAATAATAATAATAATAATAATAATAATAATAATTTTATTTTAATTTTTAAAATCTAACATTGAATTTAGATTTAACGTCCGCCATATTTAATTCGCCATTTTGAATTTTGAAAATCTAACGTCGGATTCATTTTCATTGATCCTGAAAACCTTAGAATTTTTTTATTTTCAAGAAAATAATCTTGAAATTCCCTGACAAATAAATACTTAAATTATTATATTGATTAATTTTAATTTTCGATTAATTTGTATGAAAATTTTGTAATTTAAAAATGCAACTCCAATGTAGCCTAAAATTTATTGACAATTTAATCTATTAATTATTTATTTCATTTAATTCTAAAATATTTGTGAGGTAACAGTGGGTTAACCAAAAATAAATTTAATTCAAAGAATAAAGTTTATAAAACTTAATTCCATACTTTTTTAAAAATAAAAAACTAATAGTTTATCAAAGAGAAATAATTTGCACTGTATTCATTCTGAAAAGAAAAATACTAAAAAAGTTAAAAGAATAAAAATCTTTAATTACCGGCAATAAAAGATTGCTCTCATAGTGAAATCATGCAACGCTACACATTTTTTGTACATTCTTTAATATTTGAGGAGTTTTTTCTTGATTAAGATTCGGCAAACATAACTTAACCTTTTCAAAAAATTTTCTTTTTCAATGAATTGAAAACAAAAAAAGTATCTAAAATATTTTTTATTATGAGTTAAAAAAAATTTATTAATTTCATTTATCTGCAATTAAGCGTGTAAAGCAGAATGAAATGACGCGTGTTAAGCATATAAAATTTAAATACAGCTCCATTTCTATTTTTTTAAAAAGAAACTTTTTTTTCAAAAAGGCGAATTATTAACATTATTATAACATGATATTAACGAGACGCAGATACAATATTATTGTTAATTTTTTACAAATTAAAAAATAATGTGCATAGTTGAATACGTGACACTTACTGAGTGCGGTAAATTTTACTAATCTGACTGTTTGAGACAAAGACAGAACGTTAATTTTTGTATAGAATTAACAGTTAAAAAAACATTTAAAAAACAGTTTAAATATTTACAGTATTTTTTCAATAACTAATTGTAAGAATTCGTAACAATATCTTTTCTTCATATTTATCTGTTTGGAATTTAATTGAACAAGTTTCGATTCTGTATCCCCGAAACCCGCCAGGTTTAGGCAAACCCCTAGAGATGATATTTATGTCAGCTTGGAATTAGAATTTTTTTCCACAAACCATAGTTTTACTGAAAAAATTATTTTCAAGATGCTCAGACAACTATACGCCTTGATGTCGACCTAGAAAAACGATAATATTCCACAAGAACTTTATTTTTCTAAAGATAATCCAGAATCACCCTTTTAGACGTTTTGATGATTTTGGCGCGTTATTTCCATATCCCCTTTAGTCGCCTTTTACGACACGCGGTAGATTATGAATAAATGAATATTTTTTCTTCATATTTATCCTTCTGTTCGAAATTTAATTAAACAAGTTTCGATTCTATATCCTCAAAACCCGTCAGGATTAGGCAAACCCCTAGAAATGATTTTTTATGTCAGCTTGGAATTAGAATTATTTCCCACCAACCGCAGTTTTATTGAAAAAATTATTTTCAAGATACCTAGACAACTATACGCCATGATGTCGACCTAAAAAAACGATAATATTACACAAGAACGTTATTTTTCTAAAGATAATCCAGAATCACTCTTTTAGACGTTTTGATGATTTTAACGCGTTATTTCCATCTCCTCTTTAGTCGCCTTTTTCGACACGCGGTAGATTATTATGAATGGTGACACTGCGTGGCGAATTTTACAAATCGAACTATTTGAGACAAAGACAGTTAATTTTTGTACAGAATTAACAGCTTGGAAAAAAACATTTAAAAAGCATTTTATATATTTAAAGTAATTTTTCAATAACTAATTGAAAGAATTTGTAACTATCTTTTCTTCATATTTATACATTTGTTCCTAAATCCCGTCGGGTAAGAAGATTTAGGCAAACCCCTAGAAATGATTTCTTATGTCAGCTTGGAATTAGAATTATTTCCCACAAACCTAAGTTTTATTGAAAAAATTATTTTCAAGATACCTAGACAACTATACGCCATGATGTCGACCTAGAAAAACGATAATATTCAACAAGAACTTTATTTCTCGGAAGAAAATCCAGAATCCCTCTTTTAGACGTTTTGATGATTCTAGCGCGTTATTTCCATGTCCCCTTTAGTCACCTTTTACGACACGCGGTAGATAAATGAATGGCCAACCCCGAATCGTATTATGAGAAGAATCAAAAAGCAGCGCAGAGCAACATTCCTCGAAATGATAGCAATGACAATAATTCAATCTCTATAAAGCAAATGATGCGCTTAAGCATTCAACAAATTTCATTTCTCCTCGACATTAAAAAAAAATTCCTAATTATTTCTCTAAATTTAAAGGAAAAAAAAAGAATGTGAAAACTCACGCGACCAATTCACCGAAGAAGCGGATCTTCCTGTGGCAGGAGTCGAGTAGTGAGAGACGCGAGGCGGTGCTTGAGGAACTGGTTGTGGAGTTATGAATGGGCGTTGACGGTGCCGAGTTGGTTGTAGAAGACGATGATTCCAGGATTGCCAGGCCCCCACGTGCTGGGGACCTTAGCATCCCAGAGATCGCGTTTGTTATGCTCGCCGTGATCGCTTATTAGGGTAAGCCTCCTTCTAGCGACATTGACTCCTTTCTTTCAGTTATAATTCCGTTCATGCGCAAAACTTTATCATTTCAAAAACATTCTCAAAGGAATATCAGAAATCGTCTATTAGGGTCATCAGTCCAATTTTTGATTTTCGAAAAATATTATCACACCCTCTCAAGCGAACATTGAAGGAGAGACACAAGTGAGGGAATTAACCTGCAGGTGCAAAATCAGCCATTTTAATTCTTTAATTATTGCATGCTTCAGTTGGTGCATTAAAATAAATCCCAATTTAGCAAAAATTTTATTTAAAAAGCAGTAAAGCAGATCAGTACTCAAATTGAAAATATTTATTCAGTAATCAATTACAGTAATATCACTCTTTCAGAGTAATAAATCTTAATTAGTCTCCTAACGCTTGAGATTTCTTAAAATAGTTAAAAGTATTTTAAATGGTATCTAAATTTAACAAAAATGACTATTTGGGAAAAATTTAATTGCGGTGTTGAAGCAGTTCTCATGAACTGACAAACTGCAAAGTTGGTGAAAATCAATTAAAACCAAGTTACAATCAGAAATTGCTATTTAATTAATGCGTACACTAATCTGTGAGAATATTGCATCAACTGTGACCTCGTTTACAATTCTGGGACATTTGAAATTTTCATCCAAGATCGATGACTTGGATGGTGTCCAAAATTTTCGACTGAACTTCACATGTATTATTCGTCAACTTTCACTATAGATGCCTTATAACTATTTCCTTGGAATATCAAGATAATTAAAAATTCACGTCGTCTAAAAATAATCGAGAAAGGAATGGTCTAATCTTTTGGAGTCTTTTCGAATAGTGGTTTTTAAATAATAAACTCTTTAGTTTTTCTTTTTTACGCTTCTAAAGAAAATCTAAAGAATTTATTAGGTTGTAAAGTTTCTCCTATTAATTTTTATGGAATTTCGCTTATGGGATTATGGATTTATGGGATTTATAGTGTTTCCCATGAATGTTTTAGGTGATCTGTAGTCCTCGCCTGCCTTTCCTTCTGATACTTTGTTGTCAGACACTGTTTGAATTCCTGGGCCATCCTGGGCCAAGCATTTGTCAGAAACACCAAAATTGTAGACTCAGAGTAAATTGTTCTCTAGCACTTGCTTTGGCTATAGTTTATCCGCTTTATCATTACCAATGAATCCACTTTGACCAGGGACCCAAAGAAGAGTAACGCGGTTAATTCCAGTCTATTGAGTGTCTCATGGCAAACCTCAATAACTCAACAACAAAAAGCCTCAATCGCCATGATTTCGGATTGTAATAATCAGTAAACCCTAACTTGTTCAAGTGGCACGTTAGAGAAGTTATGTGATAGACTCCTGCACCGAATCTACTTTTTCGTTTTGATCCTTTAGATATCACTATTTGCTGGGAGCCTTCAGAGGCACCAAGTCTAAGGGTAGCCTTTGCCGACACTGTTTTAACTTTCTGCTGATGCTAACGACCGTTATCGTCAAAAATCATCAGCCTGGGTGCCTGGTGAGGACTATGGAAGTTACCTTCTTCGACGATAGAGTGGAGATAAGTTAGCATCAGCAGAGGGTTAAAAGTAAGGTGCAAGAGTTCTAGTCCTAAGAGAGCACCAAGGGCAGCCTAAGCGTTCTTCATACCATACCCTCTAATGCCCTAAGTCGTCAAAAAATGATTCGGATCTACGTCAAGCAATTAGAGCGATGTGAAATCTTGGAAGCACTTCTAGTCTGCTGAGTAGCAGTAGTGCGAAAAGTGCATACAATCCGTAATAAAATTAACTTAGCCACATATAACCCGAAACTGTTTTTATGATTTTGGGTTTTCTAAGGGGCGCATGATTATTCCCCAAATGTTATTTTTCCGAAATGTCATTTTACCGAACTGCACTTTTGCGAATACTCATTTTTGCGAAAAGCCAATTTTGCGAAATGTCACTTTTGCGAATTGTCATTTTTGCGAATCGCCATTTTTACGAATTGTCAATTTTCCGAAAAGTCATTTTTGCGAATCGCCATTTTTACGAATTGTCAATTTTCCGAAAAGTCATTTTTGCGAATTGTCATTTTTACGAAAAGACATTTTTGTGAAATGTCATTTTTGCGAATTGTCATTTTTGCGAAAAATACAATAGAAAACTTGTAGGTCTATAAATTCACTATTGTATTTTTCGCAAAAATGACAATTCGCAAAAAAATGACTTTTCGGAAAATTGACAATTCGTAAAAATGTCGATTCGCAAAAATGACAATTCGCAAAAATAGCTTTTCGCAAAAATGACAATTCGCAAAAATGACAATTCGTAAAAATGACTTTTCGCAAAAATGACTATTAGCAAAAAATGACAATTCGTAAAAATGGCGATTCGTAAAAATGTCGTTTCGCAAAAGTGACAATTCGCAAAAATGACACTTCTTAAAAATGACAAATTCGCAAAAATGGCAATTCGTAAAAATGACTTTTCGTAATAATGGCTTTTCGCAAAAATGACATTTCACAAAAATGTCTTTTCGTAAAAATGACAATTCGCAAAAATGAGTTTTCGAAAAATTGACAAATCGTAAAAATGGCGATTCGCAAAAATGACTTTTCGGAAAATTGACAATTCGTAAAAATGGTCATTCGCAAAAATGACAATTCGTAAAAATAGCTTTTCGCAAATATGACAATTCGCAAAAGTGACATTTCGCAAAATTGGCTTTTCGCAAAAATGACTATTCGCAAAAGTGCAATTCGGTAAAATGACATTTCGGAAAAAAGACATTTGGGGAATAATAATGCGTCCCGTTTGCTAAGTCAGAGTAAAAATTCAAAATTAAATAAATGGCGGATAATAAAAATTAAAAGTCAATCGGATTTGCTTGAAATTTGAATCTTGTAACTCTGCGAGGATTAATGGGTTGAACTAAAATTCGTGTAGTATATACAAAAATTTTTTTTTAATATGTTACTATGATAAAATGTGGTAATTATTCAATTGGGGCAATAAGTCATTTTCAAACTGTACATTATATGTCAAACTAATAAAATTTCTAAATAGTAAATACAGATAAAATTTGTAAATTTGCTTAAAATGAAGTGAGGTAATATTTCATTTCTAGAATTGGGGTAATATGTCACTACAATAAAATAATTCGTCATTTCTAAAATTCGTGCAGTTTGTAACTTTAATAAAATTAAATTATAATTAAGTATAACTATAATTAAGTTTTTTTTAAATTTCTGTTATATGGCTGGGGTAATCTGTAAACCGGGTAATCAGTCATTGTGTTAAATTTATCAGTCAAATGGAGTAATATGTCACTGCAATAAAATAAAGTACTTCGTCATTTCTAAAATTTTTGTAGTTTTTTACTTTAATAAAATGGCACAAACAGTCATTTTTAAATTTCTCTAATGTCACTATATTAAATAATGGGGTAATCTGTCATTTCTAAAATTAGGGCAATTTCTAATTTCCAAAATTCCTTTAGTTTGGTTTTTTTCATAAAATTGCATAATTAGTCACTTTTTATGAATTTCTGTAATGTCACTATATTAAACTGGGGTAATCAGTCATTTCTAAAATTGGGGCAATATATAATTTCTAAAATTTCTGTCATCTCACTATAATGAAGTGGGGAATATGTTTTTTCTAAAGTAGGAGTAATATGTAACTATATAGGAAAATGGGGTAAAATGACAGTATACTAAAGTGGGGTAATATGGCATTACAATGAAATAAATAAATATGACATGATGAAGTGGGGTAATATGGCATTACAATGAAGTGGGGTAGTGTGACATTATACTGAAGTGGGGTAAAATGACAGTATACTAAAGTGGGGTAATATGGCATTACAATGAAGTGGGGTAATATGGTATTACAATGAAGTGGGGTAATATGACATTACAATGAAGTGGGGTAATATGGCATTACAATGAAGTGGGGTAATATGACATTATGATGAAGTGGGGTAATATGGCATTACAATGAAGTGGGGTAATATGGCATTATGACGAAGTGGGATAATATGACATTATACTGAAGTGGGGTAATATAGCATTAAAAAAATAAATCTCCATTATCATTACGACAGAAAAATGCAATTTTAAGGAACCTCTAATTATCTCGCGTCATAATAATGTAGACAATGTCCTTAACCTTCGCTTTTCACATTTGTCTTTTTTTTTCTTCATCGACATTGACACAACCGTGTTTAAACGTCAAGGTGAAATTTAAAAAAAAAAGTAAAGAATCAATAACAAATGCGCGATATAAAACTAAAAAGTTTTTTTTTACAACATACTACATAGAGATAAATGTGTTTTAAAAAATAAATCATTCTCTAATTCACAAAAATCTCCATTTTATCTGTAGAACCGTAAAAGAGATAACAAAAAAAGAATGCTTTTTTATTTTCCAAAGAATAGAGTTTCTCTTATACAAGTTTCGCATCTCTCAAGAGATTGTATGCCTATGTAGGTATATATATGCGAAAATCAACTGAACCGTGTGATTACATGTCGACTACCACTGATTTAGAGCATTTTATTCATTTTTTTTATCAATGTCTTTATTATTATTATTATATCACATTTAATGGAATAAAAGTTATATCCCAAGAATTATTGTACTATTTCAATATTTTGTTAATCATAACATTTTTGGCGAAATATATAAATTAAAAAGTCATCAATATGTGTAAAAAAATTATTTTGCACTTAATTACCCTCTTGATAGCTGTTTTTAAAAATTTTTTAACATTTTAAACATTTTTTCAGTGTAAAACAACATTTTTTCGCTAAAAAAAAATTACACCTAAAAAAACTCATAAATTATAAGTTTTGAACTACTTTCCCCAAAAACTGATCATTTTACGAATTTATGAGTTACATTAAGATTTGTAATTTACATAAGATTTATAAATTACATAATTTGAAAATAAGTAAATAATAAATAATTAAATAAAATTATGAGTTTTCCGAACATGAACCATATAAAATAATATAAAAATTTATGAATGATTAATTAATTAATACTATGAGTTGACGAGTCTTTGTATTATTTTGAATTATTATATTTATGAGTTCAAATAAAAACTCACGCTTTGTTCTTGCTGAGAAATTTTCTCAGTATTTATATAAGTTTTGGAATTTATTCTTTTATTTCATGAGTTATTTTGAGATATTACAATTTAGTTTTTATAAATTCTAAAAATTTATGGGTTCTGTGAATTTTTATTAAACACATACGAATTTAATTCAAAACTTATTACTGGCTAAAGAAATTTAAGAGTTCCAAAGTCAAAATAAGAATTGTAAATTAAAAAATTTTACGAGTTATACGCGAAAATTTATGAGTCTTTTCTTATATGTGTATAAGAGAAATTTTTAAGATTTTTCTCTTATAGCGATCAAAACATTTTAAGAGTTACTGGTCACTTTTTCGATTTACTTGTTATATTACTAAATTTATGAGTTATATTAGACTAGAAAATATAAAGAATTTATGAGTTTTATTAGACTTGAGTACAGTTAGAATTTATGAGTTACATGCGAAAATTTTCAGTATTATTGTATTTTACAAATATCAGTTAATAACTTAAGAGTTTATGAGTTACGTTAGTTTTAAGGATTTAAAAAATATTCATAACTTATTAGAAACTTTATGAGTTTTTTGTTATACATTTATGAGTTCGACAAATTTTAGTTATAGTCTTAGGTTTTTATGAGTTATAAATATTTTATTTACGAATTCTTTTACAATGTTATTTTTTATGACTCACCTTATGTCGTTTTATGAGTTACTTGATTTAAATTTATGAGTTATTTGCTTTATATTTATCATGTTATGAGTTTTCTGTGTTTTTGAATTTAAGAAAAATTACTATTTCCTTCTTCAAAGAGAATTATTTATTTTTTTATGACAGTAGGAAGAGTTGTAATTTTCTTTTTTAAGAGTTACAGTTTAATAATTTATGAGGTTATGACTTACGCAAAATTGAAGTTTTTAAAAATATCCATGACCTATCACAAGAAATTTTATGAGTTATTTATTTAAAAAGTCTGTTCCCGAGGCTAATTTTTTATTGATTACTTCTTACAAATTTACGAATTCATGAGTTCTATGATTTCGATTGTTTATTAAAATTTTTATATCCTATTACGAATTTATAGAATTTTACTAATTTTGTTGTTGTAAATTTATGAGTTCTTAAATACTTTCAATTTTTAATGCGTATTTTAAAACATATTTTAAAATGTTGAGAATTTTATGAGTTTTATCAAAAATGAATTTATGAATTCATGAGTAAAAATCTATAAGTATAATTTCATTATAATTATAACTCTTAGGGTTATTCACTTTTACTTACAAAAAATTATTAATTCTTATAAGTTTTTAATTTTCTTTTTTAGAGTTACCGATTGATAATTTATGAGTTTTTGCGTTATTCAAGGGTTAACAATATTCATGAGCTGTTTTAGAATGAGATTATTTAATATTTGAGTAAAAATTCATAAATTAAATAATCTCATTCATGAAAACTTAATTTATGAGTTTTTTTGTTACGTTTTATGAGTTTTTTTGTTATAAATCGACAAATTTATGAGTCTTATGAGTCTTGTGAGTTCTTAATACAAATTTATGAATCCATAGAATGTTATCAATTATTTTATAATTTATGAGTTTTTCTTATATATTTACGTATGTTTAGATTCTTATGAGTTACTTGTTTTAAATTTAAGAGTTCAAGAGTCATATGATTCTTTATTAAATATTTACAAATATATCAATTTTTATAAATTACGGAAAATAAATTTATTAGTTTAAGCTACACATGAGAATTATAAATTAGAAAAAAAGATTCATGAGTCATAAGTACAGAAGTTTATGAGTGAATATGAGTTAAAAAATAGAGATTTTTAAAATTACTCTTCGAATAAAACTTTTATGTATTTATGAACTATTTTAGGAATTTTATGGTTTTTTAGAATATTTACAATTGTTAATTTTTTTGTTTTTGTAATTTATGAGTTTAACAAATAGAAAATTTTAAACTTTATGAGTTTAACGAATAGAAAATTTTAAACTTTATGAGTTTAAGAAATAGACAGTTTTAAAACATTATGAGTTTAACAAATATTTTTTAAAACTTTATGAGTTTAAAATATTTTTTTTTGTAAAAATCTATGAGTTTCATTAAAATGTAATCGATATATCGTTAAATAATGACACTGGTAAATTTTTTAAAGAGGCTAAAAAAATCGTGAAAATAATAATTTTTGTACGCAATAAATTCGAAACAATGAAGAGAAAAATTTAGAAATAATTTGAAATGCAGGTACAAAGAAAAGTATAAAGTTTGCAAGATACACCAATTCGCCATAGTTTTCTGAAACTTTGTAACGGGACCTTGCTAACCGTAAAATCAACAGACCTTGAAACAGAAGAGTTCTGTAAACGAATTTTAGGACTATGACAGACGAAATACTTAGGAAATGATATTTTTTAATTTATTGCAAAAAAAAATAATTATTATAAATTTTAAGAATACTCAATTAATAGGTTAAAAAATAATTTTTTTAGAGGAACTAAATTCTAAAGAAAACTTTAAAACATAAATTTTCCTGTTTCCTCAAAAACAAAGCTAATTAAAATAATATTTCTGATCTGGCAGTTGTAAAATTAAATTAAACTCCAATTTTGAGTTTACACATGAAAACTTTTAATAGAATAAAATTTAAATAACATTTGTGTAATGCTTTTGGAAAGTTTTACAACAAAACTTTTAATGAGGTTTTCAATTATTTTTCTTCAAAACTTTCAAAACTTTTCATTTTTAGATATTTTCATCAATAAATAAATATTTCTATTTTTGTTAAAATAAATAAAAAGTTTTCTTTTTAATTTTTTTAAAAACTATTTATTGAATCCAGAGGTTCTGTAAAAATAACATTTTCATGAAGGTAATAATAAAATTTTTATATTTGCCTAACCGAAAAATTCTGAACGCATAAAATTTTTAAAAGTTTTATTAAAATTATGATTTACTGAACCAAAAAGTTCTGTAATAATAAAATGTTTTAAAAAATAAATCAAAGTTTAAAAGTTGTTTAACAAAAAAAAATTCCTAATTTAATGAACCCGACAATTCTGAAAGTGAAAGAAAATCAAAAATTGTTTTTGTAATTTTATAATTAACTAAAACAAAAAGTTCTGTAATAATAAAATATTTAAAAATAGAAATCAAACAGTTTTCCAGTTGTTTACAACAAAAAAATTTAAATTACGATATCCGTACAAAAATAAAGTTCTTATAAAGAAAAAATAAACAAAATTAAAAAATAAAATTTTAATTAAAAAAAAATTTTTTTTTTTAATTTTCTTTTTTTTGTTTCGTGAAAAATTCTGGGAAAATTCAAATAAACAAAATTGTAAAAATTAACAAAAAAATTTCTCAATTTACAAACCGAAAGGTTCTTTAAAAAAAAAAAATAATTAAAAAAAAAGATTAAAAAGATGAGAATTTTTTCAAAACAAATTTAAAAAATGAACGGAGAGAAAATAAATTTAAGATTAAAATTGGAAATTATAGAGAATTGAGAAAAAAGAATAATTCAAAAATTTCTAAAGGAAAATATTGCCCACCATGAATATAAGAGATTAAAAGTGAAGAAAAAAAGTGAATAGAGAAATTGAGGAAGTATTTTAAAGCCTGATAATTATATGGAATTTGACAAAGAACCAGGCAACCTCAACCAATTAATTTTGAAAGCAGAGATGTAGAGATAATTGAATTAAGTGTAAAGCGTTACCAACTCTAAAGAAATGTATACTATATTTAACCGTCAATTTTGTACGCAATAATCCGTTCAATAATTTTTCTATCAAAAAAAAAAAAAAAAAAAAAAAAAAAAAAAAAAAATTAACAAAATTAACAAAATTAATAGTCTCTACATTGTTTGTTATTTAAAAGAAGAAAAATTTTCTATATAGAATTAAGTAACTATATTCAAAATTTATAAAAGTTAATGATTAGTTTATTAAAAATATTTCAAATTATAAAAAATGCTCATAATAATTTGGCATTTTAAAAATTTATAAAACAGAAAACTGAAAATTAAATGAATAAAATACACTTAATTATAAAAAATAAAAAAAAGAAATAAGTAAATAAAAATAGAAAATAATCATTGCAGTAATTTCTTCAAAATTATTTTCATCATTTTAATTCAATTATTATTTTCTAGAATTTTTAACTAAAATTCTTCTTTTTATTTTTTATTTTTATTATTTTTTTCTATCATTATTTTTGTTTATTATTCTTATTTTTATTTTTTATTTTTTTCAATTTAATTTTACGAAATTTCGATTATTCGGAAATTCTTCAATTAAATAGATATTAGAAAATAAAAACTTGAAGTTATTTTTTAACAAAAATTCAATTAGACTTTTGCAAAAAAAAATTAATTTTACAGAATTGCCAGTTAAAACTATGAAAAATTCAAATTTTCCAAGCTTTTAATTTGAACTTTTTTAAAATTCAATTATTTCTAAAAATTCACGCTCTAATGCTTTTAATATTCAATTATTATCTAAAATTTTACCTAAAATTCATTTCTAAACCAATTTTAATTATAGAAAATTCTAAGAGAATTCAATTATTCAAATATAGAAAAAGAAATAATTTATAGAATAATAATTGAATGTTTTTTAAAATTCAATTTTCATAAGACAATTTTATCAACAAATTTTTAAATAATTAAAATCTTTCGATGAATTTCAATAAAATTTTTAACAATTTTTGAATTTACAATTTTTGCATTTTTAAAAATTATTGAAAAAATAATTGAATAAAAAAATAATTGAAACTTTCAGATAAGTTTTATTATTTATGAAAATAATTGAATCTCTGTAAAAAAAAATTGGATTACTTATAAGAAAATAATTGAATTGTTGCGAAGAAATTTTTTAAAATTTTGTAAATACATTGAATTCCTGTGAGATTTTCAATATTTATGAAATTAATTAAATGTTTCCACAGAATATTATTAAATTTTTTTTAAATAATTGAATTCTTTTGGAAAATTTTATAAAAAATAGTAGGATATTGAAATTTTTTCAAAATAATTGAAATTTTGACAAGAATTTGAATAAAATTTCTGAAAATAATTGAATTTCTTATAAGAATTTGAATTTTTATAAAAAAAATTGAAATTTTGACGAGAATTTTTTTTTTGTTAAAATATTTACCTAAGTATAATTGAATTTCTGCGAAGAATTTCATTACTTTAGAAAATAATTGGATTTCTCCAACCATTTGAAACTTCTCGAAAAAAAATCAGATTTTCAATGATTTCAATTTAAAAAATTTTTAAATTTCAATTATTTCTAAAAATTTACGTTATAATTCTTTTAATATTCAATAATTATCTAAAATATTGACGAAAATTCATTGTTAAATAAATTTTTAATAGAAAATTCTACGAGAATTCAATTATTTTAACACAAAAATAAATAATTCAATGTTTCTTAAAATTGAATTCTCATAAAAAATTTTATCAAGAAATTTTTAAATAATTGAATTTTTTTGATGAATTTCAATATAAAATTTTTAGAAATAATTACATTTTTCGATGAATTCGTTTAAAATTGCATTAAAATTGAAACTTTCTGATGAGTTTTATTATTTATGAAAATAATTGAATTCGTGTAAAAAATTTATTATTTATGAAAATAATTGAATTCCTGTAAAAAATTTTATTATTTATGAAAATAATTGAATTATTGCCAAGAAATTTATAATAAAAAAAATTTGTAAACAATTGAATTTCTATGAAATTTTTATTATTTATGAAAATAATTAAATGTTTGTGTAGAATGTTATTAAATTTTTTTTTTTAAATATTTAAATTCTTTTGGAAAATTTTATTAAAATAGTTGGTATTAAAAAAACATTAAATTTTTTGAAAATTTGTTAAAATAATTGAAATTTTGCCAAGAGTTTTATTAAAATTTTTGAAAATAATTGAAGTTTTCCAATCATTTGTAACTTCTCCAAAATTCAATTTTTTTAGTGTTATTGTTCCGAAATGTCATTTTTGCGAATCGTCATTTTTACGAATTGTCACTTTTGCGAAAAGTCATTTTTGCGAATTTTCATTTATGCGAACTGACATTTTTTCGTATAAATGACAATTCGAAAAAATTTTTTTTCGCAAAAGTGACAATTCATAACAATGGCGATTCGCAAAAATGACAATTCGTAAAAATGACAATTCGAAAAAATGACATTTCGGAACAATATAACGATTCGTAAAAATGACAATTTGTAAAAATGATATTTCGCAAAAGTGACAATTCGTCAAAATAGCAATTCGCAAAAATGACAATTCCTAAAAATGACAATTCGAAAAATGACATTTCGGAACAATAACGATTCGTAAAAATGATAATTCGCAAAAATGACTTTTCGGAAAATTGACAATTCGTAAAAATGGCGATTCGCAAAAGTGACAATTCGTTAAAATAACGCAATTCGAATAAATGCAATTCGGTAAAATGACAGTTCGGTCAAATGACATTTGGAAAATAATCAAGCGTCTCGCTAAAAAACAAAGTAATATTTCTTAGAAAGTTTTAGTAAACATTTAAACAGTAAATTTTCTTAAATGAAAATTAATTTTCATTGAAGAATTTGTTAACAGACAAAATATAAAAATAAATGCCTGTGGTGTTATAGAGTACACTACAGAGCACAGGAGTTATATTGCATCAATTTGCGTAAAATGAATTTTGCCGGTTAATTCAATTTGGGTAAAGAGGTGTACCTATTAGGGCACTACAAGTTAAGTGGACACTGATATATTAGCAGCAAACATACATAAAATAATGTCTCTAATATAGAGTCCATGTTGTCATTATTAAAAATTTTCTTCAAATGTCTTTTTAATAATTAATAGAAAAAATTTATTTAAGTTTATTCCAAAAATTTGCACTCATCTTCTAGGAAAAAATACAATTAATTTTTTATTAAATTCTGTTCTTAACATTGATATTTCGTTATAAATAAAAGTTTTCAAATTTAAAAAAAAATAATAATAATAATAATAAATTACAAAATTTTCAAAGTAAATATAAAAAGTATATAAACTCGAGAACTTTTAGTTCAAATATCATGGGTAAAGTATTATTTTTAAACTTTAAATGACTTCTAAAAGCTTTCAACAGCTCATCCAATTTTCAATAAAATTGATTAAAAACTAATTCAATTAAAAAAGGGAAAATATATTAAAGTTTGTAGCATGTGCTATTGAAAGCTTTTATTTTTATTGCCAATAAAGATGGTAAACAAATTTATAAAAATTAATCAGTGGTATAAATATTTTTCAATTAGTTCTAATTTCTAAATTAATGTAAATAATTTATTCTATTGTATTTTTTTCTCTCTATTTTTAATTTTATTTTTATAATTCGAATTTTATTTTGTAATTTTTAGTTTATTTGAATAAAAATTATTTTTTTAATTTGTTACGATGAGAATATAAAAATAAAATTTTAAATTAATTACAAAACAAATTTAATATTCTACAATTTGAAAGGTATTAATTATTTCTCGCCCTTTGAGAACATGTTCGAGGATAATTTTAATAAACGTTGGATTATTGGAATAAGAAACATATTGATTCAACTCGATTCTATACTGTTTTCAGTATAAACTTTAATATACTTATTTATGTATACACACAAGAATGTTGGAAACATGCTCTCTCGATCAATCAAAAATGAAACTATTTATAAATTTACGGAAATAGCTTTAGCTATATTTAAATGCATATGAAGATAATTATTTTCGTTGCCTTTCTATAATAAACTGAGGATAAAAAATTTCTATTTGCACTATTTTAATTTCTGTTTTCAAAAAAGGTCTTTTTAAAACAACTTTTTGTCACAGCTGTTTGAAACAACTTTTTGCAACAACTGTTTTGAGGTAACTTTTTCGAAAAATTTTCTCTAGTATTATAAAATACAAAACTGATAAAAATTCCATTCCATATTTTTTACTTTCCTGACTTTTTTCTAATTTTCATCAAAAATATTTACTTCTTTCTTATCCTGCTAATAAATTGAATTACTGCAACGAATTTTATTATTCACGAAAGAATTAAAATATTTATAAAAATATTTTAATATTCTTGCGAAGAATTTTATAAAAATTTTTAAATAATTCATTTTTTTCGACAAATTTTATGCAAAATTCTAATTTAAATAATTTAATTCCTAGAAAATTTTTATTATTCATGAAAAGAATATTGAATTCTTGCGAAGATTATTACAAAAAAAAATTTTTAAATAATTGAATTCTGTTTGGAAATTTTATGAAATTAGTAGATATTGAACGATTTTCTTGCGAACGATTTTCTTGCAAACGATTTTATTAGAATTTTTTTAAATAATTGAATTTCCAAGAAGAAATTTATTACTTTTAAACATAATTGAATTCTTTTGATAAAAATTTTTATTTATGAAAATAATTGAATTTTGCAAAGAATTTTATTAAAATGCCTCAAAATAATTGCATTCTCGGAAATAATTTTGTTACTTATCGTTAATAATTGAATTCTTTCGAAGAATTATTTATTTATGTAAATACTTAAATTTTTCGCAAAAATTTTATTAAAATCTAAAAGAATAATTTAATTATTTCAAAAAAATTAATTCAAATTGTTTAAAAAATAATTGAATTATTGCGAAAAATTTTATTATTTAGGAAAATAATTGAATTATTGCGAAAAATTTTATTCAAATGTTTAAAAAGAATTGAATTTCTGTGAAAAATGTTGTTATTTTTTGAAAATAATTGAATTCTTCATAAGAATTTTATAAACATTGAATTGAATTGAATTCTTGTAGAAAACTTTATTTGTGAAAATAATTGAAATTTTTCAATTAATTAATTTAAAATAGTATTTTAAAATAATTGAAATCCTGCGAAGAATTATTTATTTAAATAATTGAATTCTTGCGAAGAATATTATTAAAATCTAAAAACATGTTTGAATTATTTCAAAACAATTTTAAAAAAACATGTTTTTAAATAATTGATTTTTCTGAGAAATTAAAATTAAAGTTTTAAGAATAATTATATTTTTTTGAGCAATTCCTGTAAAATTGCAATAAAAATAATTGAAATCCTGCGATAAATTTAAATATTTATGAAAATAATTGAATATTTGACAAGAATTTTATTAAAATTTTCAATAATAATTGAATTATTGCGCAAAAATTATATTAAAATGTTAAAAAAAAAAATTGAATTTCAGTGAAAAATTTTTTTATTTTTGAAAATAATTGAATTTTTAAAAAGAAATTTATTATTTTTTATTAGAAATTTATTGCAAAAATAATTGAATTCATGTGATGAATATTGTAATTTTTTTAAAATAATTGAATTTTGCAAAGAATTTCATAAAAATGACTCAAAATAATTGAATTTTCAAGAATAATTTTGTTATTTATCTTTAATAATTGAATTCTTTCCAAGAATTATTTATGTAAATCATTGAATTCTTGGGAATAATTTTATTAAAATCTAAAAGAATAATTAAATTCTTTCAAAAAAATTTAATTTAAATTGTATTTAAAATAATTGATTTCTTTCGCGAACAATTTTATTCAAATATTTAAAAATAATTGAATTCCTGTGAAGAATTCTAATATTTTTGTAAATAATTAAATTCTTTCAAAGAATTAAAAAAAAAAAAATTTTCATAAATAATTGATTTTTTCGAGAAATTAAAATTAAATTTTCAAGAATAATTACATTTTTTGAGCAATTCCTGTAAAATTGTATTAAAAAAAAAAAAATGAAATTCTGCGATGATTTTTATTATTTATGAAAATAGTTGAATAGTTGCAAAGAATTTTATTAAAATTTTCAAAAATAATTGAATTCCTCAAAAGAATTTTATTATTTATGAAAAAAAAATCGAATTATTGCGAAAAATTTTATTAAAATGTTTAAAAAGAATTGAATTTTAGAGAAAAATTTTGTTATTTTTGAAAAAAAAAAAAAAAAAAAAAAAAGAAAAGAAAAGAAAAGAATTGAATTTCTTTGAAAAATTTTGTTATTTTTGAAAATAATTGAATTCTTTATAAGAATTATATTTAAAAATTGTTTAAAACAATTAATTTTTTCAAAATATAATAAATAATTATAATAATTTTATTTTAAATAAAATTTTTATTTTAAATAATTGACTTTTTGTGAAAAACTTTATTTTTGAACATAATTCATAATTGAATTTTTCAATTATAATTAATTTAAAATAGTATTAATTAAAAATAATTGAAATTCTTCGATGAGTTTTATTATTTATGAAAATAATTGAATTCTTTATAAGAATTATATTTAAAAATTGTTTAAAACAATTAATTTTTTCAAAATATAATAAATAATTATAATAATTTTATTTTAAATAATTGACTTTTTGTGAAAAACTTTATTTTTGAACATAATTCATAATTGAATTTTTCAATTATAATTAATTTAAAATAGTATTAATTAAAAATAATTGAAATTCTTCGATGAGTTTTATTATTTATGAAAATAATTGAATTCTTGCTTAGAATTTTATCAAAACTTTTTTCAAAAATTGAATTTCTATATATGAAAAATGTTATTATTAGTGAAAGTAATATTGAATTATTGTGAAGAATATTGTATAAAAATTTGGTTAAATAATTGATTTTTTCGAAATTTGTTTGAAAATGCTTTTCTAAATTAATTGAATTGCTGTGGAAATTTTATTTTTTATAGAAAATAATTGAATTTTGGATGAACTTTGTCAATTTTTTTTTTTTTTTAAATAATTGAATTCTTTTGCGAAATTTTATGAAAATACTAGATATTGAAAATAGAATTTTGAATAATTTTTTTTGAAAATATAATTGAATGTTTTTAAAGAACTTGATTATAATTTTTGAGAATAGTTTTTTGATATTTAGTATTAGCGAATTTGACGTAGTGGAAATTCACAAAAAAAGAACAGAAATAGTAGCTTTTAGTGGCTGATGTCTAAAAAAGTACCCAAATAGTAGCATAACGTAGAAAAAAGTTGTAAATAGTAGATTTTAATAGATGAGTAGAGTGCGAAGCCTGTAATAGATATTAAGACATACTTTTGGAACATCATCTTTAGTATACAAACTTTTAAGAATAATGCACCATTTCAAAAAGCGCAAAAGTCGTGCTTTTGTTTTCAAAAAGAAAAACAGCAACAACAGCAAAAAAAAAAAAAAAAAAACACAATTTTTTAATTCAAAACATCATCATTATCACGAAATAATGAAAGATTAGACAAAATAATGCACCATTTCAAAAAGCAATAAAACTTGTGCCATATAATTGTGCCAAAAAAAATTTTTTTTTTCCATAAAATATCAAAACAAAACATAACAGCAGCAATTTGTATCGTGCTTGAAAAATGAATGACAACAAACGTAACAAAATGATCATGAAACTAAAACAAAACTTTATGATTAGTAACAAAACTTAAAAGCACTAATTTTTTTTTTTTTTAATATTACACTTGGAATAGAACGGAACAAAAGTTTTTCTAAAGGAAGCAAAACAGATACAAGTTGGTGGAAGAAGAACGCTAGTGGATACAATCGATCCAGAATTCGTTCCCCGACTGCTGTGCCAAGTACATATAACTACATAATAGCATTTGTGTTGGATAATACAGGTTAAATCTGGTTTTTAGAAAATTTTTGCTAACTCATTGATTACTATCGTGAAGCGCGACAACGACGTCCATCATATTTTGTCATATATTTGACATTTAGGGTCATAATTTTTCGTCAAGAAAAATGAATGCCTAAGGGAACTCAAAATGTTGAAGAACTTATAAAAAAAAAAAAAAAAAAAAAAAAATTAAACTAGTTAAAGACGCGTTAAAAAAAGAATGGTTCAGGAAACGAACAGTAAAAGAAAACAATGGATAAGAAACAAAATGGATAAAGAAGAAATAAGTCGAAAATCGATGGAAACTGGTTGGAAATCGGTTGGAAATTGGTTGGAAATCGGTTGGAAATTGGTTCGAAATTGGTTGGAAAATCGATAAAGAAAACAAATTTTAAAAAAAGGGTTAAAGAAGAAAAGCACTTGAATTAGAGAGAAGACCTTAATGTGTAGTGAGAGGTAAACCGCACTTAACGCGGTAAGAAATATTCGGCGCCATAATAAGCGATCTCTTACGCGTGTCTTTTTTAAGGACAACGCGAAAGTGATAAATATTTTCCTTTTTTTTTCCTTACGAAAGGAAATTAAGAAAAAAAAAAATTTAAACGAATATAGAGAAGAAGTTTGCACGCGAAATGCTGCTACGCGACTGTGTGACGTTTTAAACCGGCGCCAATATATTGCGCGCCCACACCTTCAACTATAAGATTCCCCAACGACCTGCCTCGACCTCGCGCAACTCACGCCATTGGCAATCGCAGAGAGTGATAGCGTGTTTTTGCACCCACCCCTTTCTTTTAGGGGGAGTTAAAAAGGGGGTGGGGTGAAGGAGGGGGGGGGAATTTAAAGGGAATCGGTAGGGTTGCTAGGGCAGCAATGCGACGATGGCTCGTTGTTGCTTGATGCGCTTCGACCCTGTGTGTGATCAGCTGTTGTGCCACACAACGACATTTTTAGTCAGCTGATGATGTACTGACTGAAGGCGGCCTCTATAACCCTCTGCGACAATCAATAGTTTCCTACTTCTACTTCGTTTATTGTTATTATTATCATCGCTGTTATTACTACTAATATTGCTATGTTATTATTACTAATATATTACTGTTATTATAACTATTATAAACTATTATTATTAATATTATTAATATTATCACTATTGTTATTATAATTATAATAATAACAATAATAATAATAATAATAATAATAATAATAATAATAATAATAATAATAATAATAATAATTTTTTTTTCTTATTATTTTCATTTTAGTAATTTATTATTATAATTAGCCGAAAATTGACGCGAGTTGTTTCTTCTTTCTTAACAGTATACTCTCCAAAAATTTAAATTAGTAGAAATTTAGTAATTAGAATAGAAATGAACTAATTTACTAATATAGTAATTTCTACTAATTTAATAGTAAATTTCTACTAATTTGTTAGTAAAATTTGCCAATTTCACTACTGGTAATTTACTATTAGTAAATTTGTATTTTAATTAGTAAATTTATTAGTAAATTTCTACTAATTTGTTAGTAATATCTACCAATTTTATTAATAGTAATTTTCATTGAAAATAAATTAGTAAATTTCTACTAATTTGTTAGTAATATCTACCAATTCTATTAATAGTAATTTTCATTGAAAATAAAATTAGTAAATTTCTACTAATTTCTTAGTAATATCTACCATTTTTATTAATAGTAATTTACTAATAGTGATTTCTACTAATTTTTAGTAAAATTTTAAATTAATAAACTTATTAGTAAATTTCTATACAATTTTGTTAGTGATATCTAACAATTTTATTCATAATTATTAATAATAAATAATTAATAATTAATAACTAGTAAATTGCTAGTAGTAAAATTAGTAAATTTTACTAAAAAATTAGTAGAAATTTAATTTTACTAATTTTAATTAAAAATAAACATAAGATAATAACTTTCTACTTATTTGTTAGTAAAATTTACAAATTTTACTACTGGTAATTTACTATTAGTAAATTTCTATCTTAATTAGTAAATTTTTACTAATTTATTAGTAATATCAACCAATTTTATTAAAAGTAATTTTCATTGAAAATAAATTAGTAAATTTCCACTAATTTGTTAGTAAAATTAAAAATTGGTAAATTTACTAGTTAATTTCTATTTTAATTAGTAAATTTATTAGTAAATTTCTACAAATTTGTTAGTAATATCGGGCATCAATTTTTTTAATATTAATTTACTAATTATGTGATTTCTACTAATATATTAGTAAAATTTAAAATTAGTTAATTCCTATTTTAATTAGTAAATTTCTACAAATTTGTTAATCGTATCTACCAATTTTATTAATAGTAATTCACTAATTGTAGTGATTTTTACTAATTTATTAGTAAAATTTACGGATTTGATTAAAAGTAACTTACTGAAAGTAATTTTTACTAATTTATTAGAAAAATTTACCAATTATCATTAAAATTAAAACAGTGAATTTCTACTAATTTCTTAGTAAGATCTACTAATTTTACTAATAGTAATCTACTATTATTTTAATTAAAATTGGTAAACTTTACTAATAAATTAGTAGAAATTACTATTAGTAAATTAGTAAATTGACATAACAAAAGAGCAAAAATTTACTATTAGTAAATCCTTAAATTTTACTAATAAATTAGTAGAAATTATTATTAGTAAATTGCTATTAGTAAAATTAGTAAATTTTACTAACAAATTACTAGAAATTTAATTTTATTAATTTGTTAGTAAAATTTACCAATTTTATAACTGGTAATTAACTATTAGTAAATTTCTATTTCATTTAGTAAATTAATTAGTAAATTTCTACTAATTTATTAGTAATATCTACCAATTGTATTAATAGTAATTTTAATTAAAAATAAATTAATAAATTTCTACTAATTTGTTAGTAATATCGGGTACCAATTTTATTACTAGCTAATTTACTAATAGCGATTTCTACTAATTTATTAGTAAAATTTAAAATTAGTAAATTGATTAGTAAATTGATTAGTAAATTTTTACAAATTTATTAATGATATCTACCAACTTTATAAATAATAAATTTACTAATAGTGATTTTTACTAATTTATTAGTAAAATTTACGAATTTTATTAAAATTAACTTACTAATAGTAATTTCTACTAATTAATTAGTAAAATTTACCAATTTTTATTAAAATATTAGTAAATTACCATTAGTAAATTTAGTAAATCTTACTAATAAATTAGTAGAAATTACTATTAGTGTATTAGTAAATTTTCTACTAACGAATTTGGAGAAATTTACCAGAATAAAAATTAACTAAATCACTAATAGTAATTTCTACTAATTTAATAGTAAAGTTAGTAAATTTTTCTAATAAATTATGTTTTATTTTAATTGAAAATAAACTAGTAAATTTCTACTAATTTGTTAGTAAAATTTATCAATTTTCTTGAAAATTAAACCAGTAAAATTCTACTAATTTGTTACTAAGATTTACCAATTTTACTAATAATAATTTACTATTATTTTAATTAAAATTGGTAAATTATTTTTACCAACAAATTAGTAAGAAATTTTCTAATTTTCTAATAATAATTTTTATCAATTTACGTGCAAAATTAGTAAATTTAACTAATAAATTTCCAAGAAATTACTATCAGTAAAATTGGCAGATTTTACTAATTAAATTGAAATTTAATAATTTTCTAACAGTAAATTACTATTTGTAAAATTGGTAAAATTTTGCTAAAAAATTAGAAGCAAATTTAATAATTTATTTTTTATTAAAATTTAAAAATTTTAGTAATTAATTAGTAGAAATTACTAATAGTAAATTTTACTAAAAAATTTGCAGAAATTTACTAATTTAATATTAATTAAAATTCATAATTTATACTAATTAATTAGTAAAAATTTACTACTTTACTAATTATATAATTTTAATTTTCTTAAATTACAAATTAAATAGAATTATTTAAAATAATAAATAAATTTTTCAAGGGGTATTTGCGTAAAAGATAATTTATTTTTATGAATATCTTTTTATAGATTTTTATTTTATGGGGAAAATTAAATTTTCCTTTTTTTTTATAATCGACTACACGCAGGTGGGTATTGACGCTAAGCTGTGATGCGCTGATTTTCTTTCAATCACGAAATTAATTCATTTATTTCAACTTTAGGAAGATTAATTTTTTTTTAATTTGTACGAATAGGAGTACATTTAACTTTATAGAATTTATAATTTAATAGTTTTATTTGAAAATATTTCTACATAGGTATATAAATTTTTTTTTATTTCTTTTGTTATACTTCGGTTATTTAAATTAAATAAATTTTTTTTCAGTGTAAAATATTTAAACTATATTTATAAATAAATTAATTTTTCCCTTCAGTCATCTTATAGTAAATAAATAATAGTTGCGATTTAATACTTCTCTAGGCAAAGCGGAACAAACCGTGACACTTTTAAGAATTAAAAGTATATCCCATGCTTGGTTTGGAAAAATTGGATAATTACCTGAAACAAAAAAAAAATCACCAATTAATATTAAATTTTTTGATTTAAAAAAAAACAATAATTACTATAAATAAAAATGGAAACGCATATTTAAAAACGTACGAAAAAATAATTGTTAATAATAATAATAATTTTTTTTTTTTTTTTTTTTTTTTTTTTTAATAAAAATAATAATAGAATAATAATATTTAAATCTAAAAGATTATTATTCTTATTCTTTTATAAAATAATATTTAAATAAATAATTAAATTAATTAATGTTTAGGCCAATTTAAAAAAAAAAAAAAAAATTGGCCTAAAATTTACTTAATTTAATATATAAACAAACCACAAAAAATATTCATCTAAATAAATAATTAGTAATAATAAAAATAATAAAAGTAATAAAAAAAAAATAATAATAATACTTCATTTCCGTTTTCCGAATTGACAGAAAAATTTGCAAACAAATTGAAAAAACTAACTTTTGTTTGTTTTAAAAATTTTAACCCTATAAATGAACGCTGTGAACTCAGAAAATATGAGGAAATAATTATTTTTATAAAAAAAAGTAAATAAAGAAATAATAAGTGTGTGATGAATAATAAATTATGTAGGCCTAAAAGAGAAAAAAAAATTGAGGCGAATAAAAAAAAAAGTAAAATCTAAAAATATCGCCTCGAGATTAAAAAGACGTCATTAAAATAATGTCTGAAGGTTGGCGTCACTTGATGTCTCTCTGCAGGATTACGAGATTGGATCGATACACGAAGGTGCCTGAATGACGCGACTTTGGCGGACAGGGTACTTCTGGTTCTGGACCAAGATGACATTTTCTTGTTTACTTACTTGAAACATTTTACCATTAATAGGGAAGACGATCATTTTATATATTAACTTTAATTTTCCTTCTTTTTAGACAAACTCATCGCATCGATCAAATAAATTTGTTCCTTATACTTTATTTTCAATATAAAAAAAAAATTATTCCTCATTCTGACCCTAGTCAAAATTTATTACAAGAATTAATATTTATTAAATTATTTTTTATTTAGAAAAATACTCGAGACGGACTTTTTTTTATTTATTTATTTAAATATTATTATAAATTTATAATTTCCGGCTTTGCGCTCATCTACTAAAACAATTATTTAAAAAAAAAAATGTTATACTATTCTTCACTATTCAATTACTTTCACTAAAATAATATTTTTCATGGATATTTATTTTGTTAAAAAAAATTTTTGATAAAAATCTTATCAAGAATTCAATTACTTTTACAAATAAAGTTTTCCCACAAGAATTTAATTCAATGTTTATAAAATTCTTTTTGAAGAATTCAATTATTTTTTAAAAAATAACAAAAATTTTCACAGAAGAATTCAATTATTTTTAAAAGTAATAAATTTCTGCTTGGAAATTCAATTATTTAAAAAAATTTTCATAAAGTCGTTCGTAAGAATTCAATTATTTTCATAAATAATAAAATATTTCGCTGGATTTCAATTATTTTTAAATACTATTTTAAATTAATTAATCGAAAAATTCAATTATTTTCACAAATAAAATTTTCCACAAGAATTCAATTCAATGTTTATAAAATTCTTATGAAGAATTCAATTATTTTCAAAAAATAACGAAACTTTTCACATTAATGCAATTCTTTTCAATTCTTTTTAAACATTTGAATAAAATTTACCCAATAATTCAATTATTTTCATAAATAATAAAATTCTTAGGAATTCAATTTTTTAAAAAAATTTTTAATAAAATCGTTCGCAAGAATTCAATTATTTTCATAAATAATAAAATTCTTCGCAGGATTTCAATTATTTTTAAATACTATATTTTAAATTAATTAATCGAAAAATTCAATTGTTTTCACAAATAAAATTTTCCACAAGAATTCAATTCAATTCAATGTTTATAAAATTCTTATGAAGAATTCAATTATTTTCAAGAAATAACAAAATTTTTCACAGAAATTCATTTTTTTTAAACATTTGAATAAAATTTTTCGCAATAATTCAATTATTTTCATAAATAATAAAATTCTTCTGAGGAATTCAATTATTTTCGCATAAATAATAAAATTCTTCTTAGTAATTCAATTATTTTTGAAAATTTTAATAAAATTCTTTGCAAACTATTCATACTTTCATAAATAATAAAATTCAATCCAGGATTTCAATTATTTTTAATACAATTTTAATTACATTTTTTTGAAATAATTCAATTATTATTCTTTCAGATTTTAATAAAATTCTTCCCAAGAATTCAATTATTTACATAAATAATTGTTCGAAAGAATTCAATAATTATTAATGATAAATAACCGAAAATTCAATTATTTTGAGGCATTTTAATAAAATTCTTTGCAAAATTCAATTATTTTCACAAATAACAATATAATAATATTTTTTTAAAAAAAGAGAGGGGGGTTTTTTTTTTAAAAAACCCCCATTTTGTATTTCCTGAAGTTCTATTTTCTAAAATTTGTTTAGAATAAATTATTAATTTTTTTATTTTTATTTATTTTTACAATAAAAAAAATTGAAATTTGTTTTTTGATCCATAAGTGGAAAAAAATTTATTTTAAATTTTCAATAATAATTTTTAATAAAAAATAAAACTAAAAATTAAAAAAAAAAAAAATTTATAAAGCAAAGGAAAAAATTTCAAATTTTTTATTTTAAAAAGGAATAAATTTGAACGACTTATATTTCTAAAATAACAATTTTTTAACAAAACTTTCCGTTTTTAAGAAATTAGCTAATTTATTTATATTATTTTAACTTTAATAAAGAAAATTTGCATAATTTCTACATCTCCATTAAAAATTTTCACTAAAAATCTCAAAGTTTGAACAAAATTTAATTTTCTTCTTTTTGGGAAAAAAAATAAAAATTTACTTATAGAATTAAAGTAAAAAGAAATTTGAAAAAAAATGAAATTCTAAATAAGTAAATGATACAGCAAAACAGAATTGAAAAGATAATTAAACTAATCGTAATAAATATTTTGACGCATTGACAACAAAACTCTTGGAGACAAAATATAATAAAGTATTATTTTTTTCTTCTCTTTTTTTTTGACCTCTTATCGGATTTTTCGTCCTGAATTCGTAACCAAGTTAAGTGATAATTTTGCGAGAGTAAAAAAAATAAAACTTCTTATCAGATTTATCTCTTTTTTCATATTACTATAAAATATTGATTTCAAATGCTATATAACTTTATTCGCGCATCAAGCAAAAACGACTTGACAGATTGATTTAAAACTTGGCAGTCTCTCAGATAGAGGCAAAACATAAAATTTCAGCTTTTATTGCATTAAAGAATATTAATTTCAACCAAAGATATTGATATTTTTTAAAAAAAAGAACTTTTTGTAATTAAAAAAATTTTTCTTCTTTCAATTAATTCGTTTATATTTTTCATATTTTATAATTCATTTTTCATAATTTGTTTTTTATTTAAATAAAAAATAATTTAATTTTGTTATAATAAAAAAAAAAATTTTTTTTTAAATAAAAAATAAATAAATTTTTTTATTTAAATGAAGAAATGTTTATTTATATTTTATTTAAATAAATATTAATTGTTTTTTTTTTAACGTTAAATATTTATAAACTCACCTGCAGAAGCAAGTGACAGTTTCCTCGACATCAACTGAAAGTGCAGCGTCAATTGGCGAATATTTCAGTAGTTTTCTACTTCCTAGACCTAAACCGAACATGATGAGGACACTCACAGGAACCAATAGAAAGAAAATAAAAAAATTGTAAAATAACAAAAAACACAAAAAAAAATTTTTAAACTAAGGTATAAAGTATACCCTACACTATAATGTACTCTATACGCTTTTTAAAATCAACAGTAACTTTGAAAACCGATTTTATTGAAACAACAGTTATAAAAAAAATTGTTTTTAAAAAAAGACAGATTAAAAATTTCATTACTACAATGTTCGGCAGTAAAACTTTTATAAAAATGGCCTTCAATTTTATAATTTTCTATTTTTAGTTACAAATAGTTTTTTCTTTTTTTTTTTTTTTGAAATTTAATATTAAAATCATTTCTATACGAATATTCAAAAAGAAACTTTACATTACTCTTAACAGAACTCATAAAATTTTAGTCGATAAAAACTCATAGAATTATAAATTTTTAAATATTTAAATGTACTTTGTTTCTTGTGGTATTTTCACCTCAAAGTAAAATAATCAGTTATTTTATAAATTTTATTTTTTCAATCATTTCAGAACTCATAAAATTTTAAGTAATAAGAACTCATAGAATTTTAAAATATTTAAAAGTACTTCAATTCTTTTAGAAATTTTCAATTTAAAGTAAAACTGTCAATTATTTTTTTTTCAAAAATTTCAAAACTCATAAAATTTTAAGTAATAAGAACTCATAGAATTTTAATTAATCAGAACGCATAGAATTTTAAAATATTTTAAAGTACTTCATTTCTTTTAGAAATTTTCAATTTAAAGTAAAACTGTCAATTATTTTTTTTTCAAAAATTTCAAAACTCATAAAATTTTAATTAAGAAAAACTCATAGAATTGTAAATTTCAAAATATTTAAAAGTACTTCGTTTCTTTTGATATTTTCATCTATCTAAAAGCAAAATGTGGATTTTTACAAATTTTATTTTTTCAAACATTTCAGAACTCATAAAATTTTAAGTAATAAGAACTCATAGAATTTAAAAGTATTTTAAAGTACTTCATTTCTTATGCTCCTCAAAGTAAAACTGTCAATTATTTTACCATTTTTTTTTAATAATTTCAAAACTCATAAAATTTTAATTAATTAGAGCGCATAGAATTATAAAGTATTTTAAAGTACTTAATTTCTTTTAGAAATTTTCAATTTAAAGTAAAACTGTCAATTAATTTTTTTTTTCACAAATTTCGAAACTCATCAAATTTTAATTAAGAAAAACTAATAGAATTGTAAATTTAAAAAAATTTGAAAGTGCTTCGTTTCTTTTGATATTTTCATCTATCTAAAAGCAAAATGTGGATTTTTAAAAAATTTTATTTTTTCAAACATTTCAGAACTCATAAAATTTTAAGTAATAAGAACTCATAGAATTTAAAAGTATTTTAGAGTACTTCATTTCCTTTTCTCCTCAAAGTAAAACTGTCAATTATTTTATAATTTTTTTTTAATAATTTCAGAACTCATAAAAATTTTAATTCATCAGAACTCATAGAATTTTAAAATATTTTAAAGTACTTTATATCTTTTAGAAATATTCAATTTATAGTAAAAGTGTAAATTATTTTATACTTATTTCAATAATTTCATAACTCATAATATTTAATTAGTAAAAACTCATAGAATTGTAAATTTTAAAATATTTAAAAGTACTTTGTATCTTTTGGTATTTTCACCTAAAACCAAAAAGTCAATTATTTTAAAAAATTTATTTTTTCAAACATTTCAGAACTTATAAAATTTCAAGTAGTTAGAACTCATAGAATTTTGAAATATTTAAAAGTACTTTATTTTTTTGGTATTTTCACCTAAAAGTAGAAATGTAAATTATTTTATATTTTTTAAAAATAATTTTAAAACTCATAAAATTTGAATTAATCAGAACTCATAGAATTTAAAAATATTTAAAAGTAATTCATTTCTTTTTTCACCTAAAAGAAAAACTGGCAATTATTTTATAATTTTTTTTAATAATTTCAAAACTCATAAAATTTTAATAAACCTGAACTCATAGAATTGTTAATTTCAAAATATTAAAAAAAACTTAATTTCTTTTTGTATTTTCACCTTAAACTAAAACTGTAAATTATTTTATAAATTTAATTTTAATAATTTCGAAACTCATAAAATTTTAAGTAATCAGAACTCATAGAATTTTGAAATATTTCAAAGTAATTAATTTCTTTTTTCAGCTAAAAGTAAAACTGTCAATTATTTTATATTTTTTTTTAATAATATCAGATCTCATAAAATTTTGATTTATCAGACCTCATAGAATTTTAAATTTCAAAATATTTTAAACTACTTTGTTTCTGTTGGTATTTTTACCTCAAAGCAAACTGTCTTATTTTTTATTCTTATGTTATGAATAATTTTAGAACTCATAAAATGTTAATTCATTAATCAGAACTCATAAAATTGAACAATTTTAAATATTTTAAACTACTTCGTTTCTTTTGGTGTTTTCACCTTAGAGCAAACTGTCTTATTTTTTCAATAATTTCAGAACTCATAAAATGTTAATTCATAATTATCGTAAATCAGAACTCATAGAATTGAAATTTCTAAAATATTTTTAAGTACTTCACTGCTTAATGATATTTTTTTTAACCTCAAAATAGTCTGTCAATTATTCTATAAATTTTTCTTGAATAATTTCAGAACTCATAAAATTTTAAGTACTCAGAACTCATAGAATACAACATTTAAAAAACAAAGTCAAAAATGAAACATATTTTCTAGACTTTTAATATATTTAGCAAAGTGTCATGAAACTTATTAAAGAAGATAACAGACCTCATATTATTAAAACTCATAAAACTTTTCACTTACAAATTAGAACTCATAAAATTACATATTTTCAAAAATCGTTATTTTTTTGTATTTAGAGTATAAACTATACATACAGTATATAATAGAATTATATTTTTGGAATTCTTTGAAATAATTTTTGAACTTTTAAAAGTGTAATTCATAAGTATAACTCATAGAATTCTACATTTTGAAATTTTCTAATTTCAATACATTAATGTAAAAAATTCAAAATTTTTTCTAATATTTCGAAAATCTAGAAAAACTTAACAAAATTATAAAAAACAAATTATGATTTAATTTTAAAATTTTGGAAAGAAAAATTCTATATTTAATAAGAACTTCAAAACACGTAGTGGTAAAAACACATAGGTAAATATATATAAAATTTCTAAATTTAGAAATAAAAAAATCAATGCGTTTGTTTTAGAATTTATATTGTCGGTACATTGTGAATTAAGGGACACGTATACAATAATGAATCGAGACATTTTAGTTGCCTTATAATGTTTACATTTACCTCATATACGGCCTTTCATGTTGATTATAGGGGAGGAAACTCAATACGATCAAATTTTGCTGCTGGTATATAGGAAAACAAGCTCTTATTGCATGGAACAAAATATTTCTTTATCGACAAATATCTCAAATTATATTTTTTTATTTTTGATACCGAATAATGAAAAAGGATTTTTGAAAAAAATAACAACTTCTTCAAAGAAAATTTTTAATGATTTAAATTTAAAAATTATTAATTAATTAGCCAATTTTACACGCGCTAATGTTACTAAATGTTACGCTAAATGTTACTACGCGCAAAAAGTTAACAAAAATTTTTATTTTAAAAAATCAACTTCTATTTTTGAATAATTTCAGATTTAAAATTTAAAAAAAAATTTACTTATTAAATACATAATAAATTAATATTGTTAATTATTAATATGATCCATCGTAAGAATTAAATTATTTTCATAAAAATAATCACAATCTTCGAATAAATTCAATTATTTTTTATACAATTTTAATGCATTTCTCAAAAGCATTCAATTATTATTTTTAAAAAATTTTAATAAAATTTTTCGAAAGAACAAAAAATTAATTTCCAAAATTTAAATACAATGTTTTATAAGAATTCCATTATTTTCATGAATAAAAAAATTTCTAGAAAAATTAAATTAAATTGATAAAAAAATTTGAATTATTTTCAAAAACTGTAATAAAATTTCTCTAAAGAATTCGATTATTTTTTATTCAATTTTAATAAAATATTTTTTGAAAGAATTCAACTATTTTAAAAAATTTTATTGAAATTTGTTGAAAGAATGAAAATTAATTTTAAACATTTTGTCTGAATACCTATAAGTTTTATAAGAATTCAATTATTTTCAAAAAATAACAAAATTTCATGAAAAAATTCAATTATTTTCATAAATAATAAAATTTCTCAAATTTCTCAAATCTTAATTATTCTCAATATAATTTTATTAAAATTTTTCGAAAGAATTCAATAATTTTCAAAAAATGAAATAAAATTCTTCAAAGGAATTCAATTATTTCTAAAGTATTTTAATAACATTTTTAGTTACAATTACTAACGAACCCTATTATTTTAAGAGCTTAAAAGAAATTCATCATAAAATTCAATTACTTTAATTTTCAATTAAATTAATTAAAAAAAACCAAATATTTTCAAAAAAATTCATAGAAATTCTTCCATACAATTCAATTATTTTGGAAAATTTAAATAAAATTCTTAGAATTCAATTATTTTTCAAAATTTTTAAATTTATCGCTGAAATTCATTAATTTTCACTACAATTTTAATAAAATTTCTTAAAAGAATTCAATTATTATTTTTGATATTTTTAATAAAATACTTCAAAACAATTCAATTATTTAGGAAAATTTAAATAAAATTCTTAGAATTCAATAATTTTTATAAAATAATAAAATATTTCGCGGGAATTCATTAATTTTTACTACAATTTTAAAAATTTCTCAAAAAAAAATTCAATTATTTAAAAATTTTTTAATAAAATTATTCAAAACAATTCAATTATTTTGAAAAATTAAAATAAAATTCTTAGAATTCAATTACTTTTTAAAAAATAATAAAATTTTTTCGATGGAATTCATTAATTTTCACGACAATTTTGAAAAATTTAAATAAAATTCTTCAAAACAATTCAATTATTATTTTGAAAAACTTAAATAAAATTCTTAGAATTCAATAATTTTTATAAAATAATAAAATATTTCGCGGGATTTCATTAATTTTTACTACAAATTTAAAAAAATTTTCAAAAAAAAATTCAATTATTTTAAAAATTTTTAATAAAATTCTTCAAAACAATTCAATTATTTTGGGAAATTTAAATAAAATTCTTAGAATTCAATAATTTTTATAAAATAATAAAATATTTCGCGGGAATTCATTAACTTTTTACTACAATTTTAAAAAATTTCTCAAAAAAAATTCAATTATTTAAAAAATTTTTAATAAAATTCTTCAAAACAATTCAATTATTTTGAAAAATTAAAATAAAATTCTTAGAATTCAATTACTTTTTAAAAAATAATAAAATTTTTCGCTGGAATTCATTAATTTTCACGACAATAATTTTAATAAAATTTCTTAAAAGAATTCAATTATTTTTAAAATTTTTTAATAAAATTCTTCAAAACAATTCAATTATTATGGAAAATTTAAATAAAATTCTTAGAATTCAATAATTTTTATAAAATAATAAAATATTTCACGGGAATTCATTAATTTTTACTACAATTTAAAAAAAAATTCTCAACAAAAAATTTAATTATTTTTAAAATTTTTAATCAAATTCTTCAAAACAATTGAATTATTTTGGAAAATTTATATAAAATTCTTAGAATTTAATTATTTTTATAAAATTTAAAAATTTTTCGCAAAAATTGAACAATTTTCACTACAATTTTAAAAAAATTTCTCAAAAAAATTTAATTATTTTTAAAATTTTTAATAAAATTCTTCAAAACAATTCAATTATTTTGGGAAATTTAAATTATTAATTTTAATAAATAGGATAATTAGTAATTTGTTATTTATGGTAATTTGTATTTTATAGTAATTAGTAATAACAATTCTTTGTAAATACTCGTAAATAGGAATAAATAACAGGAATTATTAATTGATACATATATTACTTAGCAATTTATAATTAATAATAATTAATAGAAATAATTAATAATTAATAGAAATAATTAATAATTAATAACTAATAATTAATAATTAATAACTAATAATTAATAATTAATTAGCAAAAATAATTAGTATAATGACTAGTAATTAACAGTTATTAATATTTAATAATAATTAATATTTTCTTTAAATTTTGAAAATAAAAATTTAATACCTAAAAATAAATATTTAGGTATCAATTGAAAACATTTAGATTATAAATCATAAAAATCGTGTCCGAATGTTGAGAAAAATTTTTCTCTCTTTACTTCGTTTACTTCTAAGTAACATCAATAATTTACCTTCATGTTTCAAATTTTCCCGCTCGTGGCGCTAGTGTTGCCAAAAAATTTACTCACTCTACTTCTCACATTAGAATAAAAATTCAAACAAAAACAAAATAAAAATTATAAACTGTCATTTTTTCCAATTCACGCATAATTTAAAGAACATTTTTCTTACAGAGAAGAAATACTATTAACTACTCATTTTTCATAATAGAAGACCAAAAAAAAAAAAAAAAAAAAAAAAATGTTTAATATAAAGAAAATGAAAATTGAAAAGTATGAATACTAAAAAAGTAAAACGAGCGTGACGAGAAATCTGAACATGTTCAGAGAGAAGAAAAGAACTGGATGCACAATGCTGCAGATCAAAAATTGTATTGTTGAGGAAAATGAGAAAATTGTATAGTATAGTTGTATATATATATATATGTAATGTAGGAAAGAAGAGAGAATGGAAGAGGGAAGCCGAGCGTGACAAGTGGTCACGGATAGAAGTATAATGCCCCGATCTTAGATGACCACTAAGCGGAGCAACAACAACGAACAAACTGATTCCCGTTCTCCATTTGGTTTACGGTTTACCAAACCACGTGTGAGAGAGTCTCGCTACAACTTTATAAAAACGAGTAGAGAGAAAGATACAAAAGAGGGGCTTCCCTACGAGACAGCCGACGACGAACGGCAGAAACGCACACCTAATGCAATTATCGATACGAAACCAAACAAATTCACTATCTTTCCTCACAATCTTAGAGGTCAAAGTGTATAACTATTGACTTTTTTTTTTTAAAATACATCAACAACTACAGTGTTTCATTTGAGCATTTAAAACGAACCTTAAAAATTATTTTCTTTTTGTTCTGATAGCATAATCATAAATAATAATAAATAAATCATATAAATACATATTAATTGAATTCCTTTGAAGCATTTTATTAAAATTTTTTAAAATAATTTTCAATTCTTTAAAGCAATTTTATTAAAATTGTAGTGAAAATTTATGCATTTCCACGAAAAATTTTATTATTTTATAAAAATAATTGAAGGGCTACATAAAATAAGGGGACGAACGCGAAGCTTGGAAGGGATACTACCAGTCGGGTAGCAGTGACAAGCCTTGAGCCGCTCGCTGCTACCTGACTGATATTATCCCTTTCAACCACGCGTTCGTCCCCTTATTTTCTGTAGCCCTTCAATTGAATTGTTAGAATTTTATTTAAATTTCCCAAAATAATTACGAATTGTTTTGAAAAATTTTATTACAATTTTTAAAAATAATTGAATTCTTTTAAGAAATTTTATTAAAATTTTATTGTAGTGAAAATTAATGAATTCTCGCGAAAAATTTTATTATTTTATAAAAAATAATTGAATTCTAAGAATTTTATTTTAATTTCCCAAAATAATTGCAAATTCCTTTGAAGAATTTTATTAAAATTTTTTAAAATAATTCAATTCTTTAAAGCAATTTTATTAAAATTGTGGTGAAAATTAATGCATTTCCACGAAAAATTTTATTATTTATAAAAATAATTGAATTCTAAGAATTTTATTTAAATTTCCCAAAATAATTGCGAATTGTTTTGAAGAATTTTATTAAAATTTTTAAAAAATAATTTAATTCTTTTAAGAAATTTTAATAAAATTGTAGTGAAAATTAATGCATTTCCACGAAAAATTTTATTATTTATAAAAATAATTGAATTCTAAGAATTTTATTTAAATTTCCCAAAATAATTGCGAATTGTTTTGAAGAATTTTATTAAAATTTTTTAAAATAATTCAATTCTTTAAAGCAATTTTATTAAAATTATGGTAAAAATTAATGCATTTCCACGAAAAATTTTATTATTTATAAAAATAATTGAATTCTAAGAATTTTATTTAAATTTCCCAAAATAATTGCTAATTGTTTTGAAGATTAAAATTTTTAAAAAATAATTTAATTCTTTTAAGAAATTTTATTAAAATTGTAGTGAAAGTTAATGCATTTCCACGAAAAATTTTATTATTTATAAAAATAATTGAATTCTAAGAATTTTATTTAAATTTCCCAAAATAATTGCTAATTGTTTTGAAGATTAAAATTTTTAAAAAATAATTTAATTCTATTAAGAATTTTTATTAAAATTGTAGTGAAAATTAATGAATTCTCGTAAAAAATTTTATTATTTTATAAAAAATAATTGAATTCTAAGAATTTTAATTGAATTTCCCAAAATAATTACGAATTGTTTTGAAGAATTTTATTAAAATTTTTAAAAATAATTGAATTCTTTAATGAAATTTTATTAAAATTGTAGTGAAAATTCATTTATTCCCGCGAAAAATTTTAATATTTTATAAAAAATAATTGAATTATAAGAGTTTTATTTAAATTTCCTAAAATAATTGAATTGTTTTGAAGAATTTTATTAAAAATTTTAAAAATAATTAAATTTTTTTGAGATTTTTTTTTAAATTGTAGTGCAAATTATTCAATTTCTGTGAAAAATTTTAAAATTTTAAAAATAATTGAATTCTAAGAATTTTATTTAAATTTCCCAAAATAATTGCGAATTGTTTTGAAGAATTTTATTAAAATTTTTAAAAAATAATTTAATTCTTTTAAGAAATTTTAATAAAATTGTAGTGAAAATTAATGCATTTCCACGAAAAATTTTATTATTTATAAAAATAATTGAATTCTAAGAATTTTATTTAAATTTCCCAAAATAATTGCGAATTGTTTTGAAGAATTTTATTAAAATTTTTTAAAATAATTCAATTCTTTAAAGCAATTTTATTAAAATTATGGTAAAAATTAATGCATTTCCACGAAAAATTTTATTATTTATAAAAATAATTGAATTCTAAGAATTTTATTTAAATTTCCCAAAATAATTACTAATTGTTTTGAAGATTAAAATTTTTAAAAAATAATTTAATTCTTTTAAGAAATTTTATTAAAATTGTAGTGAAAGTTAATGCATTTCCACAAAAAATTTTATTATTTATAAAAATAATTGAATTCTAAGAATTTTACTTAAATTTCCCAAAATAATTGCGAATTGTTTTGAAGAATTTTATTAAAATTTTTAAAAAATAATTTAATTCTTTTAAGAAATTTTATTAAAATTGTAGTGAATATTAATGCATTTCCACGAAAAATTTTATTATTTATAAAAATAATTGAATTCTAAGAATTTTATTTAAATTTCCCAAAATAATTGCTAATTGTTTTGAAGATTAAAATTTTTAAAAAATAATTTAATTCTTTTAAGAAATTTTATTAAAATTGTAGTGAAAGTTAATGCATTTCCACGAAAAATTTTATTATTTATAAAAATAATTGAATTCTAAGAATTTTATTTAAATTTCCCAAAATAATTGCGAATTGTTTTGAAGAATTTTATTAAAATTTTTTAAAATAATTCAATTCTTTAAAGCAATTTTATTAAAATTATGGTAAAAATTAATGCATTTCCACGAAAAATTTTATTATTTATAAAAATAATTGAATTCTAAGAATTTTATTTAAATTTCCCAAAATAATTGCTAATTGTTTTGAAGATTAAAATTTTTAAAAAATAATTTAATTCTTTTAAGAAATTTTATTAAAATTGTAGTGAAAGTTAATGCATTTCCACGAAAAATTTTATTATTTATAAAAATAATTGAATTCTAAGAATTTTATTTAAATTTCCCAAAATAATTGCTAATTGTTTTGAAGATTAAAATTTTTAAAAAATAATTTAATTCTATTAAGAATTTTTATTAAAATTGTAGTGAAAATTAATGAATTCTCGTAAAAAATTTTATTATTTTATAAAAAATAATTGAATTCTAAGAATTTTAATTGAATTTCCCAAAATAATTACGAATTGTTTTGAAGAATTTTATTAAAATTTTTAAAAATAATTGAATTCTTTAATGAAATTTTATTAAAATTGTAGTGAAAATTCATTTATTCCCGCGAAAAATTTTAATATTTTATAAAAAATAATTGAATTATAAGAGTTTTATTTAAATTTCCTAAAATAATTGAATTGTTTTGAAGAATTTTATTAAAAATTTTAAAAATAATTAAATTTTTTTGAGATTTTTTTTTAAATTGTAGTGCAAATTATTCAATTTCTGTGAAAAATTTTAAAATTTTAAAAATAATTGAATTCTAAGAATTTTATTTAAATTTCCCAAAATAATTGCGAATTGTTTTGAAGAATTTTATTAAAATTTTTAAAAAATAATTTAATTCTTTTAAGAAATTTTAATAAAATTGTAGTGAAAATTAATGCATTTCCACGAAAAATTTTATTATTTATAAAAATAATTGAATTCTAAGAATTTTATTTAAATTTCCCAAAATAATTGCGAATTGTTTTGAAGAATTTTATTAAAATTTTTTAAAATAATTCAATTCTTTAAAGCAATTTTATTAAAATTATGGTAAAAATTAATGCATTTCCACGAAAAATTTTATTATTTATAAAAATAATTGAATTCTAAGAATTTTATTTAAATTTCCCAAAATAATTACTAATTGTTTTGAAGATTAAAATTTTTAAAAAATAATTTAATTCTTTTAAGAAATTTTATTAAAATTGTAGTGAAAGTTAATGCATTTCCACGAAAAATTTTATTATTTATAAAAATAATTGAATTCTAAGAATTTTACTTAAATTTCCCAAAATAATTGCGAATTGTTTTGAAGAATTTTATTAAAATTTTTAAAAAATAATTTAATTCTTTTAAGAAATTTTATTAAAATTGTAGTGAATATTAATGCATTTCCACGAAAAATTTTATTATTTATAAAAATAATTGAATTCTAAGAATTTTATTTAAATTTCCCAAAATAATTGCTAATTGTTTTGAAGATTAAAATTTTTAAAAAATAATTTAATTCTTTTAAGAAATTTTATTAAAATTGTAGTGAAAGTTAATGCATTTCCACGAAAAATTTTATTATTTATAAAAATAATTGAATTCTAAGAATTTTATTTAAATTTCCCAAAATAATTGCGAATTGTTTTGAAGAATTTTATTAAAATTTTTTAAAATAATTCAATTCTTTAAAGCAATTTTATTAAAATTATGGTAAAAATTAATGCATTTCCACGAAAAATTTTATTATTTATAAAAATAATTGAATTCTAAGAATTTTATTTAAATTTCCCAAAATAATTGCTAATTGTTTTGAAGATTAAAATTTTTAAAAAATAATTTAATTCTTTTAAGAAATTTTATTAAAATTGTAGTGAAAGTTAATGCATTTCCACGAAAAATTTTATTATTTATAAAAATAATTGAATTCTAAGAATTTTATTTAAATTTCCCAAAATAATTGCTAATTGTTTTGAAGATTAAAATTTTTAAAAAATAATTTAATTCTATTAAGAATTTTTATTAAAATTGTAGTGAAAATTAATGAATTCTCGTAAAAAATTTTATTATTTTATAAAAAATAATTGAATTCTAAGAATTTTAATTGAATTTCCCAAAATAATTACGAATTGTTTTGAAGAATTTTATTAAAATTTTTAAAAATAATTCAATTCTTTAATGAAATTTTATTAAAATTGTAGTGAAAATTCATTTATTCCCGCGAAAAATTTTAATATTTTATAAAAAATAATTGAATTATAAGAGTTTTATTTAAATTTCCTAAAATAATTGAATTGTTTTGAAGAATTTTATTAAAAATTTTAAAAATAATTAAATTTTTTTGAGATTTTTTTTTAAATTGTAGTGCAAATTATTCAATTTCTGTGAAAAATTTTAAAATTTTAAAAATAATTGAATTCTAAGAATTTTATTTAAATTTCCCAAAATAATTGCGAATTGTTTTAAAGAATTTTATTAAAATTTTTAAAAAAATAATTTAATAATTCTTTTAAGAAATTTTATTAAAATTGTAATGAAAATTAATGAATTCTCGTGAAAAATTTTATTAAAATTTTCGAAAATAATTGAATTCCTGTGAAAAATTGTATTATTTATGAAAATAATTGAATTATTGCGAAAAATGTTATTCAAATGTTTAAAAAGAAATAAAGAATTGAATGTCTGTGAAAAATTTTGTTATTTTTGAAAATAATTGAATTCTTCATTAAGAATTTTATATAATAAATATTATGAAACTTTTATATTAAATAATTGAATTCTTGTGGAAAACTTTATTTAAGAAAATAATTGAATTTTTCGATTAATAAATTTAAAATAGTATTAAAAATAATTGAAATTTTTCGATGAGTTTCATTATATTTATGAAAATAATTGAATTCTTGCTTAGAATTTTTTTTAAAAAACATGTTTTTAAACAAACATTTTTTAAAAAAATTGAATTTCCATGAAAAATGTTATTATTAGTGAAAGTAATTGAATTATTGTCAAGAATTGTATAAAAATTTTCCTAAATAATTGATTTTTTCGAAATTTATTTGAAAATGCTATTCTAGATTAATAACGTAGAATGATTTCAGGAATGAAATAAGTATAGAATGTAGAATGTTACAGTTTTTTTTTATTCTAGATTAATTTTGAATTCTTGTGGGAATTTTATTATTTATGAAAATAATTGAATTTTGAATGAATTTTATCAATTTTTTTTTTTTATAATTCAATTCTTTTGCGAATAAGTAATCTAAAGTTTACCATGTTAAGTCATTTATTGATGCAGAACTCAAAATGCTATTGCATTTTAGTTTAGAAAATTTAGTTTTTTTTCTATAAAAATCACTAAAAACATTGTATTTTTTTCTGGAAAATTTTTGACCCATTTTATTCTTTAATAGTCACAACTGTTGAATAAAAGCAGGAGAAAAAGAGGAGGAGGAAGAAGTGGAAGAATATCTACTGAAAGTACAAAAGCTATTCTTAGAAAACATTTCTCGGAAGTTTTCGCTTTCTTTTGTAGACAGAGTCATCGCGTACATTTCTTCAGCGTGATCTGCACTTCCTTTTTTTGTTATTATTTCTTTTTTGTTATTATTCAGTTGATAGAAAATAGAAAAAAAATGTATAAACTGACTATTATCGAACTTTTCCTATATTGTTAAATATCTGCGTGGTCAGAATTTTTATTTTCAACATTTTGAGCTATTTCCGGAGTTAATTTTCAAATAGGTACATTTGAAGCATATTTTCATATTTTTTTTATTTTTTTTTCATATTTTCATATTTTCACATTTTCACAAAAAAAAAGTATCAAAAGTGTTGCGACGCAACACTTTTGATACTTTTTTTGTTTCAATTTGATATTTTTAGCAAAACCATATTTTACTGATTTTTGGACTAAAACGTTTCTGATTTTTTTCTAACAGAGTAAAAAATTTGAAAGTCAGACAAAAATTAAAAAAAAAAATTCAGAGTTCTGAAAACGATTTATTTCTGTTCGAGAATATTCGATTATTTTATGATCCTATTTCTATTTTTGTTAAAAAAATAATTTTCGCTATTAAATTAAATTAAATTAAATTAAGTTAAATTAAATTAAATTAAAATTAAAATTAAATTAGTAATAAGTGAAAATTACCTCGATATGAAAGATGGCAAATTAGATAAATTCGTTGTTATCAAGTTAAAAAGCAAACACTATACTGAGCTGGTGGTAATTATCCAGAGACACTTTTCGGTGCTTACTGTTAGATAAAAGATAGATAACAGCGCGATCGAATGAGATAATAAATATTCTTGCGCGCACACACAAAAACACACGTGTGCGTTTTTTAAAAAAGTTTAAAAAAAAGTTATCGTAAAATTAAAAGCAAATTTAAATCATATTTTTAAAGTGCATCTGATATTATTTTACAAAAAAAAAAAAAATAAATAAAATTACGGATCTAATATATATTTGGAAAATTAATAAAAATTTTAATTTACTTTTTTCGAGAGGATAAAATTGAATTTTAAAAAATTATGATAAAAAAATTATATAAGAATTAGTTTCTTTTTTAAATATTTTAATGTAATTTTTCGAAATGAATTGAGTTTCTCAAAAGAATTTTTGTATAATTAAAAAAATAATAAACTAATAAACATGATTTTTTTTTATCAAAATGTTAAGAATAATTATAAAAAAATGTTAATTTTATTTTTCGAAAATAATTGAATTTCTTAAAAGAATTTTTGTATATATAATTTAAAAAAAAAGAATAAACTAATTAAATTTTCGTAGAATTTTAAATAAAAACTAAACATTTTTTTCTTCAAAATGTTAAGAATAATAATTATAAAAAAAATGTTAATTTTATTTTTCGAAAATAATTGAATTTCTTAAAAGAATTTTTGTATTTCAAAAAAAAAAAAGAATAAACTAATTAAATTTTCGAAGAATTTTAATTTTAAATAAAAATTAAACATGATTGTTTTCCCAAAAAATGTTAAGAATAATTACAAAAATGTAAATTTTATCATTTTTAATGTATTTGAATTTTCGGTAAATATTTAATTTGAAAATATTGAAAATAATTGAATTTTAAAAAATTAGAATTAAAAATTCCAAGCAAATTACTTTTTTTTTTGAAAAATATTTTAAATATAATTTTTAGGACCTAATTTTTCATTAATTTTCATTTTTAAATTTACAAGATTTTTCATTAACATTTTTGAGAATTCAATAATTCAAATAATTATTTTTCAAAATTTATAATTAAAATTCTTCCAGAGTTGATTTTTAAAAATTATAATAAAATACTTGAAAAAATTCATTCATAAAAATAAAAAAATTTATTTCAATAAAAGTTGACAAAATTTTCAATTATTGTTTCAATTTTTTAAAAATTATTTTCGGAAATACAAATTTTTATATTTATAAAAAAAATTTTTAATTGTTTCTAAAAATTACAACTATTAGGTAATCTTTCTAAAATTCAATTATTTTTTTTAGAATTTTTTTTTTTTTTTTTGAATAAAATTATTCAAAACATTTTTTTAAGAAAAATAATGTAATTGACAATTTTTTTTGAATAAAAATTTTAATATTTTTATACATTTGCTTCCCTTTTAAATTTTCAAAGAATTTAATTCAAAAATCTTTTAAAATTTAATTAATTCCACAAATTTTTGTTACAACGCTTTAAATATTCAATTACTTTGTTCCAAAAAATTTTAACTAAAATTTTTATTTTTAAATTAAGTCGTATCAAAATTCACCTATGAGAATTAAATTAGTTAAATAGAAGGAAGTTTTTGTAAATTCATAAAATAATGTATTTTCAAAAACAAAATTATATTTATAATTTTTAAAGATGAAAAGAAAATTCTTTTAAAATATAAAATTTTTTTTAATATAAAATTTTACAATGTTTCCGACCGGTCATGTTTCCAATTATTTCAATTTTTTAAAAATTATTTTCGGGAATTCAAGTATATTTTCAACAAAAAAAAAATTGCTGTTAAATAATATTCTTCGAATTTCCAAATTAAATCTTTTAAATTTCAATCATTTTTTGTAAAATAAACACTTAAATACCGACTGTTCTATATTTGCTTAAAATTTCGAAATACTTTCAATGTAAAACCATGTGAAAAGTTTGTTATGAAAATTTCAATTACGATTTCTTCCAAAATTCAATTATTTTTTAGAATTTTTTTTTTTTTTTTTATTTATTTATTTTGGAATAATGTTATTAAAAACTTTGAATTTTTAAGGAAGCTAACAAATTAATAATTTTTTATATTGAAATATTATTATACTTTTACAGTAATATTAGAATTTCAAAGTTTTCACTTGAAAGCTTTTTGAAATTTATAATTATTTCTAAAAAGAGTCTTATATTTTAACACTTCTATAATTATTATTTTGTAAAATTTTAATTAAGATTCGTTTTTAAATCAATTTTCTTATCAGAATTCAACTATTTGGAAAATTTTATAATGACTAATTAATTAATTTAGTGTTTAATGTATGAAATAGGATAAATAATATTAACAATATTTTAGAATGGCTTCTTATAAGCAAAAAAACAGAGTTTGTAACTATTGATTCTGTGATTAGAAGCCAAAAACAATATATGATTCAAATAAAATTACCTTAAATTGATTTTTGCAACTATTTTTTTAATTTTTCAGTGAATTTTTGAATGGTAGCCACCTTGGGGACACTTTTTTTTTGGAAAATTTCAGTTTTTCCAAAGTCGCCTAAGTTTTATTTTTCTTAGTAAAATAAAAAAATTTTTTGTTGCTAAAAGTTAGAGCTAAGGATATACAGTTTCAGGGCATGTATTATTAATTATGTTATGTAATACCGTTTAGGAATTACAGTCGTTCAAAAGATGGATGGCTACCTTGGAGCACCTTACCCTATAAAAGTCAAAAAGGCAGATAGATATATTTACAGACATTTTAGTGTTTTATTTTACAAATAATATAGTAAAAGTTACTTTATTATAATTTTTCGCACGCAGCCTAAAGCAGATTGAATTTCGTCTCACGAGTGCAAAGTGTGAAAATTAGAAAATTTAAATGTTGCCGGTCCCGATTCAGAGATAGACAAATGACACGGTCTGGGTTCTTGGCGCATAACGAAGAAATCCTATCGTCTATTTTAGTAACCGTGAATCACATGACATTTCATCCATTCATGATCATCATCGCCAAGAAAATTGCATTACGATTATAATTAAAATGACATATAGGTAATAATACAATAAATCTCGATAGTTCCACTAAATTGTGGAAATATTTTTAGAATACTATAAACAATTTTTAAAAATTCCAACTCTTCCTTAAGGAAAAGAAATTCTTTTTATGTGTGTATAAAAAGGGTCAATTTAAATTCGAAATTATATTTAAATATTTTCCGCTAGATTTTGAAACAAAGTTTAGAGTTCATTTGGGAAGTTTGGGTGCATAATAAAGCTTACATAAGTAGATGATGTACTTAGTGATCGCAGTTTCGTTTCCATTCCTATGCTTTCTGTATATATATAATATATGAGCATTTATTTAGTGTTTTGGAATTAAAATAAATACAAGTCATTAAAATACTATTTTATAAAAACTGACAAAAAATTACATTCTATATTTTATTTTCCTGACTTTTTCCCAATTTTCATCAAAAATATTTACTTCTTTCTTATCCTATATATATAAATTGAATTATTCCTTCAACGAATTTTATTATTCATGAAAGAATTAAAACATTTAAAAAAATAATTTAATTCTTACGAAGAATTTTATAAAAATTTTTAAATAATTCATTTTTTTCGACTAATTTCATGCAAATTTTAATTTAAATAATTGAATTCCTGAGAAATTTTTATTATTCATAAAAATAATTGAATTCTTAGGAAGATTTTTACAAAAAATGTATTAAATAATTAAATTTTGATTGGAAATTTTTTGAAAATAGAAGATATTAAAAAATCAATAAATTGCGTAGTCCTTAAAAAATAATTAAATTTTACAAACAATTTCTATTAAAGGTTTGAGACATTGAATGTCTGTGTGGTATTTTTTTAAAAATTTTTTTGAAAATAAATGAATTTCTAAAAAGCATTTTATTATTTATGAAAATAATTAAAATTCTTGACAACGATTTTATTAGAATTTTTTTAAATAATTGAATTTCCATGAAGAAGTTTATTACTTTTAAAAATAATTGAATTCTTGAAATGAATATTGTTATTGATGAAAATAATTAAATTTTGCAACGAATTTTATTAAAATGCTTGAAAATAATTGAATTTTCGGGAATAATTTTGTTATTTATCTTTAATAATTGAAAATTGTTTCGAAGAATTATTTCGGTAAATAGTCGAATTCTTGGAAAGAATTTTATTAAAATCTATAAAAGAATATAAATGAATTATTTCAAAAAAAATTTAATTAAAATTGCATTTAAAATAATTTATTTATTTCGAACAATTTTATTGAAAAATTTATAAATAAATTGAATTCTTCTGAAAAATTCTAATATTTTTGTAAATAATTGATTTTTTCGACGAAATGAAATTCAATTTTTACGAATAATTACAGATTTAAATTTAATTTTTTTTTTTAATAATTAACAGTTCCGGTAAAATTGTTTTAAAAATAATTAAAATCCTGCGATGGATTTTATTATTTATAAAAATAATTGAATTATAGTGAACATTTTTACAAACCTTTTTTTAAATAATTGGATTCTATTTGCAAATTTTATGAAAATATACTATAGATATTGAAAGTCATTGAATTATATCAAAATTTTTGAGAATAATAAGAATGTCTGTGTGGCATTTCATAAAATTTTTTTTAAAAAATAATTGAATTTCTGTGAAAAATGTTGTTATTTATGAAAATAATTGAATTCTTACGTACGATTTTATTAGAATTTTTTGAAATACTTGAATTTCAAAAAAAATGTATTATACTTTTAAAAATAATTGAATTCTTGTGATAAATGTTACTATTTATGAAAATAATTGCAATCTGTATTTTATTAAAATGCCTCAAAATAATTGAATTTTCGGGGAATAATTATGTTATTTATCTTTAATAATGGAATTCTTTCAAAGAATTATTCATGAAAATAATTGAATTACTGCAACAAATTTTATTAAAATGTTTTTAAAAAAAATTGAATTTTTGTGAAAAATTTTGTTAAATTCTTGAAAATAATATTGAATTCTTCATAAGAATTTTATATAAACATTGGTTTAAATAATTAAATTTTTTCAAAATATAATAATTATGAAAATTTTATTTTAAATAATTAAATTCTTGAGGAAAACTTTATTTGTCAATATAATTGAATTTTTCGATTAATTAATTTAAAATAGTATTAAAAATAATTGAAATTCTTCGATAAGTTTTATTTTTTATGAAAATTGAAATCTTGCTTAGAATTTTATTAAAAAAATTTTTAAGAAATTCAATTTCCATGAAATATGTTATTGTTAGTGAAAGTTATTGAATTATTATGAAGAAATTGTATAAAAATTTTCTTAAATAATTGATTTTTTTCGAAATTTTTTTGAAAATGTTATTCTTAATTAATTAAATTTCTATGGCAATTTTATTATTTATGAAAATAATTGACTTTTGGATGAATTTTATCAATTTTTTTAAAAATAATTTTATTGAATTCTTTTGCGAAATTTTGTGAAAATACGAGATATTGAAAATAATAAAATGAATTTCGAATATTTTTTGAAAATAATTGAATCGTATTAAAGAAATAGCATTTTTTTTTTTTTTTTTTTTTTTTTTTTTTTACTTTGACAAATGCATCTGACGTTAAAAAAGCAGCGTTATTATACTGCTCCGTACGCTTAAAATAATTAATCGAAGTAGTCACTATTTTCTACTTTTTTTTACTTTAACCCCTCTTGAGAGGTGATATTATTACCCCTCAAGATTCCAATCTTCTTCAAATGTACATTTTACTGGACTATTAACAATATCATCGGTATGATCTTTGAATAATAAATCAGGCAACGCAACCAAGTTACACTCAAGAATTTTTGTTTTATATTTTATGAACCCTCTCAAGATTAACAGCTTCAATATATCTATTTATCTTCTCGAAACATGAGATGAATTTCGATATATCGAAGTGAACTTCCGATACTGAAATTATGTATAATTTAAATATATGTGTTATCTGCACACTAATATATAATTTCTCACAATGGAAATTTTTAAAAAAATTCGATTTCTTTGGAAATTAAAGAAAAATTGTAAATTAATACCTCAAAATAACAAATGAACCTAAAGTTCCTTCCCCTAAGGTTTCTTTTTAACATTTTCTATGTATACCAATTTTTTTTCAACTCTCTAGATCGAAATAGCTTAGAAATGTAGGGAGAAAAAGAAAATTAGTTATTTAATAAAAAATAGCTCAATTTCGAAGTATAGAATATTTTAATATTCTTTCAGTACGTATATCTTTCTTATTCCATATAAAGACAAAATATATTTTCTTTATATTGATTGCCAGAGTTAACCGACACTGCAACTTTTACGTAATTAACCTATATTCCGACTTACGTTGATTTTTTATTTTTCACTCTACAAAAGCATAATTATTTCTAGAGTATTGAATTTTCGTAATATAGGGGTAGTTTTTAAAAACAAGCACCTTTTATTGATATATTATAATAGTCAACTTTTTATTCTTACTTTTTAGAAAACAAAAAATATCTCAAAGGCCTCTTTAATTGACCAAAAGTTTTTTCTATAATTTCTAAAAATTATTAGATACTCAAAAAAAAAGTTCTATTAAATTTATTTACAAATTCCTTTAAATGTAAAATTATTCGAAAACATCAATAGTTTTATTTAAAATAAATGTTTAAAATTTAAAATTAAAATTTTCTTTTTCATTGGAAATTTGAAATTAAGGTGTTGAAAAATTTCAAATTCAAACCTTTTCAAATTGAACAACTCATAAGAAAATTATTATACATAAAGAGGACCGACTGACAAAATCATTAGTTTATTATTATAAGAATATTGTTACTGTAATTTTTTTCCAAATTATTTCTATCATTTCAATTCAATTAACATTTTCTAGAATTTTTATAACTAAAATTTTACTTTAAATCAATAACATCAATTATTATTATTCAATTAAACTTTTTTAAAAAAAATTAATTCTACAGAATTGTTAGTTAAAAGTAACGAAAAACAATAATTTAATTCTACGAGAAATCAATTATTTTAATACAAAAATAAATAATATTGAATCTTTCTTAAATATTAATTTTTACGAAGAATTGTATTAACAACTTTTGAAAAATAATATTTAATTTCTTTTAAGGAATTTAATTAAAATTTAAATGAAATTTATTATATTAAAGAATTTTATTGTAATGTTTGAAAATAATTGAAAACTTTTTGAATTTTATTCAATTTTTTTTAAATAATTGAATTCCTGAGAAGAATTTAAATAATAATTTTTAAAAACAAAATTAATGAGAAGAATTTTATTTAAATTTTTCAAAATAATTGACTTCTTGAGAAGAATTTTTAAAAAAATTTTGACAATAATTTAATTCTTGAGAAAAATTTCCCTATCTATTTATAAAGATAATTTAATTCTTGACGAAAATTTTTGTAAAAATTTTGAAAATAATTTAATTTTTGCAAAGTATTTTATTACTTTTCAAAAGAATTGAATTCTTGTCATGAATTTTCATATATTTATCAAAATAATTCAATTTTGGAAAAGAATTTTATTAAAATTCCTTAGAATAATTTATTTTATGGGAAGAATTTATGCGATTTTGTTGTTTATCCAGCAAATTGAATTCTTTTGCAAAATTACTTAAAAAATTTTTGAAAATATTTGATTTTCTGCGACGAATAATTGAAATAATAATTGAATTCGTAAATGAAATTTTATTATTTATGAAAATAATTGAATCTTTTCGTAGAATTGTATCAAAAAGTTTTTTCTTTAATTAAATCTGTTGATAAATTTTATGAAAATAGTAAATATTGAAAATTATCGAATTGCAAAAAACTTTTGAAAAATAATTGAAATGTTGCAAAGAATTTTATTTAAATTTTGGAAAATAATTGAATTTTTGGCGAAAAATTTTGCTAAATTTATAAAAATAATTTAATTCTTGACGAGATATTCATTGAAATTTATAAATATAATTGAATTCGTGCAAAGTATGTATTTTATTCAATTTTTTTTTAAATAATTGAAATTTTGCAAAGAATTTAATTAAAATTTTTGACAATAATTGAATTCTTGAGAAGAATTATTTTGGTATTTATCAAAATAATTGAATTTTGGAAAAGAATTTCATTAAAAATCCTTGAAATATTTTTTATTTATCCTTATTAAATAATTAGCATTAAATAATGCATTATTTGCATTAAATAATTCCGTTCACTTGAAGCTATAAAATAAATTAATTGTGCCAAATAATTTTTATTTATATCAAATATCCAATTAATTGAGTGAAATAAATTAATTCTTAAAATGAGTTTTTTTTTAGAAAAAAAAATCATTATTTTGGTTTTAATAAGTTATTTATTTGATCAATATTTTTTAATATTTTTAAATATCAAATATTTTTTATTTGTTTCTATTAAATAATATACTTACATTAAATAATGTATTCTATGAATTAAATAATTTACTTTACTTATTGAAGCGATAAAATAATTTAATTGTTGTTAAATAATGTTTATTTATATCAAATAACCAATATTAGTTGAGTAAAATGAATAAATTAATTGTTTCAAATAACTCATTACTTGTATTAAATAAATTCGTATATTACAGAGGAGTCAATTAATTATTTAATTGACCCAAAATTAAGATTTATTTGATTCAAATAAATGTGATTCAAAATAATAAAATTCAAGTTACTTTGAAGCAAATAAATATTTTTCAAATAATTTAAATTAATTGAATCAAATATAGAAATGTTTCAAATAATTTAAAAATTAATTGAATCAAATATAAATATTTTTCAATTAATTTGAATTAATTGAATCAAATAAATATTTTTCAAATAATTTGAATTTATTGAATCAAATATTTTTTTCAGTGTATATTTTTGCTTTCCTTGTTTTTAGTTTGTTTCCATTTTATTATTATCACCATCGAATTACATTGTATTAATTTTTTTTTAGTTTTTTTCTTCTTGTTATTTAGTTTTATAATATAATTGATTTCTACGAAAAAGATTTCTTTTGTTTAAAAAAAGAAATAGTTTTTTGCATTATTAAATTTTTGTCACTTCTTACGTAAGAATTTTAGTAGTGAAAAAACTTGTTTTGGGTCAAGTGTCGCTTTACTTTACCTTACAACAAATGATGTAAGAATGGCAATTTTTTTTTTATTGAAAAAGAAAGATTAAAAAAAAATTTTTTGTATTCGACACCAGAGTTGGGGAAAAAAAATTAAAGAGATGGATTAAAATAAAATAACTATATACAGAGGGTAAATTTTTTGAATGTCTGATAAGCGCCCTAATTACGCCGTGACTGGAGTGCGCGCGTAAAACGCGCGAAAATTTCTAGTTTGGTGAAATTTTTTTGAGAAAATTGGGTCAAAGAGAAAAAAAAAATATTGAAGAATGAGAGAGAGAAAAATGAATGAAAAATGAAACTTACCCCATAAACCAGTCCACGGTATCGCGGAGATACTCGGGTAGTTTATCCAGCTTGGATGATTTTTAAAAAGATCACTTGCCAGTTTAGATTTTTACAGGATTTGGATCACTGCTTTTTTTTTTATTTAGAACTTTTGTTAATTTTTTAATTATTTATTTATTTACGAAATTTTGTCTAACAATGTTGGAATTTTAACACGACACTATTTAGTGCTGGACAATGTTCACTTGATAATTATTGGAGAATTTGTCAAAGCTAACATGGCGCGACACTATTGTTACCTGTGTGTTTCTTTGGTGGTTGTTCGTCGACGACGACGACGACGACGTTGTTGACGACAACGACGATGACCTCGTCGCGCACCTTCGCCGTTCGTATCCGTTGGAGTCCTTGCCACTGGACTCCCGGAGGAACGAGAAGTCGCGCGCGCACGGTTCCTCAGGATGTGAAATAATATCGCGCGTGATCTCGAGCGATCCGCGATATTTTATTATCACTTTTTATTACTATTTTTAATGACAATGATGATAATAATGAGGATAATGAGAAATTTTCATAAAACGAATACGCGACTAGCGACGACATAGGCACAAGAACAACCTCGTCGTCCCGACACACACTGCTCGGCCAGTAACAACAGCTGATCTAACCTTTAAGCTTAGGTTAGAAAAGTTTCCCAGTTCCCAATTTTGTCCAATACAGTTAAACGTGAAATGTAAACTCCAAGAGGAAACATGTCACACATACACTTGTATTTTAATCCTATAAAAATGAATAAAGTGTTTTAGAATTTTGCCAAAGAGGGTGACACATGTCAATATTCTCTAAATATCAATGTAGTTCTTCTTTATCGACAGTTGGCGATTTATCACCCTTAAAACCTAGTCGCCACTGTCGCACTTGTAAAATTAAAGAGTAAAGAATAAAACTGCATTATCGACTCTCAATATTTATCAAACAAAATATTATTCAATTTGTTAAAAGTCAGTTTTTTGATCAAAACAAGAAAATATTATTTATTAATATTCTCCTAACGTTTAATTAATTTATTTATCATTTTTAATATATTGACTATATTTTCAAACGGGGAGAAATAATTTGCTCTGGATTTGAATTTGTCCCTTGGAAAATGGGGAGAGTGTTGGAGTGGCGCTCGACAGAGGGCCTCTTGTGAGTTCTCTCGCAGGCGAGACGCGTTTCGAGTAGTATATAAGTCGAGGCGAAACGACGAAAAGACAAGATCATACTTCACAGGATCATTTCTGTAGTATATCTTCACGTCCTCTCTACCCAAAAGTGGAGTCGATGCAGCCACGATGATGAGCAGTAGCTCTTCTCTCTGAGCGTGAGAGGCTGCTGGCGAGATCATTCTTATGATTTTTCCAGTACTCGAGGATCGTTCGCTATTTGCAGTTTGTGCAAATAGTAATGGGAGTTTGAGCGTTCTGAGTGGTCTTCTATTATTTATTATAATCAAAAAAAAATTTTTTTTTAAATAATCAAAATTTAAAATCGAATATAAAAAAATATTTAAATAACAAAATTAGGTGAAATGTAAATAAATAATAAATTCAAATGACATTTTAACCACCTTCATATAATAAATATTTTAAATTAATTATTTCAAATGGCATTTTAACCACCTTCATATAATAAATATTTTAAAATAGATTAATTATTTCTTAAAATTATAACTGTTCTTCATACTATCATTTTAATCATGCAACAAACTTATTTCATTTATTCAATATAAATCCATCGAAATAATTCAATTATTTTCTCAAATTTCAATTTTTCAAAGGATTTCAATTATTTTCAAAAATTTTAATAAAATTCAATTATCTTCATAAAATGTAAAAGTATTTTGAAGATTTCAATTATTTTCAAAAAATCTTCATAAAATTCTTCCTAAAAATTTAATGATCTTTTTAAAAAATTAAATTTTATTTGTATAGGTAAGATTTCAATTATTTTTATTAATAATAAAATTCTTCGTAAGAATTCAATTATCTTCATTAAAAAATATTTAATTCTTTGGAAGATTTCAATTATTTTCATAAATAATAAAATTTTTCAAAGGATTTCAATTATTTTCAAAAATTTTAATACAATTTTTCGCAAGAATTTAATTATCTTTAGAAAAAAAAATCCTTTGATAGATTTAAATTATTTTCATTTTATAATAAAATTCTTCGGAGGATTTCAATAATTATTTACAAAACAATTTTAATTAACTTTAAAAATCAAATATTTCATTATAATTATCAACAGACAAGATTATTTAAAAAAAAAATTTCTAATTCTTTTGTTTAAATTCAATTATTTTCAATTAAAATTATTTAAAAAACTACTTTATTTAAAAAAAGCACGAAAACTCTAATAAAATTGTTTAAAAAAGTAAAATTTTCTATAAATAATTTTAATAAAATTTTAATAGTAAAATTATTATTCACAATTATAAAATTATTAAATAAATTAATTATATTCAAAATAAAAATTTTTTGAAAGAATTCAATTTGTTGTCAAAACCTTTAATAGTATCTATTCTTCGAAAGAATTTAATTATTTTTTTAAAAGAAATTTTTCATAAAATTCCATTTTCTTTCATGATTTTTAATTAAAATTATTGAAGAAACTCCATTATTTAAAAAAAAAAATTCAAGGAAATTCTTCAAAAGAATTTAATTCAGATTTTTTTAAATATTAGAAAATTGTATTATGAAAAAAAAAACATTCGGAAATAATTCGCTATCAAAATTGTTTTTTCCACATGAAATAATTTTGGATAATGGAAAGAAGACAATTTTTATTAAAATTCTTTAATTTTTTAAATTAACAATAAATTATATATATATACATATATATTTGAATCAATTATTATTTATAATATAATTACAATATAATAATTAACTGTAACGCTGTACATTGCAATGATTTCTTGTAATAGTTTTAAGTACTTTACGTAACAATTGTTCAAGACAACGTCGAAATGTAATGCCACACATTGCGTAAAGTAAAAAATTTATACTAAAGTTAGTATAGTACAAAAGCATAAAGAATTGTTGTAAACACCACAGTAAAGTAGGAGTATCCCTCCTTGCCAAGGCGAAAAAGTAAACACAGAACCGGATGACGTAACTGAAAATAAAAGAAAAGGACACAAATATAGATATTTATTATTTATTTTAGTTGTTATTAGTTGTTGCAATTTTTTTAATGTTCAAAACAATTTTAAGATTACATATTATATATGGGACCTGGTCTCATACAATATGGCGGATGTGCTTTTTAAAAATTCAACGGATTTACTTGAAATTCATTATTCGGGGGTTTTTTTAGGTTAAGTCCAGAATTTAAAAAAAATCAATTTTGGAGCAATTAGAAATAATTGGACCGAAATTGAATTATTAAAAAAAAAAAATAAATAAAATTCAACTATGTTCAAAATTTGAAAAAAATTCTCGTAAAAATCCCAACTATCTTTATAATAAATAAATAATATATAATAAATAACATTGTATGCAAACATTTAATTATTTTCATAAATATAATAAAAATTTCAATTATTTTCATAAATGCGATAAAATTTTTTTTAAGGAATTCAATTATTATTTTCATAAAAAATATAATTTAAAATTCTAGAAAATAATAATATTAAATTAAAATGATGAAAATTATTTTTCTTCTATTTTCTAAAAATAAAATAATAAATAAATGCTTTTTTGTTTCTTAACTTTTTTAATAATTTTTCTTTTCAAATAAATTTTCAATTTTAAAATTAATATATGTATGGAAAATCATCGAATTCTTGCAAAGAATTTTATCAAAAAAATTTAATAATAATATAGAATTTCTTCAAAGAATTTTATTATTTAAAAAAATATAAAACTAAATTCTCGCAAAGAATTTTATTCAAATTTTTCAAAATCCTATAATTTAAATTCTTTTGAAGAAATTCTTTTAAATTTTTTTTTAAACTAATGGAGTTTGTTTAATAATTTTAATTAAAAATTTTGAAAGCAATTAAATTTTATGAAGAATAATTTTATTAAAATAATTAAATTCTTGCGAAGAATTTTACTATTTATAAAAATAATTGAATTGTTTCGAAAAGAATTTATTAAAATTTTAGAAAATAAATTAATTTTATGTTAATATTTGAAAATTTAAAATTCTTTCGTGAAATTCTATTGAAATTGTTTTGAAAAGAATTGAATTTCTGCAATAAGGATTTTTACTATTTTTTAAAAATAATTGAATTATTGTGAAAAATTTTACTATTTATCAAAATAATTGAAATATTTTGAGGAATTTATTAAAATTTTAAGAAATAATTAAATATTGTTATGAAGAATTTTATAGAAATAATTAAAAAAAAAATAATTAAATTTTTTCGAGAAATTTAATAATAAAGTTATATTTTGAAAATAATTCAATTTCTTTAAAGAATTTTATTATTTTTTGAAAATAAAAATAAAATAATAATTAAATAAAATTTAATATAAAGTTATATTTCGAAAATAATTCAATTTCTTTAAGGAATTTTATTATTTTTTGAAAATAATTGAATTCTTTCAATTTGATTCAATTAAAATTATTTTGAAAATAATTGAATTTTTGTAAAGATTTTACTATTTAAAAAAATAATTGATTAAATTTTTTTTTTTTTTTTATATAAATCATTTTTAAATTTTAATTTCAAATACGTAGAAAATAAAGATTATTTTTTTAATTAAGTACCTTGGCAAATTTAATAGAATGAATACAGTGCTTATAAGTAGAAGCATTTTTGTAATGCTTTGTTGATTTCTTGTCGATACTGGATTTCGTGATGAAGAATTCACATCTGAAAATATTAAAAATATATTTAGAATCTATTTCTAATTAATTAAAAGTGTTATTATTATTTTCTAAAAAGAATAATGGAATTAATTATTTTTTAACCAAGAAAGAATAAACGTCTTTTATAATTTTATTTTAAAAGAAAAAAATTTCCCGTATTTTATGCTTGTTATATAAATGAAATTGTATAACATTTTGTAGTCCAGCACATTTTTATAAATTTTTAAAAGTTTTTCATTTTTCATTTTTATCAACTAAAACCTGCTTTTTGAAAAAACTAATTATTAAAATTTTCCATATTCTGATTTTTGAAATTTAAAATTATTTTCAATTTCAATTTTCGAAAATTCAAATGCATATATGTACAATAAATTAATATACAAATACCTATTAAAATATTTTATAAAATTATTTTCGTATGTAAATTGTACGATATTTGGATAAATTTAGAGAAATTACAAATAATTGCAGAAATTCATTTTTTATTTTCAAAAGTAATAAAACTCTTAGCAAAAATTTAATTATGTGTGTTCAAACATTTTTTTAAAATTCTCGTCAAAATTTCAATCGTTTTTATGGAAATAATAAAATTATTTTCCAAAATTTAAATATTTTTAAAAAATTGCAATAAAATTCTCATCAAAATTTCAATTGTTTTTATAGAAATAATAAAATTATTTTCCAAAATTTAATTATTTTCAAAAATTTTAATAAAATTCTTTTGGCAAAATTCAAATTCTTTTCAAAAATTATCCTCTGTTCAATGATTTTTCAATATTTACTATTTTAATAAATTTTTCCAAAAGAATTCAATTTAATTAAAAAAAAATTTTTTTAATTCTACGCAAACCTTTTATTTACTTTAAAAAAATAATAAAACTTTCACAGAAATTCAATTATTTACAAATTTTTTATAAATTTCTTCGTAATATCATTCAATTATTTCGATAAATAGCAAAATTTTACCTGGGATTCAATTATTTTCGTAAATAATGAAATTTTTGCCAGGAATTCAATTATTATTTTTATAAATAATAAAACTCAATGCTAAATTTCAATTATTTTTAATAAAATTTTAATGCGGAATTTCTCAAAAAGTGTATTAAAATTCGTCAAAAGAATTCAATTATTTAATAATTTTTTTAAATTCTCCTTAAAAATTTAATTGTTTTTATAGAAATAATAAAATTATTTTCAAAAATTTTAATAAAATTCTCATCAAAATTTTAATTTTTTTCAAAAATTTTCCTCAATTCAATGATTTTTAATATCTACTATTTTAATAAAAATTTTCCAAAAGAATTCAATTATTTAAACAAAAATTTAATAAAATTTCACTTTTTCGCAATGATTCAATTTTTTTTAATAAATAATAAAAGTTTGGACAAAGATTAAATTATTTTCATAAATATTAAAACTCATCTGAAAATTTCAATTATTTGTAATACAATTACAAATTTATCAATTATACAATTATACAATTATACAATTTATCTAATTTGCTCAACAAATTTAATTATTCTTAAGATTTTTATTAAGATTCGTCGAAAGAATTTAATTATTTAAAAATTTATTGATAAAATTCTTTATTTGAATTCAATTGAGCAATTATTCAATAAATTATTTATTTTTTATTGAAATAAAATTGAACTTTTCGTAGAATTTTCCAATAAAAATTGATTTCAAATTAATTATTTCAGTTTAAATTTCAGATAATAATTGAATATTAAATGCATTATATAGCATTAATTTATAGAAATAATTAAATTTTGAAAAGGTTTCAAATTAAAATCTTTGAAAAATTTTAATTTTTCATACTTTTAACTAACAATTCTGTAGAAGAATTAATTTTTTTTTTTTTTTTTGAAAAAGTTTATTTCAATATTTTACTTGAAATTTTTTTGTTTTGAAGTTTTTATTCTCTTAATTTATATTTAATAATTGAAGAATTTCCGAATAATATTGAAGTTTTGTAAAATTGAATTGTAAACAAAATGAATTTTAAAATTTTCAAGAGAACTTTTTCAAAAATTATTGAAAATAATTTATTTTTAGAAGAATTTTAGTAAAAAACACTAAAAAAAAAATTTAATTTTGAAAAAATTACAAATTATTGTAGAAATCGGCAGAAATTCAATTATTTTCAAGAGTAATAAAAATTCTTCGCAGAAATTAAATTATGTTCAAAAATAATAAAATTCCTTTTATGAATTCAATTATTTTCATAAATATTAAAACTCATTGCATAATTTCAAATTATTTTTAATACAATTTTAATCGAATATCTCGAGAAAAATGCAATTAATTCTTAAAAATTTTATTAAAATTTGTCAAAAGAATTCAATTGTTTAAAAATTTTATACTAAAATTCTTTATATGAGAATTCAATTTTAAAAAACATTCAAATATTCAATAAATTATTTACTTTTGTATTTAAATAATTGAATTCTCGTAAAATTTTTTAATAAAATTTGATACAAAAATTAATTTTAGTTCAAATTTTAGATAATAATTAAATATTTATTTATTTATTTATTTACAACATAAGATCCCGCGATCCAAAATGGATCATAAATGGGTAACGAGAAGTCGTTATTAAATATTAAAAGCAATGTAGCGTGAATTTTTAGAAATAATTGAATTTTAAAAAAGTTTAGGTTGAATTTTTTTTATATTATTTGAAGTTTTTATTTATTTTATATATAATGAGAAAAGCTAAAATTGGAAAACTTACGAACACATCTTGCAAGAACATCAGAAACTTGATATGGACTTCTTGGCGTTGAGGGAATTGCCACTATTGAAGGTTGATGCCTTGAATGTTGCGAATGGCTACTTTTTGAGGAGTGGAATGATTGTTGAGAGGGATGTCTTCTTCCACTAATACCAGTATTTAATGGAATACCGTTCACTTCATTTTGACCACTACTTGCAGTCTGAAAACAAAAAATTTTTTTATTTTTATTGTTACAAACTTATTTATTATTTTTTCGAAAGTTGAAAAATTTACCTCTATAATAATTATTATTAGTTATCCCGTTTTGAATGATTATAATAAAAACAATAATAATTTTTAATAATTTTTTTTTTTTTTTTTTTTTTTTTTTAATGAACGAAAATATTTTTTTACTTTTATTTTTAATAAATAAAAATGTCAAACTGTTGACATAACAATAATGCGAATTATAGAACAAAAAAATTGCAACAAAAAAACACTGTAACTTCACGTGAGAACAAATTATCTTGATTATTATCATATAACTTGGAATTTTTTAGCTTCGTTAATTTTTTCTATACAATTTTATCTTCCATCACTATTTTATATGATAGATAAAAAGAATATCCCAACCAAAGTGTAACACCTGTTATAATATATCTGGTTATACAAGAAAGTATGTCACACATCAGTGTTGTTTCTTCTTTTATAGAATAAATGACAATTTATCATTAAATAAAATGTTGAACTGTTATTAATCAAAGTTGTGTGTAATAATACTTGTATACCAGATGCTACTTCTCCAACCTTCGAAACATTTTTCCAACAAAAAAAAAAAAACAAACAAAATAAATAAAACAACATTATCTGGAAACTAAAATTATTTTTTATTTCAAGATAAGAAAAAAAGTGACTGTCATTACAAAGTACTATTAAAAATCACTTATTGGGGAATTCATGTCTTGGTATTCGAGTTGTCCATTAATTTTCGATAAAACTATACGTTTCTTAATCAATTTACAATTTTACATCTTTAATATTGTATCTTCAAGCGATCACGTTATTTAAAGTTGAGAACTGAACGAACAAACTTGTTCTCTAATTAAGTTCTCTTGGGAAAATAATTAATTATTGTAATTAATTATAGTAAACACAAGTAATATAATAAATTTGTTTTTTGAAATTGTGCTTTTTCAAAAAAAAATTTGGGAATTCAAAATAAAAATTTTGTTTCTACATTTCTGCATATACATTCGTAAGTAAAAATTTAATTCATAAAATTTGTCGAAAAACTCACATATTATATTACAGAGAAAACTATACGTTAAATTCATCACATTTTTCAAATATACAAAAATAAATAAAGAGCGAAAAAGAATAAATAAAACGAGTATAACAAACAACAAACAAGTAAAATATAAAATAATTCATATCTTTTTTGAAGGCGAATGTATATTCTAAAATAGAATGGAATTTTCACTGTTTACATAAAAATTGACCTAGAATTAATTTTTTTCCATTTAATTTATTATTTATTTAAAAATATTTAATATATTTTATTAATTCTTTTTATTATAAAGTGCATTCATTATATAATTTTAAAACAGAAATTCTTATTTCCTTTATGTAGAAAAAATCATCAATCCGGAAGTATTTCAACAAGATTTCCCATCTTAAAATTACTTGAACTTTAATAAAAAAAAAACAAGCAAATAATAAACGTTGAGAGGGTGAAATTAGAAGGCTACAATATACAATCAACATTCACGAGAATGTATGTAAGATTGAGAAACATTAAAGCTGAACTAGACAAACGTGCAACGACAACAATCCCATTATTTCTAAATGAAAAAAATTCTCAAATTAATTGGACTTTTTGCAATTTTTCTTATAAGGAAAAAATTAAACATTGTACAAATTTGAAAAATGTGCGAAAATACATTTCTAAGATGAGAATTTTAAAAAGATGGTTAAAAAACTTTCTTAAGAGAAATATTACAGAAGATCAATTTACTGAATTGAATCGTCATTATTTATATGCTGTGGAAATTGGAAGTTTTGTTTAAAAAATTACTATTATGAATTGTTTAATACAGTTAAATTTTTTTAATTTTATACATTAACCGTCACTTCAAACTATTATTTGCTGTAAAGGAAAAAAAAAATTGTATTTATCACTTCAAAACATTATTTGCTGCAAAGGAAAAAATGGTATTTTATAATTTTATACGTTAACCTCACTTTAAACTATTATTTGCTAAAAAAAAGGAAAAAAATGATTAATATTAACTTCTTTGTAGAACGTAATATGTAATTATGGCAACAGACTTAGTGTACTACTGCGCATTTGTAATTGCCGTAATTCACTACTGCGCATGACTAGATCCTACAGTTTACTACTGCGCATGCGCAACCATCATAGTTCACTTCTGCGCTTGCGTAAATACCAAAGTTCATTGTTGTGCCGTAGTTCGCTGCTGCGCATTTACAAATATCTCATTTGTTCTTCTGTTAGTTGGCTATGCCTATAAAGTCATTGAAGAAGAAATATCTCATTTATAATTAATTAATTAATAATAATGTACATAACATAAAAAAAGAATTTAGTGTACAAATCGATGTAAATTTTAATTACAACGAATTTTAAAATCAAGTAACCATTTTTTTCTACCTTCCTTAATTTAAAACCAATTTCAATTCCTGACATTTGCTATAATTACATTTTCATTTCGTGAATTTACTACTAAAATTTATGTGAATTACCAACCTAATATCAACTTATAGGGATAAACGATTTACGACGACAAGATTTTAAATACAAATATGCAATTGAAGAATACATCGTTATTGATTGTTATTAAATGAGAAACATGTTCAGAACTTCTGGAAAAAGTTCCCCAGGGATTTGAAGTTTTACTGCGTTGCTAATTTTGAAATATAAATTAGTAAAGTAACTACAATATATATCTTATTAGAGATTCGAAAACAACGACACGTGTAGAGTAGACAAAATAACTTCTGAAACTTTTGCCATTATTTCAGTTTCCAATTAAAGTGTTCTCCCTTCTAGTAATGTTAAAGTCAAAATGTTGTAGTAAATTTTCAATTCTCCAATGTAAGTCATTTTGTCCACAACAATTCGTACATTGATTCCGAAATCAATAGAACCAGCCAAATAATTGATAAGAAGAAACTTTTAATGCGAGATATTTGCGTAACACTTCTCCTGCGAAAAGTAGAAGGGACAGAAAATATCCAACAATTAATACGAAGAGAAGTACAGTTTTCAGTTCAGACACAGCACCAACGACGTTCGCTTTTATCAATTTTTTCTTGTAATTGATGATGTCGAAAAGTAACTCATGGTTCGAAATGTTATTCGCCCATTTAGTACGCAAACCAGATTGAACGATAGCACCAATCAGTTTATCAATTCTTGGTTTGTAGGGTGTACTTCTTTCTAATACTACTATTCGTCTTACATTAAACAATTTCTGCTTGAGTACCCTACTAAGAGGATTTCCAACTGCATCTCTTAATAATTCCACTAACTGTCTTGCATAGGATGTAAATATAATACAAGAAACGTTCTTGTGTTTCACAAGAGTGGAAATACATCCAGTATCGATAAGTTCGTGAGGAATCATTTTTTCCTTCAGTAGTTTTACATCTTCTGAATCATCATCAAGTAATCTGTAAAGACTAGGATGAATCATTGGGGCGAAGGGCGATTTCGCCAAATCAATGAACGTATCGATCGCAACTTCATTTGAATTACTTAATTTAGTTGCAGTTAGACCAGCCAAAAAGCTAATGGAACAGTAAAAACCAATTGCTGTCAGGTATAAGAAGATGATTCGATTACCAAAATTTGTGGGTTGCTGAGGTATTACTGTGTATAATACCATAGCTGCAATGTATTCTGGTTTCCAAAAGTTATTTTCACTTTTGTGTCTACTTATTACTACCCACATTATGATAACAAAAGTTATGAAGAAAACCATTTTGGATAATAGATTTTTCACGCTTAGATATTCTTCCTCAGTGCTAGTGTGGGTAATGGGCATTAGAGCAACCAACGCTTCCATTTCAATCGTACTTGAATATTCGTATAATGTACCGTCTGCAGCTGGCCGAAAATTCATGTTCGTAGTGATAAGAATACTAATTTCGTTGTTTATAAGTTTCTTTAACATTCCGGTTGCTTTACTTCCCACAAATACACCAATTGTTGAATTTACGTTCGAATCAATATGTGTTGTAAAATTCATAGCTTCAGATAAAGTGTAAAACTGTTGAACATCTACACCACTACAATTTGTTAGTCGTCCAGCTTTGTCATATGTAGCTAAACTGAAAGGTGGTTTCAGGTTTAAACCACTCCTTATCAGGTAACCCCGAAGATTTAATAGTTTATTTGGAAACCAATCTGTTGTTACAGAACATACTTTTCTTAAATATGTCTCCGCAAAAGGATTGTAAAAATGAACAAACGGTCGTTGTTTCCTATAGATTAAATTTTTTTTATGTTTGTTTTCTATTTCGAGTATTGTTAAATCCAGAAATTGTTTCAACCACATTTGATGGAGAAATTCTTTGTATGATGATTTTTGCTTAGTCAAGGAAATCAGTAGTGTTTTAGGACGAGATTTGGCTGGTGAAAGATTCGTTAAATAGTTCAGAGATGGAGAAATGGAGGAAGATTTATTATTAGGAGTAGAACTGACCAGGAGGAATAGGGATGTATCTCTTGGAATACAGAACGATGGTTGCTTCTTTGATTTCATTAAATCTTCTGATGACATTTTTTCAACATCGATTCGAATATAGGGCAAATTTCGTAATACTGTCGCAATTATGTTTCTCTCTATCGACAAAGTATTCGGATTAGTTAGCAGTACAACTTGATAGGGTTTGAAATTTTTCTCCACGTAGTTGTTTAAATGATCCATACATTCTTCTATTCCTGTAGCAATTAATGGCACGATATATAAGAGTATAAAAAAATAATTTCTACTTTGAATAAACATTTTTTACTATTACTGAATTTTGTCACGAAATAAGAATGTTAAAATATAAAGATTTTTGTAGGTAATCAGAGGTGTATTCTTCAGTAGCCAAGAATGGATTAAAGTGAGAATTATATGACGAACGTTTGAAATTTATAACTTCACCTTGTGGAATTGAAAATTACTTTGTAATACATGTATTCGTGGCAAATGATTGTTTTTGTATGAATGCTTCCATTAGATGTTTATTTAGTGTAAAGCAAATGTTAACCATTCCTGAACAATAAAAATTTCTTTAATTTTAAGATGATGAAAACCTTGAAAAAATGTGTATATTCCTTTAAAAGTTTACAAACGTCGGTAACAATTTTATTCTTCGTTTACTTTTCATAGAAAAGAAAATTGTTTGCGAAATCGAAAATACAAAATACTGCGTATAATGTCACAGGAAAATTATTTGCAAATATATAGTAATCGATTGTAATTTTCCTTTGCATTCTATCCTCGTTATTTGAGAACGTATTCCCTGAAGGGTAAGTTTGTACTCCAAAGATTAACGAACAGAACATTTTTCTCTGCAAGACTCAAATCAAAGTTTGTCACAGTTTTCAAATGACTTTTAAATTTATTATGACACATCATTTTATTTACTAGTTGTTAAATAACTTATTAATTTTAGAGAAACGAATGGCGTAAACTTTTGATGATAAATTTGCATTAATGTAAAATGATTACTTATTGGCTGGTAATTGTGTTATCAATGTTTTGTAGATCGAGGTAATAAAGTATGGTTATGAGTGAGAAATGTCGAATAGCAGGTAATGATAAAGTTACCTCATTAGCAGTCTAATGGATTACTTTTATTTTGTTATAAAATGATTAGCTTTATAAAAATCTAATACATAAATAACAGCTATTAATAATATTAATAACACTTGTTTAAACTTTTCAATCGACGTATCTTTCATTTCTCTACCCCATTCACTTTACCCTACTAAAAATAAAATCACAAAACGAGAGAAATTTAGTCAGAATCTCTGATGATTTTAGGCTGCATTTGTTACGATTGCAGCCAGAGAACGTCAGGCTTGAGTCATGTTTAATCAGAAAGCTTCAAAAGTAGTCAGGTTTTTTATATAAAGTCGACACCCTTTTTTACCTGGAAAAAGGTCAACTGACCGTCATAAAATTGAAGGGAAATTATTCTTTTTATTTGTTTATATTCATATTTATTTAAACATTATACTTGTTTTTCATCGACTTAGAATTCATCTAACAATATATGCTCTTATTATGCATGCAGTATATCCTTTAGAACTTAAATTCAAAAATGATATCCTTTTTTATTTAATAATTACGGTTTTCGAGATACGTTACAGTTTTCTTAAAAAAATGTTTTTTATAATAAATTTTAGATATTTGTTATTGTGGAGATTTCTAGATTTTGAATTTATATTCATTTTACTTGAAATTTTAAAATTGCAAAACTTTTGAGCAATAAAAATTAGGTTAGAAACCCGAAACTCGTAACAATAGACCCGCGATTCTATTGTGAAAAAAGGGCTACGCACAAATTTCAAGTTTTAATGATACTTTACATTTACCGACTATATTTCGGTGAGGGGCTGTAAATAAAAAAAAAGATTTCAATGCTCAATAATCGCAATCCATAAACATCAGGATTCAACAGGAGCATAAAAAATCCTTTAGTCAGAATTAACCAAAAGCTTCAGGAAACGTCAAAGTAGTCACAAAACATCAAAATTCCTATGCCACTGTTTGCTTCAGTTTCAAAATTTCTATTCGAGCTGCTTGAAGAGCTTCTATGGAAGCTTCTATAAAAGAAAGTAATGATACATCATTATTTCCTTAATAGAATTTAATTCTTCAGAATTGTTGAGGCAGTCCTGCCAGATTTGGATTTACTATATGTCCACTTTTAAAGTGGACATAAGGTAGACATAAGGTAATCGTTGAAAAAAACTATTTAGAAAGTGTTATATGTATAGGAAAAGGAAGTATTGATAATGTAAAATGGATATTTAGAGATTCGATTTAATCAAAAATTGCAATTAATAAAGCTCTAAATAATAAATAATTACTTGAAATTCCTGACAGATTCGATAACATAAATGTACATAGGTGGTTAGACTTCAAATAGTGGAAAAAAGTTCATAAAAAAAATTAAAAATGTTAGAAAAAGCTCTTATAATTAATAAATTAACTATTCTGTAGTCGATTTATCCATTATTTAAGTTGAATTAAATCGTAAATTGTTCAATTATTAATGATAAATATGCGAACTGTGAGACCTGTCAATGTATTGGTAACATGCGTGATACTTGTAGCAGAAAGCAGACTACGATTGACTACGATCCTACGATCATATTCTGAACGGCGGAACGAAAGGAACTGATTTAGATAATCGCTGGAAGTTTCAAAATGATGTGTAAATATAGTAAACATTGAAAAAATTGCTTTCTTTGATTTAAGAGATATTACTAATAAATCATATCTTTTACTTTTAAAAAACGTTTTTTTAAAACAATGTGATCAAAAATAAGAAATTTAGCAAAACTTTTTCGATTATTAAAATAAATGAATTTATTTAAATAAATATTATTCAAAGCTAAAAATCAGTATTTTACTTAGAAAAATAAATTTGAATAAATTTTTTTTAACAATTTCATGTAAAAAATAAATAACATGAACAATTAATTTTGATTGAAAATTAATTATTATTATTATTATATTTAGTAGAATATAAAAAATAACTCCTCCTACTTTAAGAAAGCAATTTTTTTATTCGTTGGTTCAACAGTACAAAAAGGAAGTGGATTTTTAATTTTTAAAAAGTTACAATTAGTCTTTACTCATTAAGAAAAAAAGGCTTCTGGCCAATAAAAATAAGCACCTCCTATTTTCAAAGTGCAATTTTTTATTTGTTGGTTGAGTTAAAGAAAATGGAGAAAGTAATTAATATTTGAAAAATAACATATCTTACCAACCCCACAAGAAAAAATGCATGATTTAGACCAACAAAAATAATAAACAAACTCCTCCCATTTCTTAATTTCACAATATGGGTGAAGTGCAAAAATTAGATTTTAATTACATTTCTTCTGATTCTTCGTCAATATTTTGCTCGCAGTCTTAATTCTGGCCCCTTTCCTCTATTTCGATTTTCCGAATTTTTAGCATTTCTTGAACAGCAAGATGACAATATGGGTCACATACCGATAATATTGATTTGGTAGTAACTTTTTCAGTTCAGTCATGAATGTGGTGTTAGGCGAAGCCTTATTAACTGTTATTTCCATTATTTTCAGGTCACTTTTATTTTCCTTAAGTATCTTAAAGAAACAAGTCACAATCTTTTCCTTTCGGCTAGCCATGAGACGATTAAAAGTTCAATACAAGAGATTGAATTTTCTGATCATTGTCAAGAAAATGGGTCATTTTCATTTTTAACATTAATTTCGTAAATTTACTTTTAAAATTTATGGAAATTACTCACCTAATTTTAACTTGTAGGGAAACGATTTACGACAAAATTTTAAATACACAATTGCAGAATAAATTGTTTTTGATTCTTGTTAAATGAGAAACATGTTCAAAACTTCTGGAGATAACAAAACAATTACAAAATGTGTGGAGTATAATAAAATACTTAAACTATTGTCGTTATTAACTTTACAGACACAGTTTCTAATTAAGGGATTTTGCATTCTTGTAATGTTAAAGCCAAATATGGTAATAAGTTTCCAATTCCCCAATGTAAGTTAATTTGTCCACAGCAATTCGTACCTTGATTTCGCCAAATCAATAAAAGTATCTATCGCAACTTTATTTGAATTGCTTAATTTAGTTGCAGTTAGACCAGCCAAAAAGCTAATGGAACAGTAGAAACCAATTGCTATCAGGTATACGAAGAAGATTCGATTACCAAAATGTATTGGTTGCTTCTGTACAGATGTTCCTAGTATAATAGCTGCAATGTATTCTGGTTTCCAAAAGTTATTTTCATTTTTGTAATTACTTATTACTTTCCCCATTATGATAACGAAAATTATGAAGAAAACCATCTTGGAGAATAGATTTTTAACGCTTAGATATTCTTCCTCAGTGTTAGTGTGGGTAATTGGCATTAGAGCAACCAACGATTCCATTTCAATCGTATTTGAATATTCATATAATGTACTGTCTGCATCTGGTCGTACATAGATATACGATGTGATAAGAATAATAATCTCGTTTTTCATAAGTTTTTTTAATATTCCGGTTGCATTACTTCCCACGAATACACCAATTGTTGAGTTTACGTTCGAATCGATATCAGGTAACCCCGAAGATTCAATAGTTTATTTGCAAACCAATTTGTTTTTGCGGAACATACTTTTCTTGAATATGTCTTTGCAAAAGGATTGTAATAATAAACAAACGGTCGTTGTTTCCAATTGATCAAATTTTGTTCCTGATATTTGTTCTCTATTTCGCGAATTGTTAAATCCAGGAATTTTTTTAGCCACATTTGGTGGAGAAATTCTTGGTATGATGATTTTCGTTTAGTTAAGGTAATCAGTAATGTTTTGGGACGAACTTTGGCGGGTGAAAGATTCGTTAAATAATTCAGAGATGACAAAAAGGAGGAAGATTTCTAAATATTAGTAGAATTGACCAGGAGGAATAGGGATGTATCTCTTGGAACACCGAACGATGGTTGCTTCTTTGATTTCATTAAATCCTCTGATGACATTTTTTCAACATCAATTCGAATATCGGGCAAATTTCGTAATACTGACGCAATTATGTCTCTCTCTATCGAGAAAGTATTCGGATTAGTTAGCAGTACAACTTGATAGGGTTTGAAATTCTTTTCCACGTAGTTGTTTAAATTATGCATACATTCTTCTATTCTTGTAGCAATTAATGGCACGGTTGATTTTAAATATTTAAGTTAATTGATTGAAAGAATTGAATTCAGAATTTTATTAATCTATGTGAATTTAAATATATTTAAAAATAAGAATATTTTGAAGAATATAAGTAAGAAAAGTATATTAAAGATACAAATAAAATTTAAAAGGAATTTTTCTAAAAAAATTGTTTTAAAAAATATATATACGAAAAGTGATAATTTAAAAAAGAAATTAAAATTTAAAGGATGTTATTTGAGACAAATAAAGGAAATATAAATAATTACAAACATATATTGTATTAGATGAAGTGATTAGTGTTAGTGATTTTGTTAAAAAGAAAACAGGGTATTAAATATCAAAGCTCTGTCCTGTGGTTTGAAGATCTTCTTTTATTTTACATTATTAAAAAATCAGAGTTTATTAAAAAATAAAAAAAAGGAAAAAAAAATCTGTTATAAAGAACCTATCATGATAGTACTATCACCTGTGATAGTAATAAGATACTTTTCTGTTTCCGATTAAAATAATAATATTGTAATATTAAAGGTGAAAGAAGTTGGTGAGTTGATTATTAATTATTCTATATTTCGCACATTTATATACATTCACACGTTAATCTACATAAGAACATAACAATTATTTTATAAACAACAAATAATTATTAAGCATAAAACATTTACCTTAAGATGATTATTTTTGAGTCTTATAGTTGTAATAAAACACTATAATGTGTGTAATATAATTCCTACACTTTATTCAACTTGAAATACCCCGAGATTAGAAATATAATGTGTATCGTATAATTTTAGATGTTTTGACAATTATAGTTATTTCAAACAATTAGTTTACAATATGATTACTTTATAATTCTCTTGCAATAGTTAATGCAAATATGATATATATTGTGTTGTGTGTGAAATAATAATAGTTAACTTACAAATTTAATTCATCAATAAAATTAACAAATTTTATATTTTGTTATTACCTTTAAACCATTGTCATATTCTTTAAATATAGACAGATTTATTTCACTTGCTCATGTATTGAATATGGGCAATGTTTGACATAAAAATTCCTTACTGTTTCTTTTCTTTTATTCCTTTTCAAAGAATCTAGTTTAATTTGTTCCAACAATAGTATATGATAGATTGATAAATTTAAATCAACTTTAAATATTCAAACTACATGGTAACTGCATAAAAATATTTGGTTGATGATATTATTTAAATGATCAATTTTCAAGTCCGATGGACGAAGGTCAAAATTTTTAATTTCAACTCTTTCTCCGACTTTGCGAGAAATATAAATTCTATCGATTTACGGGACAAACAATAATTTACGCAGCTTTACTGCAGTAGAAATAACAAATTCAGAATCATTCGTTAAATCGATCAAAGGTCCTTATTCCACCTTCAAATTAATACAAAACGAAAGAGTAAGGATACCAGTGCACAATTGTCTTTGTTTGAATAATTTATAAGTTATCTATGTGTTTTAAGTGAGCTTAGTTCTAATTAAAAAATTTCCAATTTTTAATGACGTTATAATATAAAGAATTATTAAAGATAATAAATTAAAAAATTCTTTTAATAATTACGAATTCATATACCAAACAAATACAATGAGTAACATTGAAGAATAGAATAATTATTATTTAACTTTCATTTCATAAATTTACTTTTAAAATTTATGTGAATTACTCACCTACTTTTAACTTATAGGGAAACGATTTAAGACGACAAGATTTTAAATACAAATATGCAATTGAAGAATACATCGTTATTGATTGTTATTAAATGAGAAACATGTTCAGAACTTCTGGAAAAAGTTCCCCAGGGATTTGAAGTTTTACTGCGTTGCTAATTTTGAAATATAAATTAGTAAAGTACCCACAATATATATCTTATTAGAGATTCGAAAACAACGACATGTGAAGAGTAGACAAAATAACTTCTGAAACTTTTGCCATTATTTTTGTTTCTAATTAAAGTGTTCTCCCTTCTAGTAATGTTAAAGTCAAAATGTTGTAGTAAATTTCCAATTCTCCAATGTAAGTCATTTTGTCCACAACAATTCGTACATTGATTCCGAAATCAATAGAACCAGCCAAATAATTGAAAAGAAGAAACTTTTAATGCGAGATATTTGCGTAACACTTCTCCGGCGAAAACTAGAAGGGAAAGAAAATAACATAAAATCAATACCAAGAGAAGAACAGTTTTCAGTTTAGACACAGCACCAACGTCGTTCGCTTTTATTAATCTTTTCTTGTAATTGATAATGTCGAAAAGTAACTCATGATTCGAAATGTTATTCGCCCATTTAGTACGCAAACCAGATTGAACAATAGCACCAATCAGTTTATCAATTCTTGGTTTGTAGGGTGTACTTCTTTCTAATACTACTGTTCGTCTTACATTAAACAAATTCTGCTTGAGTACCTTACTGAGAGGATTTCCATCAGCATCTCTTAATAATTCCACTAACTGTCTTGCATAGGCTGTAAGTATAATACAAGAAACGTTCTTGTGTTTCACAAGAGTGGAAATACATTCAGTATCAACAAGTTCGTCAGGTATCATTTTTTCCTTCAATAGTTTCACATCTTCTGAATCGTCACCGAGTAATCTGTAAATATTAGGACTAATCATTGTGAATAAAGGCGATTTCGCCAAATCGATGAACGTATCGATCGCAACTTCATTTGAATTACTAAATTTAGTTGCAGTTAGACCAGCCAAAAAGCTAATGGAACAGTAGAAACCAATTGCTATCAGGTATATGAAGAAGATTCGATTACCAAAATTTATTGGTTGCTGGTGTATTGCTGTTCCTAGTATAATAGCTGCAATGTATTCTGGTTTCCAAAAGTTATTTCCATTTTTGTAATTACTTAATACTTTCCACATTATGATAACAAAAGTTACGAAGAAAAACATCTGGGAGAATAGATTTTTAACGCTTAGATATTCTTCCTCAGTGTTAGTGTGAGTAATGGGTATTAGCGCAACCATCGATTCCATTTCAATCGTACTTGAATATTCGTATAATGCACCGTCTGCAGCTGGCCGAATATTGATGTTCGAAGTGATAAGAATACCAATTTCGTTGTTCATAAGTTTCTTAAACATTCCAGTGGCTTTATTTCCGACCACTACACCAATTGTTGAGTTTACGTTCGAATCGATATGAGTTGTAAAATTCATAGCTTCAGATAAAGTGTAAAACTGCTGAACATCTACACCACTAGAATTTGTTAATCGTCCAGCTTTGTCATATGTAGGTAAACTGAAAGGTGGTTTCAGGTGTAAACCACTCCTTATCAGATAACCCCGAAGATTTAATAGTTTATTTGGAAACCAATCTGTTTTTGCGGAACATACTTTCCTTGAATACGTCATCGCAAAAGGATTGTAATAATGAACAAACGGTCGTTGTTTCCCATGGATAAAATTTTGTTCCTGATGTTTGTTTTGTATTTCGAGTATTGTTAAATCCAGAAATAGTTTCAACCACATTTGATGGAGAAATTCTTGGTATGATGATTTTCGTTTAGTCAAGGAAATCAGTAGTGTTTTGGGACGAGATTTGGCTGGTGTAAGATTCGTTAAATAGTTCAGAGATGGAGAAATGGAGGAAGATTTATAATCAGGAGTAGAAGTGACCAGGAGAAATAGGGATGTCTCTCTTGGAATACCGAACGATGGGTGCTTCATTGATTTCATTAAATCTTCTGACGACATTTTTTCAATATCGATTCGAAAGTAGGGCAAATTTCGTAATACGGACGCAATTATGTCTCTCTCTATCGAGAAAGCATTCGGATTAGTTAGCAGTACAACTTGATAGGGATTGAAATTCTTCTCTACGTAGTTGTTTAAACTATGCATACATTCTTCTATTCTTGTTGCAATTAATGGCACGGTATATAAGAGTATAAAAAAATAATTTCCACTTTGAATAAACATTTTTCACTATTGATGAATTTTGTCACGAAAGACGAATGTTAAATTGTATAGATTTTTGTATGTAAGCAGAGGTGTATCTTTCAGTAGCCAAGAATTCATTAAAGTGCGAATTGCGACGAACTTTTGAAATTTATAACTTGACCTTGTGGAATTGAAAATTACTTTGTAATACATGTATTCGTGGCAAATGATTGTTTTTGTAACATGAATGCTTCCATTAGATGTTTATTTAGTGTAAAGCAAATGTGAACCATTTCCTCGTACCATTTTATTGAAATCCAATATATGTTTAGTATTTTCTTGTTAATGGGAGATATTCACTTTAATGGGTCGCATTAAGAAGAGTCCAAGCACACAATATTCACGAATGTTATTTTTTCAATCACAATCGATAAAATGCAACAATTAAGAAAATTAAATCTTGATGTTATAGTAGTCTAAAAAAACGTTACAATTATTTTACAACCCTTTATTAAGACTAAGTGTAAGTATAAATATTTTATGATTCGTTGTTGAACGTTAAAAATTTCTCCAATTTGAAAATGATGAAAACCTTGAATAAATGTTTATATTCCCTTAAAAGTTTACTAAAGGTAGGTAACAATTTTATTCTTCGTTTACTTTTCATAGAAAAGAAAATTGTTTGCGAAATTGAAAATACAAAATACTGCGTATAATGTCACAGGAAAATTATTTGCGAATATATAGTAATCGATAGTAATTTTTCTTTTTGTCCTTTTCTCGTTATTTGAGAACGTATTCCCTGAAGGGTAAGTTTGTACTCCCAATATTAACGAACAGAACATTTTTCTCTGCAAGTCTCGAATCAAAATTTGTCACAGTTTTCAAATGACTTTTGAATTTATTATGACACAGCATTTTATCCACTATTTGTTAAATAATTAATTTTGGAGAAACGAATGACGTAAAGTTTTGATGATAACTTTGCATTAATGTAAAATAATTACTTATTGGCTGGTAATTGTGTTATTAATGTTTTGTAGATCCAGGTAATAAAGTATGGTTATGAGTGAGAAATGTCGAATAGCAGGTAATTATAAAGTTACCTTATCAGCAGTCTAAAGGATTACATTTATTTTATTATAAAATAGTTATCTTTATAAAATTCTAATAAATAAATAACAGTTATTAATTATTATTAATAACCCTTGTTTAAACTTTTCAATCGACGTATCTCTCATTTTTCTACCCCGTTCACTTTAATCATAGGTTTCAATTTTGTGTCGTGGATCTAAGATTAATATTATACAATAATTCCAATTTGTTTTGCTATTAAGTTTCAAAATTTTTATTCGAGCTGCTTGAAGAGCTTCTATGGAAGCTTTTATAGAAGGAAGTAATCCTATATAATTATTTCCTCAATAGGATTTAATTCTTCAGAATTGTTGAGGCAGGTGATTGAATTTTCATGTTTGTCAAGAAGTAGATTTACTCCAATAACTATACAAAATTTAGAGTCGTGTATTTTTTACCGCTGAAAGTATTTGACAATGTCATAAAGTGTCTTAAGAGTTTTTTCAATTCCTTTAATAATAATTTCATTCAGATTCAGTGATTCGAAATTTTACTAGTTTGTTATGTTCTCACAATAATTTTATTGTTGGTTGTATTCGAAAAGCGAGAAAAATTATATCATAAGTGAAGTTCCTGCGGGTACTAACATCAATGTTGAGGGTTAAGATTTTAATATTAGTTGCCTTACAACAATCGTTGAGCTTATTCTTTAATAGCTCAGATCTTTTCAAATTTTTAAATAAATTTCTTAATTTCACAATATGGGTGAAGTGCAAAAATTAGATTCTAATTACCTTTCTTCTGATTCTTCGTCAATGTTTTGCTCGCTGTCTTAATTCTGGTCACTTTCCTCTATTTCGATTTTCAGAATTTTCAGCATTTCTTGAACAACAAGATGACAATATGGGCCACATACCGATAATGTTGATTTTCATAATTAAACTTGGGTAGTAACTTTTTCAGTTCAGTCATGAATGTGGTGTTAGCCGAAGCCTTATCAACTGTTATTTCCATTATTTTCAGGTCACATTTATTTTCCTTAAGAATCTTAAAGAAACAAAAGTCACAATCTTTTCCTTTGGGCCATTCATAAGACGATTAAAAATCCAATACAAGAGATTGAATTTTCTAATCATCGTCAAGAAAATGGGTCTTTTTTATATTTAACATTGATTTCGTGAATTTACTTTTAAAATTTACGGAGATTACTCACCTAATTTCAACTTGTAGGGAAACGATTTACGACAAGATTTTAAATACACAATTGCAGAATAAATTGTTTTTGATTCTTGCTAAATGAGAAACATGTTCAAAACTTCTGGAAAAAGTTTCCTAAGGATTTGAAGCAGACTCTACTATATATGTTGTTAGGTTTTAAAAGATACGTTCAGTGAAATTCAAATGCTTATAAGAGATAACAAAACAATTAAAACATGTGTAGCGTATAATAAACTACTTAAACTATTGTCGTTATTAATTTTACAGACACAGTTTCTAATGAAGAGATTTTGCACTCTTGTAATGATAAAGCCAAATGTGGTAGTAAATTCCTAATTCTCCGATGTAAGTCAATTTGTGCACAACAATTCGTAATTAGTTTCCGAAATCAACAGAACCAGTCAATTCATTGAAAAGAATAAACTTTTAATGCGAAATATTTGCGTAACACTTCTCCGGCGAAAACAAGAAGGGAAAGAAAATATCCCAGAATCAATACCAAGAGAAGAACAGTTTTCAGTTTAGACACAGAACCAACGACATTAACAGTTGTTAATTTTTCCTTGTAACTGACAGCATTAAAAGGCAACTCATAACTCGAAATATCATTCTCCCATTTAATTTGCAAACCAGATTGAAGGATAGCACTAATCAGTTTATCAATTCTTGGCTTGTAGGGTGTACTTCTTTCTAATGTTACTATTCGCCTTGCATTAAAAAATTGCTGCTTGAGTACCTTACAGAGAGGATTTCCAACTCCATCTCTTAATAATTCAACTAATTGTTTTGCGTACGATGTAGTTATGATACAAGAAACATTCTTGTGTTTCGCAAGAGTTAAAATACATTCAGTATCGATTTGTTCGTAAGGAATCATTTTTTCCTTCAGTAGTTTTACATCTTCTGAATCATCATTAAGTAATCTGTAAAGATTAGGATGAATCATTGGAGCAAAGGGCGATTTCGCCAAATCAATGAAAGTATCTATCGCAACTTCATTTGAATTACTTAATTTAGTCGCAGTTAGATCAGCCAAAAGGCTAATGGAACAGTAGAAACCAATTGCTGTCAGGTATAGGAACATTACTTGATTACCAAAATTTGTGGGTTGCTGAGACATTACTGTGTATAATACAATAGCTGCAATGTCTTCTGGTTTCCAAAAATTATTTCCATTTTTGAAATAACTCAATACTTTCCACATTATTATAACGAAAATTATGAAGAGAAACATATTGTAGAGTAGATTTTTAGCGTCTAAATATTCTTCCTCAGTGCTTGTTTGGGTAGTGGGCATTAGAGCAACCAACGCTTCCATTTCAATCGTAGTTGAATATTCGTATAATGTACCGTCTGTAGCTGGCCGAAAATTCAGGTTCGAAGTAATAAGAATACTAATTTCGTTGCTTATAAGTTTATTTATCATTCCAGTTGCATTACTACCCACAAATACACCAAGTGTTGAGTTTACGTTCGAATCGATGTGGGTTGTAAAATTCATAGCTTCAGATAAAATGTAAAGTCGCTGCACATCTACACCACTACAATTTGCTAATTGTCCAGCTTCATCATATGTAGCTAAACTGAAAGGTGGGGTTACGATTAAACCACCCGTTATCGGATAACCATTAAGATTCAATAGTTTATTTAGAAACCAATCTGTTGTTACAGAACATACTTTTCTTGAATATGTTTCCGCAAAAGGATTGTAATAATGAACAAACGGCTGTTTTTTTCCATAGATAAAATTTTGTTCCCGATGTTTGTTTTCTATTTCGAGTATTGTTAAATCCAGAAATTTTTTCAACCACATTTGGTGGAGAAATTCTTGGTATGATAATTTTCGCTTAGTGAAGGTAATCAGTAATGTTTTAGGACGAGATTTAGCTGGTGAAAGATTCGTTAAATAGTTTAGAGATTGCGTAAAGGAAGAAGAATTATAATTACTAGTAGAATTGACAAGGAGGAATAGAGATGTCTCTTTTGGATTACCGAACGATGGTTGCTTCTTTGATTTCATTAAATCTTCTGATGCCATTTTTTCAACATCGATTCGCATATAGGGCAAATTTCGTAATACTGACGCAATCATGTCTCTCTCTATCGAGAAAGTATTCGGATTAGTTAGCAGTACAACTTGATAGGGTTTGAAATTCTTCTCCACGTAGTTGTTTAAATTATGGATACATTCCTCTATTCTTGTAGTAATTAATGGCACGGTATATAAGAGTATAAGAAAATAATTTCTACTTTGAATAAACATTTTTCACTATTACTGAATTAGTCAACAAGAAGGAATAATAAAATTTAACAATTTTTGTTCGTATTTAGGTATAGACAAGAATTAAATAAGTGTGAATTACAATGGACGTTGGAAGAATTTAACTTGACTTTGTAGAATTGAAAACAAATTAGAAATACAAGTATCAAGTGTTGAAAATTCAAAGTATCTTCAAATATGTAATTTAAGGTAATTTAACCTTGAAAGAAAGTTTGTATTTCTTATAAAATTATGTAAGAAAGCAGACAACAATTTTCCTACGTTTACTTTTCTCTGAAATGAAAATTGTTTGCAAAATAGAGAAATCCACGTTCTACGAAAAATGCGACAGAAAAATAATTTTCAAATATAGTAATCGATTGCAACTTCTCTTTGCGACCTATCCTAGTTATTTGAGAACCGAAGATTAGCGGAGAGAAAATAATAATAATAAATAAATAATAAAAAGAAAAATAAAATAAAAAAAAATAATAAAAATAAAAAATAAATAAATAAAATAAAATAAAATTATAATATTGTAATATTGAAGGTGAAAGATAAGTTGGTGAGTTGATTATTAATTATTCTGTATTTCACACATTTATATACATTCACACGTTAATCTACATAAAAACATAACAATTATTTTATAAGCAACAAATAATTATTGAGCATAATACGTTTACCTTGAGATGATTAATTTTGAGTCTTATAGTTGTAATAAAACACTATAATATGTGTAATATATTTATGTATTAATGTATGTCATAAATTTATTTAAATTTAATGTGTGTAATATAATTCCCACAGATTATTCAGCTTGAAATTCCCTTAGGTTAGAAAGATAATGTGTATCTTATTATTTTACATGTTTTGACCATTATAGTTATTTCAAACAATTAGTTTACAATGATTATAGTTATTGAAAATTTAATATTTGATATTGTGTTGTGTAAAATTAATTTTTGACACTTTTTTTCACAGCTACACAATTGACTCAACGGCGAATTAGAGAAATCGATGATTAAAAATATTGCTTCGCACGGTCCGACTCTTTCTGTAATATCTCGGGAATCCGTAAATATTTTTTGCTGTTCTTGGTCTCTATTTAAAGCTTAGGTTACAAGGAATAGTCTGTAAAAGTAACAATTTTTTTCATCAACTTTTCTAAATTTTGCCAAGAGTCAAAGTCAGGGTAAGAAATTCCGAAAAAAATAGAATTATTTTTTTGTCTTCATAACATGATATCTCGCTTCCAATTTATGCAATACAACTTTATTAGCTCGAGATGTTAGCGTTCGCACAATTTCCGTCGGTAGAGTATGCAATTGAAGAATACATCGTTACTGATTGTTACTAAATGAGAAACATGTTTAGAACTTCTGGAAAAAGTTCCACAGGCATTTGATTTACTATGTTGTTAATTTTAAAACATACGTTCAGTGACGGTCAATATCTTATAAGAGATTAGAAAACAATGACACGTGTAGAGCACACTAAATTACTACCGAATCTTTTGTCATTATTTCACAAACATTAAAAGACTTTCCCTTCTAGTAACCTTAAAACCAAAATATGTTAGTAAATTTTCAATTCTCCAATGTAAGTCAATTTGTCCACAACAATTCGTACATTGATTCCGAAATCAATAGAACCAGTCAATTCATTTAAAAGAAGAAACTTTAAATGCGATATATTTGCGTAACACTTCTCCGGCGAAAACTAAAAGGGAAAGAAAATATCCCAGAATCAATACCAAGAGAAGAACAGTTGTCAGATTAGACACAGAACCAACGTCATTAACTGTTATTTCCTTGTAACTGATAACATTGACAGGCAACTCATTACTCGAAATGTCATTCTCCCATTTAATTCGTAAACCAGATTGAACGAAAACATTAATCAGTTTATCAATTCTTGGTTTGTAGGGTGTACTTCTTTCTAATGTTACTATTCGCCTTGCATTAAAAAATTGCTGCTTGAGTACCTTACAGAGAGGATTTCCAACTCCACCTCTTAATAATTCAACTAATTGTTTTGCGTACGATGTAGTTATGATACAAGAAACATTCTTGTGTTTCGCAAGAGTTGAAACACATTCAGTATCGATTTGTTCGTAAGGAATCATTTTTCCCTTTAGTAGTTTTACATCTTCTGAATCGTCACCGAGTAATCTGTAAATATTAGGATGAATCATTGGGGCAAAGGGCGATTTCGCCAAATCAATGAAAGTATCTATCGCAACTTCATTTGAATTACTTAATTTAGTTGCAGTTAGACCAGCCAAGAAGCTAATGGAACAGTAGAAACCAATTGCTATCAGGTATATGAAGAAGATTCGATTACCAAAATTTATTGGTTGCTCCTGTACAGATGTTCCTAGTATAATAGCAGCAATGTTTTCTGGTTTCCAAAAGTTATTTTCATTTTTGTGTCTACTTATTACTACCCACATTATGAGGACGAAAGTTGTGAAGATAAACATCTTGTAGAGTAGATTTTTAGCATCTAAATATTCTTCCTCAGTGTTAGTATGGGTAATGGGCATTAGAGCAACCAACGCTTCCATTTCAATCGTACTTGAATGTTCGACTAATATCCCGTCTGCAGCTGGCCGAAAATGTAAGTTCGTAGTGATAAGAATACTAATTTCGTTGTTCATAAGTTTCTTTATCATTCCAGTTGCAATACCACCCGCAAATACACCAAGTGTTGAATTTACGTTCGAATCGATGTGGGTTTTAAAATTCATAGCTTCAGATAAAGTGTAAAACTGCTGCACATCTACACCACTACAATTTGATAATTGTCCAGCTTCATCATATGTAGCTAAACTGAAAGGTGGGTTTACGATTAAACCACTCCTTATCAGGTAACCTCGAAGATTCAATAGTTTATTTGGAAACCAATCTGTTTTTGCGGAACATACTTTCCTTGAATACGTCATCGCAAAAGGATTGTAATAATGAACAGACGGTCGTTGTTTCCAATTAATCAAATTTTGTCGCTGATGTTTGTTTTCTATTTCGAGAATTGTTAAATCCAGAAATTGTTTCAACCACATTTGGTAGAGAAATTCTTGGTATGATGATTTTTGCTTAGTGAAGGTAATCAGTAATGTTTTTGGACGAACTTTGGCGGGTGAAAGATTCGTTAAATAGTTCAGAGATTCAGTAAAGGAGAAAGATTTATAATTACTAGTAGAATTGACCAGGAGGAATAGAGATGTATCTCTTGGAATACCAAACGATGGTTGCTTCTTTGATTTCATTAAATCCTCTGATGACATTTTTTCAACATCGATTCGCATATAGGGCAAATTTCGTAATACTGACGCAATTATGTCTCTGTCTATAGAGAAAGTATTCGGATTAGTTAGCAGTACAACTTGATAGGGTTTGAAGTTCTTCTCCACGTAGTTGTTTAAATTTTGCATACATTCTTCTATTCTTGTGGCAATTAATGGCAAGGTATATAAGAGTATAAAAAAATAATTTCTACTTTCAAAAAACATTTTTCACTATTGCTGAATTTTGTCACGAAAAAAGAATGTTAAAATATAAAGATTTTTGTATGTAATTAGAGGTGTATTTTTCAGTAGCCAAGAATTGATTAAAGTGCGAATTGCGACGAACTTTTGAAATTTATAACTTGACCTTGTGGAATTGAAAATTACTTTGTAATACATGTATTCGTGGCAAATGATTGTTTTTGTAACATGAATGCTTCCATTAGATGTTTATTTAGTGTAAAGCAAATGTAAACCATTTCCTCGTACTATTTTATTGAAATCCAATATATATTTAGTATTTTCTTGTTAATGGGAGATATTCACTTTAATGGGTCGCATTAAGAAGAGAAAATTAAATCTTGATGTTATAGTAGTCTAAAGAAGCTTTACAATTATTTTACAATCCTTAATTGAGACTAAATGTAAGTTTAAATATTGTATGATTTGTAGTTGAACGTTAAAAATTTCTCTAATTTGAAAATGATAAAAACCTTGAATAAATGTTTATATTCCCTTAAAAGTTTACTAAAGGTAGGTAACAATTTTATTCTTCGTTTACTTTTCTTAGAAAGGAAAATTGTTTGCGAAATTGAAAATACAAAATACTGCGTACAATGTTACAGGAAAATTATTTGTGTATATATAGTAATCGATAGTAATTTTTCTTTTTGTCCTTTTCTCGTTATTTAAGAACGTATTCCCTGAAGGGTAAGTTTGCATTTCTAAGATTAACAAACAGAGAATTTTTCTCTGCAAGTCTCGAATCAAAATTTGTCACAGTTTTCAAATGACTTTTGAATTTATTATGACACAGCATTTTATTCACTATTTGTTAAATAATTAATTTTTGAGAAACGAATGACGTAAACTTTTGATGATAAATTTGCATTAATGTAAAATAATTACTTATTGGCTGGTAATTGTGTTATTAATGTTTTGTAGATCGAGGTAATAAAGTATGGTTATGAGTGAGAAATGTCGAATAGCAGGTAATTATAAAGTTACCTTATTAGCAGTCTAAAGGATTACATTTATGTTATTATAAAATAGTTATCTTTATAAAATTCTAATAAATAAATAACAGTTATTAATTATTATTAATAACACTTGTTTAAACTTTTCAATCGACGTATCTCTCATTTTTCTACCCCGTTCACTTTAATCATAAGTTTAAATTTTGTGTCGTGGATCTAAGATTAATATTATACAATAATTCCAATTTGTTTTGCTATAAAGTTTCAAAATTTTTATTCGAGCTGCTTGAAGAGCTTCTATGGATGCTTCTATAGAAGGAAGTAATTCTATATCATTACTACTTTAATAGAATTTAATTCTTCAGAATTGTTGAGGCAGGTGATTGAATTTTCAAGTTTGTCAAAAAGTAGATTTACTCCAATAACTATACCAAATTGAGAGTCAAGTATATTCAGTGATTTGAAATTTTTCTAGTTTGTTATGTTCGCACAATAATTTTATTGTTGTTTGTATTCGAAAAGCGATAAAAATCATATCATGAGTGGAGTTCCAGCGGGTACTAACATCAATGTTAGGGGTTAACATTTTAATATTAGTTGTCTCACAACAATCGTTGAGCTTATTCTTTAATTGTTCAGATCTTTTGAAAGTTTTAAATAAATTTCTTAATTTCACAATATGGGTGAAGTGCAAGAAATAGATTCTAATTACCTTTCTTCTGATTCTTTGTCAATGTTTTGCTCGCTGTCTTAATTCTGGTCACTTTCCTCTATTTCGATTTTCAGAATTTTCAGCATTTCTTGAACAACAAGCTGACAATATGGGCCACATACCGATAATGTTGATTTTTAGAATTAAACTTGGGTAGTAACTTTTTCAGTTCATCCATGAATGTAGTGTTAGCCGAAGACTTATGAACTGTTATTCCCATTATTTTCAAGTCACTTTATATTTTCCTTATGTATCTTAAAGAAACAAGTCACAATCTTTTCTTTTGTGCTAGCGATAAGACGATTAAAAATCTAATACAAGAGATTAAGTTTTCTAATTATCATCAAAAAAATGAGTCTTTTTCATTTTAAAAATTCATTTCGTAAATTTACTTTTAAAATTTATGGAAATTACTCACCTAATTTCAACTTGTGAGGAAACGATTTACGACAAGATTTTAAATACACAATTGCAGAATAAATTGTTTTTGATTCTTGCTAAATGAGAAACATGTTCAGAACTTCTGGAAAAAGTTTCCTAGGAATATAAAGTAGACTCTACTATGTTTTTAGGCTTTAAAAGATACATTCAGTAAAATTCAAATGCTTGTAAGGGATAACAAAACAATGAAAACATGTGTGGCGTATAATAAACTACTTAAACTATTGTCGTTATTAATCTTACAGACACAGTTTCTTATAAAGGAATTCTGCATTCTTGTAATGTTAAAGCCAAATGTGGTAGTAAATTCCCAATTCTCCAATGTAAGTCAATTTGTTCACAACAATTTGTACTTTGATTCAGAAATCATTAGTACCAGTCAATTAATTTGAAAAGAGAAAATTTTAATGCAAGTTTTTTGCGTAACAGTTCGCCTGCAAAAAATAGAAGGGAAAGAAAATATCCCAGAATCAATATCACAAGAAGAACAGTTTTCAGTTCATACACAGCACCAACGTCACTAATTTTTATTATTTTTTTCTTATGACTGATAATGTTGAAAGGCAACTCATGATTCGAAATGTTATTCTCCCATTTAATTCGCAATCCAGATTGAACGATAGCACGAATCAGTTTATCAATTCTTGGTTTGTAGGGTGTACTTCTTTCAAATGCTACTATTCGCCTTGCATTAAAAAAATTCTGCTTGAGTACCTTACTGAGAGGATTTCCATCTGCATCTCTTAATAATTCCACTAACTGTTTTGCGTACGATGAAGTTATGATACAAGAAACATTCTTGTGTTTCACAAGATTGGAAATACATTCAGTTTCGATAAGTTCGTGAGGAATAATTTTTTCCTTTAGTAGTTTTACATCATTTGAATCATCACCAAGTAATCTGTAAAAACTAGGATGACTCATTGGGGTAAAGGGAGATTTCGCCAAATCAATTAAAGTATCTATCGCAACTTCATTTGAATTACTTAATTTAGTTGCAGTTAGACCAGCCAAGAAGCTAATGGAACAGTAGAAACCAATTGCTATCAGGTATATGAAGAAGATTCGATTACCAAAATTTATTGGTTGCTGGTGTATTGCTGTTCCTAGTATAATAGCTGCAATGTATTCTGGTTTCCAAAAATTATTTCCATTTTTGTAATTACTTAACACTTTCCACATTATGATAACAAAAGTTACGAAGAAAAACATCTGGGAGAATAGATTTTTAACGCTTAGATATTCTTCCTCAGTGCTAGTGTGGGTAATAAGCATTAGGGCAACAATCGATTCCATTTTAATCGTACTTGAATATTCGTATAATGTACCGTCTGCAGCTGGTCGCAAATGGATATACGATGTGATAAGAATACTAATCTCGTTTTTTATAAGCTTTTTCAAGATTCCGAATCCATTACTGTCCACTAATACACCAAGTGTTGAGTTGACGTTCGAATCGATGTGTGTTGTGAAATTCATAGCTTCAGATAAAGTGTAAAACCGCTGCACATCTATACCACTACAATTTGCTAATTGTCCAGCTTTATCATATGTACAGTACCGTCCGCAATTGTCAGTCCACCCATTTTTAAAGGAATGACAAAAATTTTTTAACATAAAATTCATGAAAACTAAAATTTTTTTTGGTTTATATTTTGAAATACGATAAAATTTTGAAAAGAATAAGACCTTACAGAAGTCATTTGGCCAAAATTTGTAGAAGATATTCCTAAAAATCGTCATTTTCAATGTTTTACAAAAATTTAAATAACTTCTAAAATAATAAACGCTTTTTAATAATCTTAGGCTTATTTTAAAGGTCTTTTTCTACGGAATAAGAATTACTTATAGGCATTAACCTGTCATTTTTAACTTGGAATAAGCATGACGTCAAAATTGGACAAAAAAATTGGAAAAATTTGAAATCAATTTTTTGTACTAAAAACTATTCTAGAACATATATAAAACATAATATGGTGTAGATTTTTCAAGAAAATTTAATAAAAATATATGTTTGAATTTCAAAAATTATTTTTCTTTTAATAATATTATTTCAAAGTTTTTGAATTTTTTTGTCCAACTTTGACGTCATGCTTATTCCAAGTTAAAAATGACAGGTTAATGCCTATAAGTAATTCTTATTCTGTAGAAAATGGTCTTTAAAATAAGCCTAAGATTATTAAAAAGCGTTCATTATTTTAGAAGTTATTCAAATTTTTGTAAAACATTGAAAATGACGATTTTTAAGAATATCTTCTACAAATTTTGGCCAAATGACTTCTGTAAGGTCTTATTCTTTTCAAAATTTTATCGTCTTTCAAAATATAAACCAAAAAAAATTTTACTTTTCATGAATTTTATGTTAAAAAAATTTGTCATTCCTTTGAAAATGGGTGGACTGACAATTTCGGACGGTACTGTAGCTAAACTGAAAGGTGGGTTTACGATCAAACCACTTCTTATCAGGTAACCCCGAAGATTCAATAGTTTATTTGGAAACCAATCTGTTTTTGCGGAACATACTTTCCTTGAATACGTCATAGCAAAAGGATTGTAATAATGAACAGACGGTCGTTGTTTCCAATTAATCAAATTTTGTCGCTGATGTTTGTTTTCTATTTCGAGAATTGTTAAATCCAGAAATTGTTTCAACCACATTTGGTGGAGAAATTCTTGGTATGATGATTTTCGCTTAGTGAAGGTAATCAGTAATGTTTTGGGACGAACTTTGGCGGGTGAAAGATTCGTTAAATAGTTCAGAGATTCAGTAAAGGAGGAAGATTTATAGTTACTAGTAGAATTGACCAGGAGAAATAGAGATGTTTCTCTTGGAATACCGAACGATGGGTGCTTCATTGATTTCATTAAATCCTCTGATGCCATTTTTTCAACATCGATTTGCATATAGGGCAAATTTCGTAATACTGACGCAATTATGTCTCTTTCTATCGAGAAAGTATTCGAATTAGTTAGCAGTACAACTTGATAGGGTTTGAAGTTCCTCTCCACGTAGTTGTTTAAATTCTGCATACATTCTTCTATTCTTGTAGCAATTAATGGCACGGTATATAAGAGTATAAAAAAATAATTTCTACTTTGAATAAACATTTTTCACTATTACTGAATTAGTCAACAAGAAGGAATAATAAAATTTAACAATTTTTGTTCGTATTCCGGTACAGCCAAGAATTGAATAAAGTGTGAATTACAATGGACGCTGGAAGTATTTAACTTGTCCTTGTTATAAGGAGGTAAGTAAAAATTTTCCTACGTTTACTTTTCTCAGAAAAGAAAATTGCTTGCAAAATCTAGAAATCAAAGTTTTCCGAAAAATGCGACAGAAAATTAATTTTCTAATACACAGTAATCGATTGCAATTTCTCTTTGCGTCCTATCATAGTTATTTGAGAACGAATTCCCTAAAGGGTAAGTTTTTATTCCCAAGATTAACGGAAAGAACAGTTTTCTCCGCAATTCTTGAATCAAAATTTATCACTTCTTGAAAAAAACTTTTGGATTTATTGTGACATATAATTTTCTCCACGATTTGTTAAATATTAATTAAAATAATAATTACTGAATAATTACTACATATTCATGAATATGAAACTTTCCCTGTTAATTACATATGTGACGCTCCACGAGAAAAGGGACCTTAGCTGCAAAAAAATTAATTTTGAGTTATTTATATCATTCCGTACTTTTTGAGTTGCTCTTTCATATACAAAAGGCAAAAATAATTTCTACTTACAGGTTTTTTTGTTATCAATGTTTAAAAATGAACCTTTTGAGTGTTTACACCCGGTTGTTTAGAAAATCAGCCCCTCTACTTTCTAACACAACTACACAGGTTATGTACGTACAACTCATGCGCTTCGTGTAACATGGATAACTATCAATGTGAAGTGAGTAGTGGGACTGACTTTCAATGAAACGTCTTGACCAATCAGAGTGGTTCCACATTAAATGCCTCTCCTGCAAAATTCGTCTGTAAGTCATAAGGTCCCTTTTCTCGTGGAGCGTCACATATAGTAATTATATTTAGTAGATTATTATTATCTGACTAATTGCGAATATATTATTGTTACACAAATATAGATCAGTTTTGGTAAATTGCGAATTACGTAAACCTTTGATTATATATATTTGCTTTCGTAAATTACCAATTAACTGGGAATTTTATTATTTACACATGATTTATTATTATATTATTTAGAAAAAGAGTGTTTTTGCGAATAAAATTTTACAGTGGGGATTTTTACAGAAAGCAATTTTTGAGTTGTATAATTCAGTTATTTATAATTCTGGGATATTGAAAATTCTATATTTTATGCTCAGAAAATATATATTTTCTTTAGTAGCTTTTAATAAAAGTAACTGTAAAAATAATGACTAAATCAATAGGATTTGCAGAGAAGTTAATTTAAGTTCAAATTATGTGTATGAAGAGCAATGATTTGTTGCGGTATCGAGGTATTAAATTATTATTATAAAGAGGAAAGAGAGAGCGAAGTGTAGAACATGATAACGCCGAGAAACGTATGATACGGTAGGGATGAAACATTCGAACAGACGATTAATAATTATATATACTAATTTGATAAGCTATTTTAAGTACCTATCTTGAACTGTTGTAGATTTTTAAATACCTATAGTCGTTTTAAGTATAGCAATTTATTATATAAACGAAATAAAGAATTTAAAAAAAATACCTTTGTTCTTTGTAAAGGATCCCCCGTTTACCTATATTTATTATTCAAGAACTAAGGTGAGAGCCATTTTTAATCACTTTTGTTAATTAGTGATGAAAAGCGTCTCTAAATCTTACGTCGTTAAAGGTTTTTTGAGGATTTCCATCTATGGAAATTATTTCATTTTCTAATTTCTCTACTAATAAATTAAATTCCAATACCGCCAGAGGAAATGTGATATAATTGTCGCCGCAAGGAGTTGACAATATAATTTTTAAATTCTTCAAGAGGGCTCGAACATTTGTAATTTTTAAAATAGATTTCTTAAACGAACTACGGCTTTCGACCTACAGGTGATTTCTTCTTTATGACCATCTAACTCTTCAATAGATTCACACTCATCATCATTGTCATATTCTTCAGAATTTACCAAATGAGCGTCTACTTGCAGTTCACGTAACATATATCTTGAGGGGCTAAATTTATAATGTTCGCAAAACAACGAAAATGCAAATCACTGTGTTTAAAATTTTCATTGAAATTTCTGTTTATTATTATATGTAGAAAATTCAAAAAATTAATTTTTCAGTGTCAAAAATCATTCAAATAAGGATTAGAGTCTGTATTAGATATAATTTATTTCTTGTATATTTTATCACTTTAATATATATGAAACAAATTCAGACTCATTAGTTAAATCAATTGAAAGTATATGGATCACACCTTGAAATTAATACAAAACAATAGAGTGGTGATGCCTGTGCACAATTATCTCTGTGTCAATCATTAATATGTTATGTATATGTTTTAAGTGTGTCTAATTCTAATTACAAAATTTCCAATTTTTAATCAAGTTATAATATCAAGAATTATTGAAAATAATAAAACGAAAGAAAATTAAAAATAATTACGAATTCATACCAAACAAATACAATTAGTAACATCGAAAATTAGAATCATTTTCACTTAACATTCATTTTGGACATTTACTTCTATTTATGTGCATTAACTCACCTTTTTCAACTTGTAGGGAAACGATTTAAAACGACAAGATTTTCAATAAAAATATGCAATTGGAGAATACATAGTTACTGATTGTTACTAAATGACAAACATGTTTAGAACTTCTGGAAAAAGTTTCACAGGGATTTGAAGGTCAATATCTTATAAGAGATTAGAAAACAATGACACGTGTAGAGAACACTAAATTACTACCGAATTTTTTGTCATTATTTCACAAACATTAAAGGATTCTCCCTTCTAGTAATGTTAAAACCAAAATGTAGTAGTCAATTTCCAATTCTCCAATGTAAGTCAATTTGTCCACAACAATTCGTACATTGATTCTGAAATGAATAGAACCAATCAATTCATTTAAAAGAAGAAACTTTTAATGCGAGATAATTGCGTAACACTTCTCCGGCGAAAACTAGAAGGGAAAGAAAATATCCCAGAATCAATACCAGAAGAGAAAAACAGTTTTCAGTTCAGACACAGAACCAACGTCGTTGATTTTGATCAATTTTTTCTTGTAACTGATAATGTTGAAAGACAATTCATGGTTCGAAATGTTATTCTCCCATTTAATTCGTAAACCAGATTGAACGAAAACATCAATCAGTTCATCAATTCTTGGTTTGTAGGGTGTGCTTCTTTCTAATACTAGTACTCGTCTTGCATTAAAAAAATTCTGCTTGAGTACCTTACTGAGAGGATTTCCATCTCCATCTCTTAATAATTCAACTAACTGTTTTGCGAACGAAGAAGTTATGATGCAAGAAACATTCTTGTGTTTCACAAGAGTGGAAATACATTCAGTTTCGATAAGTTCGTGAGGAATCATTTTTTCCTTCAGTAGTTTTACATCTTCTGAATCATCATCAAGTAATCTGTAAATATTAGGATGAATCATTGGGGCAAAGGGCGATTTCGCCAAATCAATGAAAGTATCTATCGCAACTTCATTTGAATTACTTAATTTAGTCGCAGTTAGATCAGCCAAAAAGCTAATGGAACAGTAGAAACCAATTGCTATCAGGTATATGAAGAAGATTCGATTATCAAAATTTGTGGGTTGCTGAGGTATTACTGTGTTTAATACAATAGCTGCAATGTATTCTGGTTTCCAAAAATTATTTCCATTTTTGTAATTACTTATTACTACCCACATCATTATGACGAAAGCTATGAAGAAAAACATCTTGTAGAGTAGATTTTTAGCGTTTAAATATTCTTCCTCAGTGTTAGTGTGGGTAATGGGCATTAGGGCAACATACGATTCCATTTCAATCGTACTTGAATATTCGTATAATGTACCGTCTGCAGCTGGTCGCACATGGATATACGATGTGATAACAATACTAATCTCGTTTTCTATAAGTTTTTTTAAGATTCCGGTTGCATTATTTCCCGCAAATACACCAAGTGTTGAGTTTACGTTCGAATCGATGTGAGTTTTAAAATTCATAGCTTCAGATAAAGTGTAAAACCTCTGCACATCTACACCACTACAATTTGCTAATTGTCCAGCTTCATCATATGTAGCTAAACTGAAAGGTGGGTTTACGATTAAACCACTCCTTATCAGGTAACCCCGAAGATTCAATAGTTTATTTGGAAACAAATCTGTTTTTGCGGAACATACTTTCCTTGAATATGTCAACGCAAAAGGATTGTAATAATAAACAAACGGACGTTGTTTCCCTTGGATAAAATTTTGTCGCTGATGTTTGTTTTCTATTTCGAGAATTGTTAAATCCAGAAATTGTTTCAACCACATTTGGTGGAGAAATTCTTGGTATGATGATTTTCGCTTAGTGAAGGTAATCAGTAATGTTTTAGGACGAACTTTGGCGGGTGAAAGATTCGTTAAATAGTTCAGAGATTCAGTAAAGGAGGAAGATTTATAGTTACTAGTAGAATTGACCAGGAGAAATAGAGATGTTTCTCTTGGAATGCCGAACGATGGGTGCTTCATTGATTTCATTAAATCCTCTGATGCCATTTTTTCAACATCGATTCGCATATAGGGCAAATTTCGTAATACTGACGCAATTATGTCTCTTTCTATCGAGAAAGTATTCGAATTAGTTAGCAGTACAACTTGATAGGGTTTGAAGTTCCTCTCCACGTAGTTGTTTAAATTCTGCATACATTCTTCTATTCTTGTAGCAATTAATGGCACGGTATATAAGAGTATAAAAAAATAATTTCTACTTTGAATAAACATTTTTCACTATTACTGAATTAGTCAACAAGAAGGAATGATAAAATTTAACAATTTTTGTTCGTATTCCGATATAGCCAAGAATTGAATAAAGTATGAAAATGGACGTTGGAAGTATTTAACTTGACCTTGTGGAATTGAAAATGACTTCGAAATACAAGTTTCATCAAGTGTTGAAAATTCAAACTATCTTCAAATATGTAATTTAAGGTGATTTAGCCTTGAAAGAAGGTTTGTATTCCTTATAAAATTATAAGGAGGTAAGTAACGATTTTCCTACGTTTACTTTTCTCAGAAAAGAAAATTGTTTGCAAAATATAGAAATCAAAGTTCTACGAAAAATGCGACAGAAAAATAATTTTCCAATACATAGTAATCGATTGAAGTAATTTTTTTAAATTTTTACAGAAATTAATTATTTAATGGAAATGATCTATTAATTAATATATCAACCCACATAGCACCATAGTATGAGGTAAGGTTATGTTGAGTACTAATCGTAAGGCACATAAGGTTACACAATATTGCTGCGGTAGACCTGAGGTGAACTAAAAACTTCCGCCATGGAGGTAAGGTTACATGTTAGGGTGTGGTGAGTATATATGATAAGGCCATGGTAACCTTACACGTTAAGGTTGATGTAACCTTACACGTTAAGGTTGAGGTAACGTTACATGTTAAGGTTGAGGTAAGGTTACATGTCAAGGTTGAGGTAAGGTAATTATTAAGTTGTAAGGTTGAGGTAAGGTTAAGGTAAGGTTGTGATAAATTTACCAGTTATGGAAAATATTGAAAAAATAATTAATAAATAAATATTCAATTAAAAAGTTAGTTTGTTGCTCCTCTCTATTTTGGAAACCTGACATGAAGCAGAAAATTTTGAAAACAAATTTGGGGGGACTGGGATTCGAACCCGGGATCGACGCGCATAAACCTATCATTCTAACTAACTGAGCTAAGTAGAGAACTGGCAGAAGGAAAATTAATGTTGCCTTTAAGGTGAACCAAGAAGATGATTAACTCCTTAAAGGCAATATTAATTTTCCTTCTACCAGTTCTCTACTTAGCTCAGTTAGTTAGAATGATCGGTTTATGCGCGTCGATCCCGGGTTCAAATCCCAGTCCCCCCAAATTTGTTTTCAAAATTTTCTGCTTCATGTCAGGTTTCCAAAATAGAGAGGAGCAACAAACTAACTTTTTAATTGAATATTTATTTATTAATTATTTTTTCAATATTTTCCATAACTGGTAAATTTATCACAACCTTACCTTAACCTTACCTCAACCTTACAACTTAATAATTACCTTACCTCAACCTTGACATGTAACCTTACCTCAACCTTAACATGTAACGTTACCTCAACCTTAACGTGTAAGGTTACATCAACCTTAACGTGTAAGGTTACCTTAACCTTAACGTGTAAGGTTACCATGGCCTTATCATATATACTCACCACACCCTAACATGTAACCTTACCTCCATGGCGGAAGTTTTTAGTTCACCTCAGGTCTACCGCAGCAATATTGTGTAACCTTATGTGCCTTACGATTAGTACTCAACATAACCTTACCTCATACTATTGTGCTATGTGGGAATAATTCTGACAGATTGTTGCCTCTGGCAAATTTGGGAATTGCAAATTTGCAATGAGTCGTAGTGCGTGTACATCGGCGTTGTATACATGTGTACATGTAAATCAATTAGAGGTAATAAAATATGATTATGAGTATGAGAAATGTCGAATCGAGGGACATGATAATGTGGGGAAAGTATTACGGCAGGGATGAAACTTTCGACTAGATGATTGATTTTAATTATTAATTGCACTTTATTTGTTACATTATTAACATAAAACAAAGTATAATTACCACATTACGGGTATTAATTTTGATGCTCTTAAAATCGGCAGCATATAATTTTTAATTAACAACCATTGGGTAGAGATTGTTTTAATTCATAAGAAAATACAAAAAATTAATTTTTCAGAGTCAAAAATCATATTCGAATATGCATGAGGCTCTGTGGTATTTAGAATTAATTTTTTTATACTTACACCTATTTTATTGTTGTCGCTGAGAATTTGTTTAAAAGTTTAAATAAAACACATAATTATCAACATACATTACAAACTCTTTATTAATGTTAATTTGTCTTTGAAAAATACATTAATTTATAAGAAAATCATTTTTGAATAATAATTTGTATAATAAAATGAAATAAAGCAAATCACTCTGATATAATTATTTTTAAAGTTCATTTTGTAAATTTACTTTTATTCATGTGAATTACTCACCTAATTTCAACTTGGAGGAAAATTATTTAAAACGACAAGATTTTAAATACAAATATGCAATTGGAGAATACCTGAATACTGCAAAGCAACTTAACTTGCTTTCGTCAAGATTTCTATTTTAGTTAATTTAATATTCTTGAATAAACTTTTAAGTGGACTATTCTAAATCCCACTCTTTTCTTAACGACATTAATTTATCTGTTCCTGCAAGAGTCACTAGAAACTAATTTTTTCTTCAGTACAGCTTTTCATAGAACTAACCATGGAAATAATGTTTTAAGTAAAATATCTTTAAAAATTCATAAACATAAGTCTCCTAATGTTTTTTTCATAATGATCATGAGCCTGTCTTTATAATAAATATTTAAAAAGAAAATTTTAATTTCTAATTGAAATTGTGTTCTTTTACACAATGAATTTCCTTAATAGGAACTTGACCTCTTAAATACAGTTTTTAATTTTTAAGTAATTAAATTATTTGAAAATCGGAGTTTCATAATTAGATATCTCCTTTATAGATCATTATGGGTCAGATGCAATAGGTGCTGAAAATGCAATTATGTGGTAATTGCAGAAAGGGTGACACCAACCCTTTTACTCCCACATGCTGATTATTATCAAAAGGTACACCATTAATGTTTGTAATTTTTGTTGCGGGTCGTTCATAAACTACGTAGTACCTTTCTTTGAAAATTTTAACCTGTATATAACACTGTTACACTTGTTGTGAAATTGGTCCTTAATAAATAAGAATTGATTTTTATATTAACCCCATTAAATATGGTGGATATGAAAATTTTAAATCGACTCAATTCGCTTAAAAATAGTTATAATAAATAAATCATATTTTTTTAAATTTAATGGATTAGTAAAAAAATTCTTGAAAAAGACTTTTTTTCGCATTACTTGATGTATCCCTCATAATGTTAAGTTATTTTCTCGATTTTCTATTGCATTATGTTAACTTATTATCTTGTTGATGGAACATTATATTCTTTGATTGATGGTTGCTTATTTCCTGAACTTTCGTGTAGGCTGAGCCATATTCTTATATCTAAATTCCCCTCTCAATATTTCCTGATATGTCACTATTTGGGTGACTCAATTAGATTCATACTTCATGCATCACAGCGTGTGCTTCTAAATGTGTAAGAAATGCTTCCTCCTATGCTGTGATTCTTCTTATACGTAATAATTTTATTATACGCATTATTTTAACCCTCGGAGAACACACCTCATTATTTAGATCATTTTTCAAAGCTCAACCAATTTTAAAACTGTTTATCTGATCGAACTGAAGAATTTTTTGTCATATAGTTTAAACTCTTGATATAAATTGTAACATCATTTCTTCCATTTTGTTTAGTTTTAGTACTTTTTGAAGTACGAAGGGGCATTTTTATTTATTTTATAAACCAGGTATATATTGATTAAGGAAAGAGGAGTGTATGGAATAATGGTTTCTAAAAAGTACTTGTATCAGAAATTTTTTTTCAAGAAACTTTAAAGAGATTTTTTTTAAAGTTTAAAAATTTTTTCAAGCATTTCTATAAAATTTTAAGATTATTCAATAATTTTTTCCTCAATAAAATAAGTATTCATAATAATTAGGTCAATGACAGCTGACTAAAGTTTCAGTTCAGCAAATACTTATTGTAAATTGATAATTTGAAAATAGATTTAAAAATTATTAAAAAAATAAAATTATTTATTTTAATTTATTCGAGTCTTTGACTTTGATTTCTTCGTTTGTAACTTTTACAAAATTTATTTTTTTTAAAGTGTTCTTAACTGAAATTCTTCTAATCTTTTAAAATTTCTGATTAAATTAATTAAAAATTGGAATTTCATAAAATTTATAATTTCAAATTGAAACCATTTGAAGTTCATCTACATATGAAAATTGTAAGCGCAACTCATTTGAAATTCAATTTATTTTGAAATATTTAAGTAAAATTATTATTATATTCTCATAGTTGAATTCTAATAAGAAAATTGATTTAAAAAGGAATTTTAATTAAAACTTGACAAAATGATTAGAACTGTTAAAGTATAAGATTCCTGATAGATCTAATTAAATTTACAAAAGTTTTCAAGTAAAATCTTTCAAATTCTAATTACTGTGAAAATATAATAATATTTCAATATAAAAAATTATTAATTTGTAAGCTTCCTCAAAAAATCAAAAGTTTTGAATAATATTATTCAATAAAATTATTAAAAAATAATTGAAGTCTGAATAATTTAATGATATATTTGAATTCGCGAAAATAATTTTAAAAACTGAAACAATTAAAAATATTAATGTAGGAAATTATTTGCTGATTGAGATTATTATTATTATTTTTATTTTATTTTTTATTGATTATTCAAAAATATAATTATTTACCGACAACCATATCGGAATAATTATCTTAAGAATAACACCTGACTCTAAACCAAAGAGTTCAATTGACGTCTAATAGATGTCACTAATTGCTGATATAGTCGAAATCTTCCTTAATTAATAATTAAAAATATTGTCAAATTTTATTATTTCAATGTTAAAAAGTATCTATATAATTGAATTTTTTAAAATACATTACTTTATGAGTTCAAAAAAAATATTCTATTTAAATAATTCAATTCTCGTATAGTTGAATTCTGATAGGAATTGATTTAAAAACAATTTCACTTAAAATTTTAGAAAATAATTCAATATTTAAAGCGTTATAACATACAATTTTAGGAATTAATTAAATTTTAAAAGATTTTTGAATTAAATTCTTTGAAAATTTTGAGGGAAGCAAAAGTATAAAAATTTTTATTTTAAAAAATTATTAATTACATGTATTACTTTTCTTGAAAAATTCTTAAAGTTTTGAATAATTTTATTTAAAAATTCTAAAAAAAAAATAAGTGAATTTTTGAAGAATTATATTTACAATTTTTAGAAATAATTAAATTTCAAAAAGGTTTTTAATTGAAATTATTTGAAATTTTAATTTCTGTGGAAAAATAATAAAGAAAAAAGTTTTGAAATTTGTAACAAAATGTATTGAAATTTTGAATAAATGAATTTAGAAATTGTGAAAAAAATTTGGTTGTTAGAAAAATGTAATAACAAATTTTGAAAACTAATTGCGTTTCTAAAAGTAATTTTAAAAAGTTGAAACAATTGGAAATTTTGTCCACTTTCATGGAAATAAATTTTAATATTTGAAAGAATTTTGTTTTAATATTTAATTTTTATGACTTATAATAAAACACTTTGAAATCGATGAAGAAGAGAAATTGATTGAAAGTGACGCGGTGAGAAATAATAATTTTAAAGTAATTTGTAATAATTAATTTTAAAAATATTAAAACTTTTGCATATCACTGTCCTTCTTTATTGTATTAAAAATTTTAGACTTTTGTATAAAAAATTTCAGCTCAATTTATTAAATATTTAAGGAGAAAAGTGATGGAAAAAAATATCATTGAGAACCTATGTATGCTAACATGCTGTCTTTAGGAGATTTTAAAGAAATTTATGGACATAAACATTCTTGTCATAATGGAGTCTTTTGGACATAAGATTATGTTTTTTGGAGGACCTTAAATCGTAGCAGACATATAAACATTCTAAGAATGCATTTTTGGAAAAAACTTTCGATCCAATAACTAAAAATCATAATTTAGAGGTGCAAATAAAAAATTTAAAAAAAATGAATGAAATATTGATGAAATCATGAAAAACTCACCTGGATATTATTTAAATTGATCTCAGACGTTGGATACTTGTTGCAGCTTGCAGCATGATCGCGTTTAAATTTCCTACTGAATCTCAATAAATTCCTCGTTATCATTGTATTCATGATGACAATCATAACCAACGGTAATATCAAACTAGCAATACTATCAATAATGCTGACAATCTTCATTGTCTTTAAATATTCAATTTTCATGTCGCAAACCTCCGAACCATCTTGCATTTTAACAACACCAGCCGTTACAAGTGTATAAGAATGACTGGCCAATGCCAATAATACCAAAACCAATACAATCCCTTTGGCCCTTGCAATTGTACACATATGGGGTCTGTGCAATGGATATTGTACGGCAATAAATCGTTCAACGGTAAAAGCAACAATTAACCATACACTCAATGAACTGCACACTGAACTAATGTACACAGCACTTTCACACCAACCCTCCTTATTAAACACCCTCCATCCAACTGTACTGTTTAACCACACCAATAATAATGTTACAAGGTACATAAAATCCGTTGTTGCCAATGCCGCTAAATAATAACTCGAACTTCTCATTTTTAAATGTGTATTCAAAAATACAGCACACGACAGTAAATTACCAACGAGTCCCAATAGAATAATAAAGGGAATATAATAAAGATGGGCAAAATCCAAAACAAAATAGAGGGAATTACAAATTTCCGCTGGTTCCTCATCGTAATCGTAGGCTTCATAACTTTCGTTCCATGGAATGTAACTCGCATTACTCCATGTTGCTGATCTTCGATATCTTCCAAAATTTCTCGAGTCTTTGCAATTGTCAAATTTTAACGTTAATTCAAACAAATGATCCATATTCTTCTTCCTTTATTCAACTCTTCAAAAAAAAAAACTTTTATCTTATAGTTTCATAACATAAAATTTTAAACTTATGAAAATTTTAAAAGTAACAATCATCAAAACATGAAAAAAATTTCCATTCGAGAAAAGCATTACTATTAGAACAAAAGAAAATTTATGCTCCTTAAGGAAACAATTGAAAATTTCTAAACTACTTTCTTGAGGTTTGTTACTTTCTATCTTATTTCTTTTTTTAAAAACAAAAATCGTGATTAATTTTTTTTCTCAGAAGTTGTATGAAGAGGACCGGCACAAAATAAACTGAGCAAAGTGGAGTTAGATCCTCGCTCCTGGTCTCTGTTAGTTTGATAATATTTCCGCATGCGCCTGAATATAGTATCATCCTCCTCCTGTATAATATAAAATCAACCCTGTATTTTCTACTTAAATGATAACATATAGGTATCCAGTTGCTTTTAAATCTCAATTAACGCTAATAATATTATGTTTCTAAATATATTAACTACTTTTATACAAAAAAAAAAAAAATAAAAGAGGAAAGTATTATTATTTCCCTTATTATAAGATTGAATTTAATCCTATCTGAATTGTACTCGTAATAATATGTAACCAAATCTAGAATGGAAAATAATTTTTGTTTCTAATTTTAGTTTTATAAAAGTAATGAAATTATTTTTGTTTTCAAAATTATTAAATAATGTTATATTAATATTATTATAACTAGCAAGTGTTATATTCATTTTATCATTATTATGCAAATTACATTTTTTCCTATTTTCAAATATGAATTTTTCCAATAATTTCAGATTCCATTAAAAAAAAAAAAAAAAAAAAAAAAAAAAATTCATTAATAACTAATTTATAAATTTATTAATTAATTATTATTCTTGTTCAATTTTATTATTTCAAAAATTTTAATAAAATTCTTTGCAAAAATTCAATTATTTATAATTTTAATAAAATTATTTAATGAAAGAATTCAATTTTTAAAAAAAATTTTAATATTTTTCGAAAAAATTCAATTCTTTTCTAAAATTTTAGTAAATTCTTTGAAACAATTCAATTATATTTAAAAACATAGTTAAATTCTTTGCAAAAAAAAATTCAAATATTTTTTTAAAACTTTCAAAGAATTCAATTTTTTTTCTTAATTATATTTATAAAATATTTCAAAAGAATTCAATTATGTTCTACAATTTTAATAAATTCTTCGAAACAATTCAATGTTATTTATAAATATAGTAAAATTTAAATAAAAAATTCTATTATTTTTAATACAATTTTAATAAAATTTAATGAAAGAATTCAATTTAAAAAAAAAAAATTTTTAATATTTTTCGAAAAAATTCAATTATTTTCTCAACTTTTAATAAATTCTTCGAAAAAATGCAATTATATCATTATAAATAGCAAAATCCTTTGCAAAAATTCAATTATTTTTAATATAATTTTAATGAAATTTAATCAAAGAATATTCAATTTTTAAAAAAATTTTAACAATATTTTTCGAAAAAATTCAATTATTTCCTCAACTTTTAATAAATTCTTCGAAACAATTCAATTATATTTAAAAAAAAGTAAAATTCTTTGCAAAAATTCAATTACTTTAAAAAAAAAAAAATTTCAGGAAAGAATTTAATTTTTTTTTAATGCGTTAAAAAATTTTTCAAAAGTATTCAATATATGAAATTTTAATATAAAATTCAATAATATTAAATGTTTAATTTCAATTATTGACAAACACAATTATTTGAAAAACTTAAAAGAAATTGTTTATAAACTTCAATTATTTTTTTAATTTTCAATCAAAATTATTAAAGAAATTCCATTATTTAAAAAAAAAAAATTCAGAGAAATTCTTCAAAAAGAATTTAAATAGGTATTTTCTATACAATTTTAATAAATCCTTCGAAACAATATTCAATTTCATTTATAGATAGTAAAATTCTTTGCAAAAATTCAATTATTTTTAATACAATTTTAATAAAATTTTAATGAAAGAATTCAATTTAAAAAAAAAAAAATTTTAATAATATTTTTCGAAAAAATTCAATTATTTTCAAAAATTTTAATAAATTCCTCGAAAAAAATTTAATTATATTTATAAATAGTAAAATTATTTGCAAAAATTCAAATATTATCGAAAAAATTTCAATTTTTTTTAATGTCGTTAAAAAATTATTTTTAATACAATTTTAATAAAATTTTAATGAAAGAATTCAATTTAAAAAAAAAAAAATTTTTAATAATATTTTTCGAAAAAATTCAATTATTTTCAAAAATTTTAATAAATTCCTCGAAAAAAATTCAATTATATTTATAAATAGTAAAATTATTTGCAAAAATTCAAATATTATCGAAAAAATTTCAATTTTTTTTAATGTCGTTAAAAAATTATTTTTAATACAATTTTAATAAAATTTTAATGAAAGAATTCAATTTAAAAAAAAAAAAATTTTTAATAATATTTTTCGAAAAAATTCAATTATTTTCAAAAATTTTAATAAATTCCTCGAAAAAAATTCAATTATATTTATAAATAGTAAAATTATTTGCAAAAATTCAAATATTATCGAAAAAATTTCAATTTTTTTTAATGTCGTTAAAAAATTATTTTTAATACAATTTTAATAAAATTTTAATGAAAGAATTCAATTTAAAAAAAAAAAAAATTTAATAATATTTTTCGAAAAAATTCAATTATTTTCAAAAATTTTAATAAATTCCTCGAAAAAAATTCAATTATATTTATAAATAGTAAAATTATTTGCAAAAATTCAAATATTATCGAAAAAATTTCAATTTTTTTTAATGTCGTTAAAAAATTTTTCAAAAAAATTCAATTATTTTCTAAAATTTTAATATAAAATTCAATAATTAAATGTTTAATTTCAATTATTAACAAACACGATTATTTTAAAATGTTGAAAGAAATTGATCATAATATTCAATTATTTTTTAAATTTTTAATACAAATTCTTAAAGAAACTCCATTATTTAAAAAATTAAAATTCAAAGAAATTCTTCCAAAGAATGTTTTATTAAAATTTTTCAAAATAACTTAATTCTTATCAAGAATTTTATAAAATTTTTTTTAAATAATTTATTTCTAGCGAAAATGAATTTCTATATAATTCTTCCAAAATTCAATCATTTTTTTTTGGTGAAATTTTTCATTAAAATTATTCAAAACTTTACCTAATAAATTTAAAAAAAAATTAATATTTTTTTTAAATAAAATGTTAAATATTGTTAGAGTTTTACAATTAAAATTTTCAAAGATTTCAATTTAAAAATCTTTTAAAATTTAATTATTTCTAAAAATGTTTAATATAAAGTTTCTAATATTTAATTATCTAAAATTTTGACTGCAATTCACTTTTAAATCAATTCCATCAATTCTTATTAGAAAATGGACAGAATTTTATTATTTTATGAAAATAATTGAATTCTTACAATTTTTTTCGAAAAAGTTTAATAAAAATTGTATTTTAAATAATTTTTACAGGAAAATTAATTAAATTCTTCTAAAATGTATTGAAAATAATTATTAAATTCTAATAAACAAATTTTATATTTTTTCTTTCGGACAATAAATAATAATAAAATTAATATTTATTTAAAGTTTTAAAAATAATTGCATTTTTCGAGAAATCCATTTAAAAATTGTATTAAAAATAATTAATACCCAGCGATTAATTTTATTCTTTATAAAAATAAATTGAATTTGTTGCAAAGAATTTTATTAAAATTTCTATAAATAATTGGAATTCCTGAGAAGAATTTTATTATTTATATAAAAAATAATTGAATTCGTGCCAAGAACTTTATTAATTAATTGAATCGATTGAAAAGAATTTATTAAAATTTTTGTAAATAATTAAATTCTCATTTATGTCGTTTAGAAGGAAAAGAAAATAGAAGCTTTGTAAAAATCGATTCTTTTTTCACGACGAGAAATATATTATTTTTAAATTTAATTTATGTAAAAGGTTTTTCTAATTATAAGTATAAATGTTAATGTGTATAAAAAAAAACTATTTTTTCCCTTTTCAAAAATATAATAATTGGACATTTCGAAAATTGGTGAAAATTTGTATTGAATAATTTGTATTAAAAATCTATTTTTATTTACGTAGGTAGATCGAAAAAATTAGAAGCGTGACAGTTAGTAATTATTCTTCATATATTGAGACTCACGTTCCAATTGTATTTATTATTGAAAATTTTTGTGACTATTTTTAGAAATTGGAATAAAGACACACAGAATTATAACTTCCTTTTAAAGAGAAAATATAAATAATAAAGAAACTAATGTGACGCGAAATGCATATAGTACTAATTATTTTATTAGATATTATTCTGGTCAAAAGATTCGCTAATGTGATATTAGTACCTATATTAAAAATTTAATATTGGTATTGCAAAGAAAAATTCAAGCGGAAATTTTTTATTCAAGATAATCTTTATGTACGATAATTAATGTTAGATTAATTTCATTTTCCTTAAAAATATTAATTGAAAAATATATAATTCATAATTGCAAGTTTCAGTTGGATTTTAGTTTTAAAAAAATTTTTTTTAATTATTCCCTATTTAATTTTTTGAAATATTGAAAATTTCTCGCGTATGCACATTATGCAGTATAATAAAAATGATAAAAATTAATATATAATTTTTTCATTTTCTAAAATTATTGGAATAAATTTAATTCGTTTGAATTTATTTCCTCTTATCGTGAAATAAAATCCACACAGTTCACTTTTAATATTTCGGGATAAAGAGACAAAATGAGAAATTGAACATTTTTAATATATAATCTTCATAGATTAATTTTTTTATAAAACGAATTAAACAACATTTTACTTTATTTTAAGTTCATATTTATATTTTCATATTTGTTATCCGGACAGTTAAAAGGGACCTTACGTTAAAAAAAAAAAATAGTAGACTTTTAGAAATTTTTAATTATTTAAAAAATTTTCAATTATCTTTAGAAAGATAGAAACTGAAATATTTTTAAAAATTAATGTTTCAATGATTTTCATAATTTTTTAAATGATTTTCATAATTCCAATATTTTCTTTTTAATTCAATTATTTTAATAGAATTTTACAAATTTTCAATTATTTAAAAAATTTTCAATTATCTTTAAGAAAAAAAAATAGAAATTGACATATTCTTAAAAAAAATAATGTGTTCAACTTCACTAGTTTATTTTCAAACATTTCAATAAAATTCTTAATTTCCTATTATTATAAATAGAAATTCATTAGAATTTAATAAAGTTGATTCGAAACTTGATTCCTTCGAGAATTAACATTCATAATCTAATCACAAACAATTAAACTAAGTTTAATTTATATAAAAACGGATTATATTAGTCGACAAAATAGTTTAATTATCATTTGCCTTATCTTCCTTTTATGTTTAATATAAGTCACGGGAACTATATAAATTATTAGTTATCTTTCACGCCCCTTAAAGCAGGAACAGACAGATTTTTTTTTCTACGTTTTACGATTCGAAAAAGACAATTTTTTAAATAACAAATTTTCGTCTATAAAAATTCCAGTCAGATATTTAATTTTATCAAATATCAATAATTAATATGTACGAAACTTTTTTTTTTTTTTTTTTAATGAATTTCAATTTAGATATCGGAAAAAAAATTTAATAAAAATTTACTCTCGTACTAAAATGTCCAATTTTATTTAAAATATCAACTTTACTGAAATTTAATTTCACTGGAAATTAATTTTACAGAAATATTTCCACGATACATTTTAAAATTAACATGATCACAATTTTCTGGATAGTTTTCTGATATAGGTCAATTATATATAATTTCTGATATAGGTCAATTATATAAGATTAATAATAAAAAAAATAATAAAAAAATAAAATAAATCTTAAAACATTTAAAAAAGTTATTTTTTAAATAAAATAAATAATAAATAATAAATTTAGAAAAAATGCCGATTCATTATTCTTAAAAGTAAAATTAAAAAGTTTAATTAGTCAAATTTTTTTTATTTCTAAAAAAAATTGAAAGTTAAGTTAAAACGTTGTCACAGAGAAAAATACCTAATTATTTTTTATTAATTTCTAAAAAAATTGATTTTCGTTAAAAATCGTGATTTACTGAATAGAAATAAATTTGTTTTCCAAAATAAATTTGTCAAAGAATAATTTTTTCTATTTTATAATGATAATTTTATAATGAAATGTGATATGCATAAAAATTTGTTTCCTTTATTTTTATTTTTAAAAAAATGGTAATTTTATTAAAAACTAATAATTGAGAAATATTAATAGTGCGAAATATTTCCATTTTTCCAAAATGAATAGAATTTTTATTCAAAAATCTAATTAGAAATAGGAATTATAACAAAAATTTTTTTTCTTCGCGTTTCTAAAAGAAAATTTTAACAAATTTTGTTTTTTTAGAAGAAAAAAAATAAATCTGCATTATAATTTTCATTATTTTGTCTCAAACAAAATAAGTTTCTTTTATTTATTTATTTCATTTTTACGGGCTTGAAGCCCTTTCGTCATAAAATGAAAAAAATTTGCTTGATTTCGATTTTAATGATTTTCTAATTCTAATCAAACTAAAGAAGCTTTTTAACGAAATTTGTAATTATAAAATAGAAATAACTTAAATGTTATATTATTTTGTTAAATTTTATAATTAATAGGATTAATATATAGTTTATTTTTGTATTGCCCATTTTTAATAATTTCAACGAAAATAATTTCGTTAAAAAATTGTTATTGAAAAATATAATATTGGTGCAAATTTATTCCTTTCTTTTAAAAAAAACAGGATTTTGTATAAAATTTGTGAAAAAATGATGCAATTTTTTTTCATCTATTTCTAAAAAAAAATACAATTTCATTAATAATATTGTGATTAAAAAAATAAAAATCTGCGCCGCACCTTTGATTTATTGTATATAATATTAAATAATTATTTATTAATAAATTGTAATTATAATAAATTGTGTTGTTATTAAAAAAATAAATACTCTAGAAGCACTTATTTTAATTTATTTAAAAATTTTTTATTTACATTTAATGTTTTTAATGTACGCTTATAGAAATATTGAAGACGCAATCTTTTAAGGTATATGACACTTTTATGTCAACCTTCTATATAATGTGACTTCCTTCATCGAAAGGAAGCAAATATCTTTCTCGCTCTCATGTAAGAAAAACCACTTTGAAAAAATATTTAGAGAACATGCATATATTTATATAATGGCCACTTTCGGGTAATAGATATTCCTAAATCCATATTAAAAATGATATTTAAAAAATAATGTATTTTTTTAATATATTTATTGCAAATTAGGGGGATTTTTTTAAAATCTTAAAACTACACTTTTAATTAAAACTTTAACAACACTTAACTACTTCTTAATATCAAAAAATCAAAAACTAATTTTTTTGAAGTATATTATTAATAAGTCCGATATAAAAAAAATTAATTTACAGTATGTTAAGAGTGAAAATTGTATAAGAAGTCCTATTTTCAGAATGGTCAGATAGAAAAGAGATCCTTTCGATTAAATTAATAGTAGTGGATGTTAACTTTGACACCGCAATATAGGAACTCCTGGTGGTAGAAGAGGCGGCAAGAATCCAATAACAGCTCGTTTATTGCGTCAGTTAACAGTTTATAGCATATCCAAAGATGGAAGACGGTGACCCCAATATAGTTACAAATTCTTATAGAACAAGAGTAACACATGTATTAAATTAAAAATTATTATTATTCAATATTCAATATACTGATAATAAATAAGTCGATGCGATATAATGTGTAAAATTTCAGGTTCATTCTCTGGAAAATTATGAATTGATTGTTAAAAATAGGTTTTTCATATAATATTAATAAAATTATATTTATTAAGGGGTTAGACCACCCTGACCACTTCTGGCAAAAATATTGATAGTTTTAAAAATAATTGAATTCTTTATAATAATAATAATAATAATAATAATAATAATAATAATAATAATAATAATAATAATAATAATAATAATAATAATAATAAGCCACAGCTGTTTGACATTGATTCCTCTTTGTAAACCTTAGGACCAAATTTGCATTGGAGTTCATGACTGGACCCAAACCAAAAGGTTACTCACAATCATGTTTCAACCTTGTTCCTTAACCCACAAATAACCAACAACAACAACCAATTCTTTGTTGCATAGACCCATTTAGCAAACAATAACAAAACAACTTCTAACACTCAAAATAATTTTCCCAAAACAAAATTATTTTTCCTCTGACACTTGATTACTGGAGGCAGATTGTAATTTGCCTCTACAAATTATTGCACCTGTCTTGTGTCCTTATATGACTCAATAATCAATTCGACAACTGACCAAGGGGAAATCACACAAAACTATTTGAGTTGGTAACTTCACTCAAATTTTCTCTCATCCACGATGATAATAGAGTGAGTTCTCACAACTCGAAATTACCTCCACAAAAATCAAATAAGTATGACTTGATTATCAACCTCGCTGAGTTCTCCTCATTGGTGACTGGAACACTCCATTAAAAATCAAACCAAAAATTTTAAAACCCTTACTCGAAACCATTATCCAAACACAACCAATAGTGGACACCCACTTTCAACCAAAACAAACATTCCTTGATAAGCTAAACTTTCAGGGGGGAGGTATCAATTTTCCTTTCTTATAAATTCTTTCAGAACCGCTAATTGAAAATCACATTTTCACATAGCAAAGAACTGGAATTTAAAATACCACTCTTCAAATATCTCCTGATTTAGAATTGTCAACAAATAAAATTTCTCAAAAGAGCCAAACACAAAGTACGTGAGATTCCCATGATATTAAAATTTAAATTTCGAAGGACCACATATCCTAAAAAATTTCAAATACCAACAAGAAACTCTGTCCTCCAATACCAATTGCTTATGGGGTACCAACTGCATCTCATGCACTTTTCCCCCTCTCCAGGACTGTACATAATGATCCCAAAATCAACACCATTAGTCCAAATTATCTTCGCAGAGAACGGACCATTTTCTAAGCCTTACAAAAATAATTTTAAAAACCAGGGTCAATCTACAAAAACTCACGAATTAAAGATGTAAGTTCTCCTTACTCACACCACAAACAACTCCTCAAATTAGGAGAGTGAGTTCTCCTCACTCGTAGAAACACGAATTACCACAATTGACAACACAATAATAATTTATACAAAAGAGACAGTTTCCAACATCTCTACAATTTGGACTGGGGAAAAAGATTGTCTCAAACCTCTTTTGCGCGCTTCCAAAAATCCCATAAACCATAACCTAGAATGGCACTAGTCAGAAACTAGTTCCATCCTCGTTACCCATGCGTTAACTCGAACCTTCAACGAAAATATTCAGCTGAATTTAATTCAACCATTTCCGCTCTAGTATTAAGTTTTTAACCTTGCCCACTATTGGCCGGTTAACCGTCCACTTGTTTAGAAAATTCCGGGCCCTATAATTTACCCAAAATTTCTCCAAACTAGGAAAGCCTTTCTTTCCACCACAGACTCACGCACTGTTGGGCAACCAAACTTACTAGAAAATTCATTAATCAAATTTCTTATTTATATTTAGGGCAAAAATAACACTTAAATCCGGATAATGCGTTCTGGCATCAACTTGGGTAAATCTCCGACTACCCGATGAAATCATCGGAGCAATAACGCTTTCTGATGCCGAACTCCACACTACGTTCATTGTGGCCATTCCACACGAATTTGCCGAGGTAGTTATTACCGAATTCGACACAAATGTTTCACAAGTCGATACTGCTCTTGTGCAAGTAGGGACTGCTAAAAATTTGTCATTTTGAAACCGCTGTAAAGGTACCATAAAATCCAAATCATTTCCTGACAAAACTTGGGAACTTTCCGTCCCTACCAGGTTACCGACACAAGAACTAAAGTCTGTGACCCCTTCCTGATCTGTTTTGCAATCAAATGACTCTAGGATTTTCTTAGTTAGGCCTTTCATTGTCTCACACAACAATACACATTGAATGTCACTCGCCTCACACATCTCAAGCCAAGACCCAAAATCAATCAGCCCAAAATAAACCAAAAATTCAGCAAAATGTTTATCTTACGAATATATTAATAACGCGCTTTGTCCCAATAAATTAAATTGACAAAATATAAACAACTCCAAAATTTTGTACACTCAAATAAAATCAAAATCTCACAAATAAAAAACCCAAATATTTTTCATAAATAAATTTTCCACAAATTAAAGGTACCGTCCCATGACGGCGTAAAAGCGTCGGCGTAAAATAGAAATCGTGCGATAGAAAGAGATGAACAGATATCACGTTCTCACTCACTCACGTGGTTTACGCTTTACGCCGACGCTTTCACGCCATCATGGGACGGTACCTTAATATTCTAGAAAATTTTCCAGCTGTCAATTTTTAACCAATTAAAGAATTAACCAACATTTTCCAAACATATTTGAACCCTGCGGCCCATAATACCGCGTCAAATTTCCCTTTGAAAAATATCAATCAATTTTCCCAAGAAGGAGAAAAGGTTCATTGACCGCTGAGAATTATGAAAAATGTCACATTCAGCGAACCAAAAATAGAAACTGTTTTCCACCCAAAGAAATGGAAAAAGTAAATTCCCAATAAATTCATCCGCTAAAATTTCAACTGAAATCCACAAATTATAATTATGAATTTTACCACAAAAAATCTTTTACAAAAACTAAAAAATTCTTTGTAAACCGTAAAATTCAATATGGTCGTGAAAGACGCTATCCAAAATTTTCTCGCGGCAAACTTTTCCCGCGCTCTGAAAATTACTGCGTCTATCTGTACAACCGCGTCCTTTTATTAAAATTCGAAAATTTATTGCGAAAGAAATTTGAAAAGACGTTTTCATAAAGGACAAACACCACAAAAATATTCCAAATCACTCACAAAAAATAAACCACAAAATAGAAATTAACTATGGCCAGAAACAATAAAGAAAATTATAGTTTCCACTAGATGCAAAAGTATTGACCTATCAATATACTTCCCCGCGTCACTGACCATGTCCTGTGATGAGTACACTCATTGCCCAAAACGCAATTCCTAAAAAATTGTAGTAAAGCCGATTTAATATTTGAAATTTCGATTTTTCCTTTTAACCGCTCATACACGAATTTTCCAAGTAAAATAACACTGGCTGTAAATTTCTTCCAGAATGTTCACAACAAATAAAATCAAAATTCAATTCGAAAATTGAAATTATTATAGACGCGACATTTCTCCGTACGCCTTCACTTTCGCGCCAATTCAAAATGCCGGTATTACTTTGTGAACAAGCACATGTTTTACCCAAAAATTTTCTTTTTCGAATTGAACACTGAAAAAAAATACACACAGCCAAACCTCAATATTTTTCATATAAGCCCAAAATTCCTGCGTCCGATCACAGCCAAGAAACCAATTATTAGCCTGCCCCAAGTTGGGCGCCAAAATTATAACAGATCTTTTATTAATTATCAAATTAACTTCCCAGGTGGAAAAGTTAACGTTAGCTGATGCTACTAACGTTAACTAAGGTTAGACTAACATTAGGCTAACGTTAGTCTAACGACATTTTTTGATCACTAATATCAGATTAGAACGTTATTTAACATTAGTCTAACGTTAGTCTAATGTTAGTCTAACGTTAGTTAACGTTGCTTAACGTTAGTCTAACGTTAGTAACATTAGCTAACGTTAACTTTTCCACCTGGGATTGTACCGACCGTTTAATGATACACAACACAGAAAACCTTAAAATATCTGAGAGGAGATTCCGCTTCAGAGTTCAGACTTATAAACCGACGGATACAAACGACGGCGAAACAAGAACGATGAAACTTGTACACAATGACACCAACGGCGACTCTTACAAACAAATCCGACGACACAAACAATAAATAAATAAAACTCGAAATTCACTAAACAATTGCTAATTTATTAAAACCAAAACTCAAATACAAAACGACTCTACTAAAACCCTGATGTTTCCAAAAGTGAAAACCCCGATGAAAACTCTGCCCTACTAATTGAATGATGGTCCACGAGCTACTGAAGAATGAATGTCACGTTGACCGGCTTCTTCCTTCTTTTTCATCCTTTTCTAATTTTGATAAGGGCCCACATATGACCCTCTCACTTTCTCCAATGGACAGCGAAAACCTGTAAAGAAAACTCGGGAGGGACCGCAGAGATTCAGGACTTTTCGCAACCTCGCATGCGCAATTCATTTTCATAGAAATTTTCACAGAGAATAAATCCCTTGATCAAATGAAATTTAGATATTCCCAATGATAGGAACCACACAAGATTTATGTGACGAAATGCTTCGTTACATGTTTCTTAAAATTAATTTCTCATAAAGAACATAATCAACAAATTTTTAAATAATTCAATTCTTTCGTCGAATTTTAATAAAATTTTTAAAAATAATTACATTTTTCGAGGAATTCCCTTAAAATATTACCAGATTAATTTTTTGGACCTTAATTGGTGTTTTAATCTTAATAAAAAAATCCTCAAGAATAAATAATCTATAATAATTTTCACCAATTTCACCCAATTTCTGAGAACAATTTTATTTAATTATGAAAATAATTGAATTATTGCGAAAAATTTTATTAAAATGTTTAAAAATAATTGAATACCTAATGTCTTTGAAAAATTCTGTAATTTTTGAAAAAAATTAAATTCTTTATAAAATTTTATAAACATTGTTTTAAATTTGACAGTTCTTTGATTTCTAGTATTAGAAAATTTAAAGTAAATTTAAAAAAACCAGAAATAGTAGCTTTTAGTGGCTGGAATCGAAAAAAAGTTCCCAAATATAGTTAATTTCAAAAAAAGTAGTAAATAGTAGTTTTTAGTAGATGAGTGCGAAGCCTACAAGAACGTATTTCTCAAATTGTAAAAATACCTTTAAAAAAACCCTGAAGGGTGCCTTATAATAAACATTCTTATCATGTTTATATTCTTATGATTATGATTAAAATTTGATTTAGGTTATATCATATTATATTGTTTTGTAATAATAATGTGTTTGTCACTAATTTGCAAAATAATAATGAGAAATTTTTTCTTGAATAAAAATTATACATTTCAGTTTTATTCCATTTATCGCGACGCCCACACAAATGAACAATTAGAATTGTTTACTCGCACGAGATCCTTTAATTCTTGTAGATCAATATGTATTATTATGTTTGCAGGGTACATATATCATTTCATATTCCTAGTCAATTATGACTCATAAATCCTCTAATAAGTTATAATTTTTGTTACAATCTATAAAAATCGACTATTGGCCTCATTGATATTCTTGACCAGAAGGAGTGGAAATTTTTGTTTCGGTAAAGTTATATATGGTAGGGTGCGGCGACAAGAGTATAGAACCCCTCTCATTATACGTAGTTTAACTTTTTGAAATTAATTAAGTTTTTGATTTTTTTCTGAAATTCTTGCAAGCTTGTAATTTTTTAGGTCAAACGAATTTTGATTTTATTAATTAGGTCAAATTTGCTACATTTCTCCTGCCAAAACGGTTACGAATTTTTTTTTTTTGTAGTTCTAATACACTTTGATCTTTAATATTTTGAGAAAAGACATATTTTATAATACGATGAATTTATGAAATATTCCAGGTTTCCTTTCTTAAAATTTCTACTTCAAGGCTGAGCTGCACCATTAAAATTTCAATGATCTATATTTATATGAAAAATATAATAAAAAGGTTGCTACTTCTTCCTAGTACCTTAAATGCTATGCAACATCTTGAAAAACAATTTAAAGTGCTTATTTATTTATTTATTTTGCTTATTTTTATATTCAAAGTGTACTTACACTTATGATATGCTAGCAAACTATAAAGTTTGAAAATAGATATTTTCGAAAGATTGTTGAAATCTAAAATAATTTGCCTAATATGAAGACCTTACCGAAAATTTCACTAATACATTAAAAAAGAATAATTTTTTTATGCTCTTCCAGTAAAAAAAAAATTATAAAACGGTTCAATATTTCTGGATGTAAATTTATAGAGAATCTAAAAGGAGTTTACAAAAGTTATATTGCGCACAATTCGTTCCAATTTTTCTGACTGCAGGAAGATAAATATACCATTCGCTTTTTAAAGACCAGAAATTTAAAAATACGTACGAAATAATTTAATGCGATAAAAATTAAAAAATGCTTTACAGCCGAAATATAGAAGATCTCTATTTTGATCAATTAATTATTTCTGAAGAAGTGTAATAATAAATTCTTCTTCGAAATTCAATTATTTTCAAAAATTTTAATAAAATTCCAGACAAGATTTCAATTATTTTCAAAAATTATCCTCAATTCAATTATTTGCAATTTTAATAAATACTATTTTAATATAAAAATCTACGCAAACATTTAATTTTTTTCATAAATAATAAGAATTTCACAGAAATGCAATTATTTACATTTTTTTTTATAAACTTCTTCGCAATAATTCAATTATTTTTCATAAATATAAAAAAATTTTTTACAGGAATTGAACTCTTTTCATGAATAATAAAACTTATTGCAGATTTGGAATAATTTTTAGTAATATTTTAATGAAATTCCTCGAAAAATGTAGGTATAATTTTTCTTAAAAATTTTATTAAAATTCGACGAAAGAATTGAATTATTCAAAAATTTGTTGATAAAATTCTTCATTAAAATTCAATTTTAAGAAACATTCAATTATTCAGATAAATTATTTATTATTTAAATAATTGAATTCTCGAAGAATTTTCTAATTAAAATTGATTGAAAAATGAATTTCAGTTAAAATTTCAATTATCTTTATAAATAATAATATTCTTCTCCCAAATTCAATTATTTTTAAAAAATTCAATAACATTCTTGTCAAAATTTCAATTATTTTCAAAAATTTTCCTCAACTCAATGACTTTCAATATCTACAATTTTAATAAAATTTTACAAACGTATTCAATTATTTAAAAAAAATTTTCATACAATTCTACGCCAACATTCAATTATTTTCATAAATACAATAAAAATTTCACAGGAATTCAATTATTTACAAATAGTTTATAATTTTCTTTGCAACAATTGCAACAATTCAATTATTTTCATAAATAATAAAACTCATCGCTGAATTTCAATTATTATTTATAATACAATTTTAATCGAATTACTCGAAAAATGTAATTATTCTTAAAAATTTTATTAAAATTTGATAAAAGAATTTAATTATTTAAAAATTTGTTGATAAAATTTCTTATGAGAATTTAATCCTAAGAAACATTCAATATTATTCAATAAATTATTAATTTTTGTATTTAAATAATTGAATTCTTGTAAAATTTTCTAATAAAAGTTGATTTGAAAATGAATTTCAGTTGAAATTTTAAATAAGAATTAAATATTTTAAAACCATTATAGGTATAGCATGAATTTTTAGAAATAATTGAATTTTCAATAGGTTTGAAATTAAAATCTTTAAACATTTAAATTTTTGATTCTTTTAACTAAAAAAAATTGAATTTTGGAAAAGTTACAAATGGTTGCAGAAATTCAATAATTATTTTCAAAAGTAATAAAATTTTTCGCAAATATTCAATTATATGTTCAAAAATCTTTGAAAATTCTAGTAAAAATTTTAATTGTATTTATAAATAATAAAATTCTTCTCAGAAATTCAATTATTTTCAAAAATTTTAATAAAATTCTTGTCAAAATTTCAATTATTTTCAAACATTTTCCTTAATTCAATGTTTTTCAATATCTACTATTTTAATAAAATGTTCCAAAAGAATTTAATTATTTGAAAAAATGTTAATATAAATACCATTTAATTATTTTAGTAAATAATAAAAATTTCATAGGAATTCAATTATTTGCACATTTTTTACAAATTTCTTTGCAATAATTCAATTATTTCATAATACAATTTTTTACAGGGTTTCAATTATTTTCATAAATAAATATATAAAATTCTTTTTATGAATTCAGTTATTTTCATAAATAATAAAACTCATTGCAAAATTTTAATTATTTTTAAAATTAAAAAATTTCTTCTTTGAAATTCAATTATTATTTTAAAAAATTCTAATAAAAAGTTTTCCGCAAGAAATTCAATTATTTATATAATAAAATTCTTTTATTATTTATTATATTTTGAAAAAATTAATTAAAACAATGTTTATAAAATTCTTATGAAGAAATTCAATTATTTTCAAAACTAACAAAATTTTTCACAAATTTTTTTTTTCTTGATACAATCCATTTATATGAGAATTCAATTTCAAGAAACATTCAATTATTGAATAAATTATTTACTTTCGCATTTATCAATAATTGAATTTTTCTAGAGTTTTCTAATGAAAATTGATTTAAAAATGAATTTTAGTTTAAATTTTAGATAATAATTGCATGTTAAAAGGCATTATATAGCGTGAATTTTTAGAAATAATTGAATTTTGAAAAGTTTTCAAATTAAAATCTTTGAAAATTTGAATTTTAAATACTTTTAACTAACAATTTTGTATAGATTAATAAAATTGTTTTTAAGAACCGTTTCATAAGAATATTGATAATAAAAAGGCCTCTAAATATTATTATCAATTCTGTATAGAATTAATTTTTTTGAAAAAGTTTTATTGGATTTTTTAAAAAATTATTTGAAGTTTTTATTGTCTAATATATTTTCTTTAGTTATAACTGAAGAATTTTTGAATAATTGAAATTTCATGTAAAATTGAATATTGTAAACAAATGGATTTAAAAATTCGCATTAAAGAAGAACTTTTTTCAAAAATTCTCAAAAATAATTGATTTAAAGAAGAATTTGTAGTTATAAATTTTAGAAAATGATATAATTGAATTGAAATGATGAAAATTTGTTTGAATGAGTTGCAGTAACATAATAATCTTATAATATAAAATAATGATAACTCGGTCATCTTTAATTATTATAAATTATGAAAAAAAAAATTATAAATTATTATATCACGTACATCTTAAAGCTAATCAGTTATAATGGCACGTGCATATGTTTTCCTTTGCTTCAAGAACCCATTCTACACACTATATACAAATTGGGAAATCGAGTTTTGAAGTTGTTTATATACTAAACATAGAAAAACTTTCTGTATGATGAGAAATAGATATATTTCCTTAATGAACACTGATTTAGTAAAAATGAACAAGTTTTGGGGCTTTTATTTCTCTTATTTTTTTTTATTATTATTAAAATAGAGTAAAAATAAAAATTAGAATAATAAAAATTAAAATAAAAAAAAATTTTTAATATAATATTATAATTGATATAAAAACAAAAAGGAGCAACAACAATAAAAAAAAAGTGCTGCTGTTTTATCAATAATAGTTTCGTAACAGGCTGATTTAAATGTTACTGTTCCATTTATTATTTTGCAAATTAAAACTTTTTATATTTGAAAATATAAACATCAATATTTTTGAATAATTTCAGATTCAAAATTTAAAAAATTTACTTATTAACTATTCTTTTTCGCAAGAATTAAATTATTTAAAAAAATTTTAAATAAAATTCTTAATAATAATTAAATTATTTTCAATAATTTTAATAACATTATTTTCAATAATTTTAATAACATTATTTTCAATAATTTTAATAACATTCTTCGTAAGAATTTAATTATTTTTACAAATAATAAAATCTTTCACATAAATATTCAATTATTATTTAAAAAAATGTAATAAAATTCATTGTGTGAATTCAATTATTTTCATAAATAATAAAATTTTTCAGAGGAATTCAATTATTTTTCAATACAATTTTAAATTAATTCCTCGAAAAATATGTAATTAATTTGAAAAACTTTTTGCAAGAATTCAAATTATTTGAAAAAAAAAATGTTTTAATAAAATTCTTATGATAAGAATTAAGTTATTTTCAAAAATTTTAATAAAACATTCTTTGGAAGAATTCAATTTTTTATAAAAAGTAAAATTATCGCAGGAATTCAATTATTTTCAAAACCAATTTTAATAAAATTTCACGAAAAAATTCAATTATTTTATAAAATTTTTAATAAAATTCTTCTCAAGAATTGAATTATTTTCAATAATTTTAAAAAACATTCTTTGCAAGAATTTGATTCTTTTTATAAATAATAATATTTTCTGCGAGAATTCAATTATTTTTAATACAATTTTAATTAAATTTTTGTGAAAGAATTCACTTATTTTAAAAAAAAATTAATAACATTAATCCAAAATTCAATTATTTTGATAAATAATAAAACTCATCGAAGAATTTCAATTATATTTTTAATACTATTTTAAATTAATTTAATCGAAAAATTCAATTTTTTTCACAAATAAAGTTTTCCACAAGAATTAAATTATTTAAAATAAAATTTTCATAATTATTTATTATATTTCGAATTTAAATTATTTGAAAAAATGTTAATAAAAACACATTTAATTATTTTCGTAAATATAATAAAAATTTCATATGAATTCAATTATTTGCAAATTTTTTACAAATTTCTTTGCAATAATTCAATTATTTTCATAATACAATTTTTTACAGGGTTTTAATTATTTTTATAAATAAATATATATAAAATTCTTTTTATGAATTCAATTATTTTCATAAATAATAAAATTCATCGCAGGATTTCAATTATTTTTAATACAATTTTAAATTAATTCCTCGAAAAATATAATTAATTTGAAAAACTTTTTGCAAGAATTCAATTATTTGAAAAAAAATTTTTTAATAAAATTCTTGATAAGAATATTAGGTTATTTTCAAAAATTTGAATAAAACATTCTTTGGAAGAATTCAATTTTTTATAAAAATTAAAATTCATCTCTTCAATTATTTTCAAAACGAATTTTAATAAAATTTCACGAAAAGATTCAATTATTTTTTATTTTAAAAAAAAATTCTTCTTTAGAATTAAATTATTTTGAATAATTTTAATAACATTCTTTGGAAGAATTTGATTCTTTTTATAAATAAATAACAATATTTTCTGCGAGAGAATTCAATTATTTTTAATACAATTTTAATTAAATTTTCTCAAAAGAATTCAATTATTTAAAAAAAATTTTTCATAAAATTCTTCAAATGACTTTAATTATTTTCAAATTTTTTGGAAAAAAACTTTGCAAGAATTTAGTAATTTTCAGTGCATTAATTTTAAAATTGAAAAAATTGAAAAAGAAAATTTATTATAAAAAAGTTGAGAAGCAAAGAAAAATAACTAACTTCAAACTATGAATCTGATTATCATAATTTCCACGTGGAAATTATCAAAAATTAAACTTCTAAATATTTTTTTTTTTAAGTTGCATAAATTGAAATCCTTGAACGGTTTTTGAATTAAAGTGGCGACTTGTAAAAAAAATTTAAAGAAAAACGTAATTCAAGTTTTTTTTGACCAATATATACTATAGTGTTAAAATTTATATTCATTTTCTGTCATCTTTACAAACATATTCGCCATATTTCTTTCTACTGTATCATCAATTATTTTATGATCCATTCAACAAATATTTTACTGCTTCCAATCCGTTAGACACGACTCCCAATGTAAATTATTTCTTTTTACGCATAAATACGCAAGAAATATTGTTTAGGATCAGTATGGGAGAAAAATGTATATTATTCATCTTTTTAACGGAATTATAAGAAATTATTTTATTTCACGCCACTTTGAATGAAAAGAAATAATATGTCTTTTAGCTAAAAGCATCATCTTAATAACTTAAATAGAACATTTATTTTTTCTAATAGGAAATAAATGACCCATTTCTTCTGTCATATAATACGAAAATAATTCATCCGTCCACATTGTAAAGAGATGAAACTGTCTGATTCGTAATATTGATCCAAATGGTTTAATGAACTCTCTTGCATCGCTTCTTAATAAAGAAATTGAAAATCAATAAATTCCGCATCAGGATGAAAACTTAATAATATATTTTTTAGAATGCTTATCTAAATTGAAAATAAACAATTAATTATATGATTAATAAATATTAATTATTAAAAATCATAATTAATATTATTTATGATTAATTACCTAATATTAATTATTAAAAATCATATAATTAATATTATTTATGATTAATTAATTATATAATGCAAATTTTCGTTCAACAAAATTCACGCGGTTTTTTCCCGGTTTTTTTATTCTCATCAAATTTCAATTTATTTGATTTCAAACATAAATAAATTTACAAATGGCTTCCAAAAATTTTTATGAACAATTAAATAATTCTTTTGTCGAGTTTCTTTAAATTTTTTAAAAATAATTTTTTTTTAAATTTTAATTAAAAATTTGGAAAGTAATTGAATTAAACAAAGAATTTTTTCAATTTTTTTAAAAAAATCGTGTTTGTTCATAATTATAATTGAAAATTTGATGAATTCAATTTGATTAAATTTTATTGATATACTAATTAAATTTCTGCAAAGAATTTTATTATTTATAAAAAGTAATTGAATCCTTCCAAAGAATGTTATTATTTATATGAAAGAAATTAAATGTTTGGGTAGAATTTTATTAAAATTTTTATGAAAATAATTGATTATGAATCTTAACTCAAATTTACAAATTCAAAATGTCGATGAATTCAATATGTTGGAAAAAAATTAAAATCAATTTTTTCCTAAGTCTACAAAATTTGATGTATGGCTTTTAAAATTTAATGTCGCATTTATGCAGATTTTTCCTGAATATTGAGGCAAAAATTTTCCAAAAAAAATTGTTAACTTTATAATAACTTTTGATTATAACTTTATAATTAAAAAAAAACAAATTCTTAAAATTATTCAAATTTAAATTATTTTTATTCACAAATTGAAAATTAAAATTCTCATATTTTCATCATACATATTCAATAAAAGTAATACAAATTATATTGTTTCTTTAAAAAACAAAAAGAAAGTCACTCCACAAAATTTTTTTCTTTTTTAATATATAAATATTTCTTACACATAATAAAAAAAAATGATCGATGTCAGTTCTTCAAATTTTATAATTTTAAATATACATATAAGCGTATAATAATAATTCTCCGCGATTAGAAAGCAAAGAAAAGGGGAGAATTTTATAATTTAATTATTGTAATTCAATAATATATATTATGTACATAAAATTAATTTTCCATTTTTACTATAAATTTCATTATTTATGACAATCGTATGATAATTATTAAAATTTAAGGAAAATCTATAGTTTTGATCACTGTTCTTGGATGAAAGGAACTATGGATTGATTATTTTTTTTCTTGCTTACGTTTACGAATAAATAATGCTCTTCTACCGCAAATAATATTCTTTCTTGGCTCTGGATTGTGAATTTTACGCCAATTATTGCTGTCATTGAGAAAATCCATATTTTGATAAGCATTGATAATTTCATCATTTTTCTTTATTTGAGATTCAAAGTTGATGTGTTTATTTGATTTTGGTACGTCGTAAATAATTTCCGATGGTTTCTGATATAATGGAGGACTACGCTCTAATCCCCGTTGTTGCGAATTTTTTTTGTCCTTTATAATCGATGATTCAGTCTAAATAAAATATGGAATTTAAATATTCAGCTATAGCATGTAATCTTCTTTTTTAAATAAATGTGACGCTATCTGAATAAGAACGGGACCTTAGAAGCAAATCATTTTAAGGTTGGGTTAGAGTTACTTTTTTCTTGTTTGAAAGTTTCTTTTTACTTATTTCGAATTAAAATCAGTGTTTATTAAATATTTTAGTTTTAATGAAGACTTAAACTTTAATGATTTATATTGACAGTTGATCCTTTTTTTGTATTTTCATTTAAAAAATTGCAAACATAACCTATAATTTTTTGCTTCTAAGGTCCCTTTCTTCAGATCGCGTCACAAATATTTAATCATTATTATTATTTTTTTTCTAAGAAAACTAAGATTTTCAAATTCAAACCTTTTAAAATGCAATAACTTATTAAGAAATCCAAATTATTTACATCATTTCAATTCAATTATTATCTTCTAGAATTTTTAACTAAAATTCTTCTTCAAATCAATTGGGACGCATGATTATTCCCCAAATGTCATTTTTCCGAAATGTCATTTTACCGAATTGCACTTTTGCGAATAGTTATTTTTGCGAAAATCCATTTTTGCGAAATGTCATTTTTACGAATAGTCAGTTTTGCAAAAAGCCATTTTTGCGAATAGTAATTTTTGCGAAAAGTCATTTTTACGAATTTTCATTTTTGCGAATTGTAATTTTTGCGAATCGCCATTTTTACGAATTGTCACTTTTGCGAATCGACATTTTTACGAATCGCCATTTTTACGAATTGTCACTTATGCGAATCGACATTTTTACGAAATGTCATTTTTGCGAATAGCCATTTTTGCGAAAAGTAATTTTTACGAATTGTCGTTTTTGCGAATTGTCATTTTTGCGAAATTTCATTTTTGAGAAATGTCATTTATGCGAATTGTTACTTTTGCGAATCGCCATTTTTACGAATTGTCACTTTTCCGAAAAGTAATTTTTGCGAATTGTCATTTTTGCGAAAAATACAATAGTAAACTTGTAGTATATATAGATTCACTATTGTATTTTTCGCAAAAATGTCAATTCGCAAAAATGACTTTTCGGAAAAGTGACAATTCGTAAAAATGGCGATTCGCAAAAGTGACAATTCGCATAAATGACATTTCTCAAAAATGAAATTTCGCAAAAATGACAATTCGCAAAAACGACAATTCGTAAAAATTACTTTTCGCAAAAATGGCTATTCGCAAAAATGACATTTCGTAAAAATGTCGATTCGCAAAAGTGACAATTCGTAAAAATGTCGATTCGTAAAAATGTCGATTCGCAAAAGTGACAATTCGTAAAAATGGCGATTCGCAAAAATGACAATTCGCAAAAATGAAAATTCGTAAAAATGACTTTTCGCAAAAATTACTATTCGCAAAAATGGCTTTTCGCAAAAATGACAATTCGTAAAAATGACATTTCGCAAAAATGGCTTTTCGCAAAAATGACTATTCGCAAAAGTGCAGTTCGGTAAAATGACATTTTGGAAAAATGACATTTGGGGAATAATCATGCGTCCCAAATCAATTATTTCTTTTAAAAGTTCTTTCAGAATTTTCAAATATTTTAATTTGAAACCTTCTCAAAATTCAATTATTTCTAAAAATTCACGTTATAATGCTTTTATAATATTCAATTATTATCTAAAATTTCAACTGAAATTCATTTTTATGAAATGGAAATCAATTTTTATTAAAAAATTCTACGAGAATTCAATTATTTAAATACAAAAATACCAAAATTGAATAATTGAATGTCTCTAAAAATTAAATTCTCATAAAGAATTTTATAAAAAAATTTTTAAATAATTAAATTCTTTTGACGAATTTCAATAAAATTTTTAGGAATAATTACATTTTTCGAGAATTTCGATTAAAATTGTATTGAAAATAATTGAAATTTTGCGATGAGTTTTATTATTTATGAAAATAATTGAATTATTCCGAGGATTTTATAAAAAAATTTCAAATAATTGATTTTTTAAAAAAAAATTTAGATAAACTCTATTTTTAAATAATTCAATTTCTATGATATTTTCATTCTTTTAGAAAATAATTGAATTCTTGTGTTGAGTGTAATTGAATTCTATTGTTATTTATGGAAATAATGGAACTTTAACAATGAATTTTATTAAAATTTCTGAAAGTAATTTAATTTTTTTTTTTAATTTAATTTTTTTTTTTTTAATTTAATTTATTTAATTTTGTTTTTTAACTATTTATGAATTTTTCTATTCATTTATAAAGATAATTAAAATGTTGACAGTTTTTTTTAGTTTTTTTTTTTAAAATAATTGAATTTCTGTGAAGAATTTTATTACTTTCGAACATCATTGAATTGTTTTTTAGAATATTATGGAAATTTATAAAAATAATTGAATTCTTGTGAAGAATATTTTTTAAAAATAATATTCAAAAGAATTTAGTAAATCTGAAGAATTTTATTTATTTATGAAAATAATTGAAACGCTTTAAAAAATTTTCTTATGAAAATAATTGAAACACTTTAAAATATTTTCTTATGAAAATAATTGAATTATTGCGAAGAAATTTATAAAAAATTTGCTAATAATTGAATTCCTATATGAAATTTTTATTATTCACGAAAATAATTAAATGTTTTTTATTCCCATTTTTTCAAATAATTGAATTCTTTTGGAACATTTTTATTAAAATTTTTTTAAATAATTGAATTTCTTCAATTATTTGTAACTTCTCCAAAATTCAATTTTTTTAGTTAAAAGTTTAAACAATTCAAATTTCCAAGGATTTTAATTCGAACCCTTTTTTTAAAATTCAATTATTTCAAAAATTCACGCCATAATGCTTTTAATATTCAATTATTATCTAAAATTTTAACTGATTATTATTTTTTTAATCAATTTTTATTAGAAAATTCTAAGAGAATTTAATTATTTAAATAAAAAAATTAATTACTTTTTGAAATAATTGAATGTTTCTTAAAATTCATTTTTCATAAAGAATTTTATCAACAAATTTTTAAAGAATCCAACTTTTTCGACGAATTTTAATAAAATTTTTCAAGAATAATTAGGTAGCATTTTTCGAGGAATTCCATTAAAATTTTATTAAAAGTAATTGAAATTCTGCGATATGTTTTCAAATTCAATTTTAAAAATAATTGAAATACAAGGAATTTTATTATTTATGAAAATAATTGAATGTCTCTGTAAAAAATTTTATTATGAAAATAATTATAGAAGATAATTGCGAAAAAATTTATAAAAAATTTGTAAATAATTGAATTCTTGTTAAATGTTTTATTATTTATTAAAATAATTCAATTTTTTTCGTAAAATTTTTAAAAAATTTTTTGTAAATAATTGAATTCGATGGAAAAATTTTATTAAAACAGTAAATATTTCAAATAATTGAATTGAGAAAAATTTTTTTTAAATAATTGAAATTTTGCCAAGAATTTTATTAAAATTTTTGGAAAATAATTGAATTTTCAAAATTCAATTATTTTGAAAATAATTGAATTTGACGAGAATTTAAAAAAAAAATTGAACATAATTGAATTTCTGCGAAGAATTTTATTACTTTTGAAAATAATTGAATTTCTACAATTATTATTGTAACTTTGTCCAAAATTTAATTTTCTTCAGTGTTTTTAACTATAAATTCTTTTACAAATCAATTATTTTTAATAATTAATTAAATGTATATTTAAAAAAAATAAAAAGATTTCAGAAGAATTTGAATTATTAAAATTTTTCAAAAATCTAAGTTCTTTAAAGTTTCTTATGAAATTCGTTCAAAACTGAAAGTCTGAAATTTTATAAAATTTCAAATTAAAACCTTTTGAAGTTCAGATATTATAATGAAAATTGTAGAAGCTATCAAAATTGTTTTAAAATTGAATTCATTTTGAAATATTTAAGTAAAATTCTTCTTTAAATAATTTTTAAGTAATAATTTTATGAATTCAAGTTTGGTACAAATCTGAATCCTTTGTTTGATTTATAAAAAAAAAACTAAGTAAAAATCGAGAATTTTTGTTAATTTAAATTTTCATTGATCAAATAAATATTTTTGGTTACCAATAAAAAAAAATAGGTTTTACTCATTTACTTAAAAGAAAATGAAAAAAATACCTGAAAATCGTAAATTTCCTCTGGAAGTGGTTGAAGAAATGTCGATGCTCTTTTAGACCCATAAAATGGATGTATCGATGCACTACGATTATCTGATTGTGGTTTCGTCGCTGCCATTATTGTCGTGAATGTATCGTCACTTATTGGAGTGTCATCAAATTCGGTTTTATAAGATTTTGCCGCTTTCAGTAAAGCAGGCATCATATCACGACGAAAAAGACGCATTTCTTCACCTAAACTCTCCTTTTGACTTAAGGCATTACGTTTACCTCTTGGAAGTGCTGGATTATTGCGATTTTTAAATCCAATTAATGAACTTAAAACATTTTTAAACGTTTTTTTCTCTTCAAATTGTCCTGAACGTCTAGAAAAAAATTACAAAAAAAAAATAATGATCTACATTTAGATAATAAATAACGTTAAAAATTTTAGGTTATGTAATCTATGAACAAAAATTTATACGAGTACCTACCTGAAAATATTCTTTTTATTCTTGGTTTCTCTAAAAATAGTTGAAAGATTTTCTGACTTATCGGAATTTATGGAAAATTCATCATCATCATCATCATCATTATTATTTGTCTCAGGAAAACTTCGACGATATTTAACAAGATTCTCTGAATTATCAAAATGATTTTCTTCATCGATTTTCTCCTCATTTTTCGAACTAATAAAAAGAAATGAATAAAATAAAATTTTTTTTCAATTTTATTAATTGAATTTTATATCAAAAGAAAATTTTGTTTCAATTTACCTCCAAAATAAAGTTTTTCTTTTCTCAAAATAATTCTCATTTTTCTTCGTAACATGAATATTTTTTACCGAATTCAATTTAATATATTCATCGATTGTCAAATTTGTTAATGCTTCTCCTTGTTTAAAAATTTCAAATTCAAATTTTTTCTTATTCTTATCATCAATAGATTTTTTTGATGCTTTTTCCATTTTAGAATTATATTTTTCTTCGAAATAATTTTTTTTCTTCTCTAAAAATAAATGTGTGAATTTTAAATAGAAATTACAAAAAAAAAATTATTAATTTTTTAAATTTTCGGAAATTTTTTTTTTGTGAATAAATAAATAAAAATCGTTAAAAATAATGAAAATAAAATCAAAATTTTACCTTGATTTTCATAGGACACATGATTTTTGGATAATGGCCTAGAATAACATTTGGCGAAAAATTCATCATCAGCAGTGCAATGTCCACTTGCTCGATATTTTTTACTCTCCAGTGTGGCGACGAGTTTTTTTACAAAATTACGTGATTTCGGTGTTGAATTTGGCGATTTTGTAGAGGCCTCAAAGCCTTTTTTAAAATCACGTATCACATTTTCCGGTAAATAAGTTTTAGCCATTTTTACATCCTTGATGTTATATGTACGAAAACGATTCTCATCTAATTCTTCGTCAATTGTTATTTTTGTATCTTTCTCATTATTTAAAATCACTTGTGAAATTATTGAATTCTGACGTCTATTCACATTTCCTGACATTCTTAAATCAATGAATTTTAGAAAATTTAAATTAATTATCTAATTTTATAGAATTTCAGTAAAAATTAATTTAAAAAAAAAATATTTATTAATTAAAAAACAATAATTTTTTTTATAAATTTTTACAAATAAATTAATCAATATTTTTAAACATTTTTGAACAGAATTTTTATGGACATTTATTTATTACATAAATGGGTAAAATAATAAATAAATTTTTACTTGTTTTTAAATGAATGAAAATTATTTTATTTTCTGTAGCCCATATAAAAAAATAATTATTATAATATTTAATATAAAAGAATACTATAATTAATAAAAATGAACTCGAAAAAGATGATATTTTGAAAAAAGTTATAATTATTAAAATATTAATATAATATTATTATTAAGGAACTTGTCCCGTTAATAAATGAAATGAAATGAAAAATAAAAAAATAAATTTAAAGTTACAAAAAATGTTAATAAATTCAATTTTTTTATTTTAATTGTAAGTGACCAAAAATAATAAATATGATAAATTGAAAGATACCTTTGGTGTTTATCGTGCCTGATAGTGATCAAAACTATTACTGAATATCAAGAAAACAAACAAGTAAAGTTTACCGATTTTAATAATATACATACATAGTATAGAATTATAAAAGATTATATATAATATTGAAAAGTGACTCCAAATTAAAATTTTTGATTTAAATTGTTTGAAATTTTATATTTTATTAAAAAAAAAATAAAACATAAAATATTTAACTAATAATTTTTTTTATTAAAAAAAAATTCAGTTTTTTATTCATTTTTTTTCAATTTATTGAAAGTTTAATTATTATCGAGAGATGACTGTTTAAAATTTTTTAAAAAGTAAACAATAACAATATATTTTTTTAAATAACTTTCAAACAAAGTAATATTGTTAAAATTCTAAGAAGCAAAATTGTGAATCTTGCAAAGAGCAAAATTAGCCATTGATTTATAAATAAATATATAAAATAATATAAAAAAATTTGAAAATAATTGAATTTTATGAAGAATTTAATTATTTTCAATAAAATTCTTGAAGTCAATTTATAAATAATAAAAATCTTCGTAAAAAATTCAATTATTTTTTTATAAACAATAAAATTCTTATCAGGATTTCACTTATTTTCAATAATACAATTTTAATTAATTTCTTCAAGAATTTCAATTATTTTTAAAAATCTTGTAAAAATTCTCTGAGAAAATTCAATTATTTTAAAGAATAATTGAATTTTTAACAGGAGTTTAATTATTTAGAAAAATAATTGAATTTTTAACAGAAGTTTAATTATTTTAAAAAATAATTTAATTTTTAACAGGAGTTGAATTATTTAAAAAAAAACTTTTAATAAAATCCAATTCAAGAATTTTAATTATTTTTCAAAATCTTGTAAAAATTCTCTGAGAAAATTCAATTATTTTAAAGAATAATTGAATTTTTAACAGGAGTTCAATTATTTAAAAAAAACTTTTAATAAAATCCAATTCAAGAATTTCAATTATTTTTCAAAATAATGAAATTTTTGCTGGAATTCAATTATTTTACTTACAATTTTAATTGAATTTCAGGGAAAATTAAAGTATTTTTAAATTCTTCAAAAGAATTCAATAATATCAATAAATAATAAATTTTTCACAGGAATTCAATTATTTTAAAGAAAATTTTAATAAAATTTTTCTCAAAAATTCACTTATTTTTTTGTAAATTTTGCAAAAATTCAATTATTTAAAAAGTTTTAATAAAATTCTATATCAAGAATTCAATTATTTTCAGAAATAATTAAATTGCCAATTTACTGAAAATCAGTGGATTCTTGTAAAATATTTTTAAAAAAAAATTTGAATATGAATTGAATTAATTGTCGAGAATTTTATCAAAATTTTTTCATTTTAAATTTCGTAAAAATTATGTAATTTTTAAAAATAATTATAATTGAAAATTTACAAAAATAATTGAATTATTGCCAAAACAATTTTACAATTTACAAAAATAATTAAATTATTGCCAAAACAATTCTACAATTTACAAAAATAATTGAATTGTTTCGAAGAATTTTATATTTGGATTTTTTTGAAAATAATTGAATTTTTATTAAAACTCTTGAAAATAATTGAATTTAAATAATATTTTTAAAAATAATTGTATTTTTTCGAGAAAATGTATTAAAACTGTATTGTATTGAAAATAATTGAATTTCTCTAAAGAATTTTAATATTCATGAGAATAATGAAATTTTTGAGACAAATTTTATTAAAATTTTTTAATAATAAACAAGAATATTTAATATTATGTACTTTATAAGTGATTTATTTAAATTTTAAATCTTTAATCATTTAAAAATTGTTGTTTATTCTTGAAAATATAAATTTTTTTTAATTTACAAAATAATAAAATTACTGCGATAGAAAGAGAAGGAAAATAAAAAAATTTTGTACGGGACAAGGACACCACTAGTTTGTTCCTCTTTACCGCAGCGCACCACTACGGAAAACGGAACAAGCTAAACTAAAGGTACGTTCACACCCCCCTGCATATTCTGGTCCACTTTATAAAGAACGTTTCACTTCTATATTATATACATATTCAATGCTCGAATATTTCAAGCCTCGTGTCGGCAAACTCTGCCCTTTCTCTTCTCACCGCTTGGCTGGATATAATCACCGGTGTTTGAAGTGCTCATAAAAAATTAATATTTTCTTAAATTTTTTATCAAATTTTTTCTTTTAATTAAAAAAAAAAGTTATTCAAAAATGTCCGTGTGGAGAATACAGCGTATAATTCTCTCAAGAAGATCCTGTTTTAGAAAATTGTCACAAAGGAAACTTTGCATCATACCATGTGAGACAACTCAGCGGCCTCAGCGTTTATCAGGTTCGTTTTATACGTCTGTATATATTTAGCAAACAACGCAATAAATCAAGCTTAAAAAAGAATTTTAAATTTCCAAATGAAAACAACTACTTAACTTTGTATTTTCGAATTAAATCAAATTTACATTAAAATATATTTTCTAACCTTAAAGTATTGAACATTTTCGAGAAATTTATTATTAATTTCTGTTAATATTTAACTTTTGAGTTTAAAGATTTGTTTAAAGTATGAAATAATTATATTTGTTTAGGTACTTAAAACAAAAACTGATTTAGAAATAAAGTGAAATTTCTTTTATTCTTTCTTGGAATTTAAATGCATTTTTTTTATTGCACACATCGTTTGTTATGCTAAACATGGCGTTTGTAACGTATTTTACCACCACAAAGAATTCCTTTTCTTCAAATGAAAAAGGACATTAAACCCATTCTTACAGATTGTAATTATAATTCTTTAAAACAATTATTTTATATTTAAAAATGAGATAAATAAATTATTGAATAATTCTATAATATTTATTCTAATTCATAAAGTTTTATTACGCCAGATATCAAAAAAAAAAAACTTTTTTATTTTTTATTAACTCATTTATTACTACAAAGTGGAAAACTTAATAAAAACAAGCTAATATTTAATTTTATAATTCATCACATAAAAGTAGAATTCGTTTAGGATCGAAATTAATCTGAATGTCACTAAAATGGGTAATTTTTTATTTTCCCAAATAGTTTTCATCTCTAGGTCAAAACGCAGTTTTGATCTACTTTCATCTCAATTTTAACTAACCTAAAAAACGCATCTATCGTTTACGATTAATGCTTGACTGAACAAAACCATTAAATAAATAATTTATATTTATTGCGTGTACTTACTATGTAGAATTCCAGTAGTCCTTATTCTCATGTGCACATTGACTGTTTTTATTGAATTATTAATAATTTAATAAATAAATAATTAATTTTGACAAAAAAATAAACGCTGTGAAATTCATTTAAAGTATTAAGTATTTAAAAGTATTTAAAGTATTTAAAACATAAAGTATTAATATAATAATAATAACACGTTAATTAACGTTAACACGTTAATACTTTAACATATACTTTATTTATAACAGCGTTATAAAAATAAAAGAATAGTAGAATCCCGGCTACAATACAGTTTTTTTAATCTAATTTAATGTTCAAATTATAAATTAATAAAATAATTACTTAACTTCATTAATTATTTAATTATAAAAATAAAAGGGTAGTAGAATAATGGCTTTAATATATTTTTTCAAGTCAAATATTTCATTTTATAAACGTAACTCAATTATTATTTATTAATATCGAATTTATTTATAATGATAAATATATAAAATACAAAAACATGAAATAATAGGAAAAAATAGTCATTTGAATAATGGACATGAGGAATGTCTTGTTCTTTATTCGTTATAATTTATTAAAATTCATTACGCCCGATTAAGCCAGATTATTTCAGAAGTGATCTTTTTCATTATCAAATAATTCATTCATTCATTACTATCATATCACTTTAACGGTCAAAAATTTGACTTCACTATGTTTAATCCAAAATGACTTTGAAAAGAATAGATACTTTTAAAGTCAGTTTGATCATTCGTGTGTTAAAACTCATAGCTGCCGAGAATACTTCATTCAAAGAGAATGATTTTTCTTCAAAATCTAAATTTCTACATCTGTAGAAAATTAATGTAATTTATTAAGTGAACTGCGCCAGGTTATTTTTAAATAATTATTTTTTAATAATAATTTTTCATAATTGGTCATAAATAATAATAATAACAAATATTTGTATTTTAATTTTTCGCATCTTTCATCTCATTCAACATAACCTCAAACTTGAAATATTTTTAATAAAATATCACTGTGTTTTATTAGTTATATTTTTTAGTTTCGAGGTTATGTCGAGTGAGTTGAACGAATATTTTGCACAAAATATTAGGCGAATCACTCGAATCAAGATTTCTTATTCGAATCATCACAGGGCTCATTTTTTTTAAACATTAAGCTCTATTGCGCCAGGTTATTTTTTGATAACTTTTTTTTATCAATTCTAACTACAAATTTATAATTATTAAAAATTTATAAATGTATGAATACACTTTGTAACAAACTTTCATTTTTTTAATAACCGGCTCACAAGTCAGGTGAACCTATAATAAAAAAAATTTCCAGATACGAATCGAGCAAAAATTTTGCAACTGTATCTTTAGAAATAGACAAATTCTAGGAGAATTAGTGTTGAAAGATATAAATACAAAAAATTCTTTGTCGTTTCTTCGAATTTTCAGTATTTTTGGAAACATTATCACCATCTGTTTTTATTTTTTTTTTTTTGCACTTTCATCAATGAGCGTAAGGATCAAAATTAACGGAGGATTGTGTTGCAGTTCCGACTGTCATAAGGCGTTGACATCATTTACCGTTACTTCAAAATTAGTTACTCTTTTTTTTTAATAAACGATAAAGATTTTTTGATTTTTCAAGGAAAATGTCTAAATTGTTTTAGCATTGGTATGCAACTCTGTTAGACTTTTTTCATCTCAGACTGCAGCAGAAAGTAAAACTGAAGCTGAACTACATAACATCATAAGAGACACAGAGAAAGCTTCAGGTATGAAATCCTCTATTTTCCTTTTTTTCTGAAAAAACGAAGTAAATTTTAAAAAAATTCTTTTTAAATTTAAATTTTCTAAATCTTAAGTGAAATTGGTTAAAACTTTAATTTTAAAATTAAAGTTTTAAAAATTTTAAGTTTATAAATTAAAATTATTTCTCGTTTGAAAGTTTTAACAATAAAATGAAATTGTTTAAAAATTTTAAGCTTAAAATAAAAATATTTAAAATTTTAAGGTTAAATTGAAATAATTTTTTTTTTTAAGTTTTAACAAGTATGGAGTTATGTTTTTAACAAGTATTTGTAATTTTAACATTAAATTGAAATTGTTTAAAAGTTTTAACAATAAAATGAAATTGTTTAAAAAAGTTTGACAATAAAATGAAATTATTTGAAATTTTAAGAATAAAATGAAATTGTTTAAACTTTTAACCTTAAAATGAAAATATTCCAAATTTTAAGGTTCAATTATTGAAATTATATTTTATTTAAAAAATTTTAACAATAAAATGAAATTGTTTAAAATTTTAACATTAAAATGAAAACATTCAAAATTTTACGGTTAAATTGAAATTATTTTTTATTTGAAAATTTTTAACAAAATGAAATTGTTAAAAATTTTTACCAATAATATGAAATTGTTTAAAAGTTTTAACAATAAAATTAAATTGTTTAAAATTTTAACCTTAAAATGAAATTGTTTAAAATTTTAGAATTAAAATAAAAATATTAAAAATTTTAAGGTTCAATAATTGAAATTATTTTTTAATTAAAAATGTTTAACAATAAAATTGAAATTGTTTAAAATTTTCATTTTAACTTGAAATTATTTGGAATTTTAACGATAAATTGAAAATAATTTTTATTTTAAAAGTTTTAACAATAAGATAAAATTGTTCAAAAATTTAAACAATAAAATGAAATTGTTTAAAATTGTAACCTTAAAGTGAAAGTATTTGGTATTTTAGCGTTAAATTGGAATTATTGTTTATTTTGAAATTTTTAATTTAATAAAATAAAATTGTTTCAAATTTTTAACCTTAAAATGAAATTGTTTAAAAATTTTAAGCTTAAAATAAAAATATTTAAAATTTTAAAGTTAAATTGAAATTGTTTAAAAGTTTAACAATAAAATGAAATTGTTTAAAATTTGAACCTTAAAATGAATGTATTTTGAATTTTAACGTTAAATTAAAATTATTTTTCATTTGAAAAGTTTTAACAATAAAATGAATTTAAATTATTTTTTTTAGGTGACAGTTCGAAATATGAATTTCAATCCGAAACTAGAATGCTATTAGATATTGTTGCCAAATCTCTTTATTCTGATAAGGAGGTAATTATTTTTCTATTTGTAAATTAATATTAAATTATTTTTTTCTACAATTTTTCTAAGTTTTGAAAAATAAAACATTTAATAGTTACAATTTTTTAAAATTTCAGGTTTTTGTACGTGAATTAATTTCAAACGCAAGTGACGCTCTGGAGAAACTTCGGTACATAAGATCCAGTGAAAATTTATCAACCGATGAAGGTGGCGATAGAAGTTTGGAAATTCACATTGGAACCGATAAACAGAACCGAATACTTACACTTCAAGACACTGGAATTGGAATGACTCGCGATGAATTGATTTCTAATTTAGGAACAATTGCCCGTTCTGGCTCGAAGGTTATTATTTTTTTTCTACGTATTTTTATATCGAAATTTAGCAATAAAATAAAATTTTAAGAGAAAAAAATGTTAAATTGTTAACTTACAGACATTCTTGAAAAAAATAAAAGAAAATAAATTTTTTTCTAGTCAATTTTTATATAAAAATTTATCAATAAAATAAAATTTTAAGAGGAAAAAATGTTTATACTCAAAAGAATCGTTAACTTACAGGCATTCTTGGAAAAATTAAAATAAAAGAAAATAAATTTTTTTCTAGTCAATTTTTATATAAAAATTTATCAATAAAATTTTTAAGCTAGGAAAAAATGTTTATACTCAAAAGAATTGTTAACTTACAGGCATTCTTGGAAAAATTGAAAGAAAAACAAAGCTTTGATGCTTCAAATATTATTGGACAATTTGGCGTTGGATTTTACAGTGCTTTTATGGTTGCCGATAAAGTTGAAGTATTCACTAAATCTTATCAAAAGGATGCTGAGGGTCTTTACTGGAAAACTGACGGGTAAAATAATTTTTAAAAAATTTATTTTTTTTAAATTTTAAGAAAAATTAAAGTTTAATACGAAATTTAATTTTTTTAACGAATTTCTGTTTTTTAATAATAATTTTCGCCTTTTTTTTGCCAGATCGGGAACGTATGAAATTTCAAATGCCGACGGAGTACAACCGGGAACAAAAATAGTTTTACATTTACGAACAGATTGTCGAGAATTTAGCGACGATGACACAATTAACAGTAAGTATTTTCATTTTACTGTAAATTTTCTTTTTCTCTTTTAAAAGAAAATTAATTTTGAACGAACTAACGAAAATGTTTATTTTTACAGAAGTTATAAAGAAATACAGTAATTTTGTTGGAAGTCCCATTTTCGTGAATGGAAAAAAAGTCAATACTATTCAGGTTGGTTTAATTATTTTTGAATCGATTCTTATTCTTATTCTTATCGATTTCTATTCTCTATGAAAATTTATATTATTTTTTTTATTATGTTAGAATTTAAAAATATTTTTGTACTTAAAGATTTATTTTTTTTAAAATAAATAGCCTCTGTGGACAATGGAACCAAAGGATGTGACTCAAGAGCAACATGCGGAATTTTATCGTTTTATTGGCAATTGCTACGATTCACCACGTTTTACATTACATTATTCGACAGACGCGCCAATTAATATTAGAGCATTGCTCTATTTTCCCGATGAAAAGCCGAGTATTTTCGAAAGTAGCACGAGTTCATCAATTGGAGTTTCATTGTACAGTCGGAAAATTTTAATAATGAGTAAAGCGGATACAATTTTACCAAAATGGTTGAGATTTATTAAAGGCGTTGTCGATTCAGAGGACATTCCACTTAATTTAAGTAGAGAATTGCTGCAAAATAGCGCCCTCATTGCGTAAGTTTCTAAAGAAATTTTTAATTAAACTTATTTAGAAAAAATAGTATTTTAATCCTTTTCATCCTGTAATTTAGTATAAAAATCTGTATAAAAAAGGAATTTAATTTTTTAATACTTTAGTTTAGAATGAAATCTAATTGAAAATAAAAAATTTACATTTTTTTTACCATTTTTACTTTTTAAAATGAAAAATATACATATTTTTGCTCTGACAAAAAAAATGAAAATTAATTTATTGTATTTTTTTTACAGAAAACTTCGTAATGTTCTAACGTCTCGAATTTTGAAATTTATGTACGATCGGTCGGTGAAACAAACCGAGGAATTTACGAAATTTTACAAAGACTATGGATTCTTTTTAAAGGAAGGAATCGTTATGAGTAACGATACAACTGAAAAGGTAAGAGAGAAAAATTTTAAACTTAAAATATAAAAACAACAAAAAATGGAAATAAAATATTTAAAAACAATAGTTAACTATTTTTCTTATCACCTAATAGTTAACTATTTTTTGTTTTATATTTTAAAAAATTAAAAATATTTTACAAATTTTCTTCATTTTTAGAAATTTTAATTTTTTCGTTTTTTTTTAAAATTCTAGGAAGATATTGGTAAACTTATAAGATTTGAATCATCATTGAAAGAACCTGGAGAATTAGTTAGTCTTCCGGAATATTGTAAAACTCTAACACCGGAGCAAAAGGATATTTATTACTTGGCTGCACCAAGGTGAATTTTTAAAATGTTACAAATCTTTTAAAAATTATTTTCGAATCACTTTTTTAAGATATATTTAAATTTTTCAAATATATCTCATCTGTGATAAAAATCTTCTTGAATAATTGAAATTTTCTAAAATTTAATTGAAAATAATTAATTTTTTTCAACTATTTTGTTACAAATTTTGAAAGAACAATTTTTGAAAAATTTCAATTGCAAAGTTTTGAAAATAATTGAATTATCAAAAATTTTAATGAAAAATCTTTAAATGTAAAATTAATGAGAATTAGCTTCTAATTTTTTAAAATTCAACATTTTCAATATTTTCAATTACATATTTCCGAAAATTCAAATACACACAAAAAATAATATTTTAGAATTATTTTTAACATTTTGGAGAAAAAAATCATGTTCAAAATTTTTCATTAATATCATCAATAAAATTAATTAATTTTTTTTTTGAATTATACAAAAATTCTTTTAAGAAATTCAATTATTTTCAAAAAAATTGCATTAAAATATTTTTAAAAACTAATTCTTAGAATTGTTTCATCAAAATTTTTTTCATTCAATTCGAACAAATTGAATAAAACTACTTTTTTAGACTTATTAAAGAATTATAAATATTTATAATTAAAATTCTTTAAAAATTTGATTATTTTTATTTTTTTTCAAAAATTCAATTTTTAAAAGATTTTACCAAATTTCAATAGTTTGGAAATTTTTTATTTTTTTTAAAGTAGTTGTAAGAATTTTTTTTTATTATAATTTTTTGAAAATATTTTACTTTAATAACTTGGGAAAAAACACGGACCGTTACAATGATTATAAAAAATTGAGTTTTTGTATTTAAATAATTAATTTCTGGAAGAAGTTTCAAAAAATTATTTTAAATAATTGATTTAGAAATGAAGTTTAGTTGAAAATTGTAGAAAATAATTGAATTCACGTAGGGTTATAATGATAATTTTTAGAAATTATTAAGATTTATAAATTTTACTCATTATCCGTAAACTTTCATATTTTTCTGTAAAAAAGAATTTTGTCAGGGATAATAATTTTAATGTCAGTAAATTGATAAACTGAAAATTGTGACTACCCTGTATATTTTTTTTATATTTTACATTTTTAATGTCTTTTTCTTAAAAAGTATTTTAATTTTCTGTTTAGTCGAACATTAGCAGAACAATCGCCATATTATGAATCATTCAAGAAGCGAAATCTTGAAGTACTTTTCTGCACAGAACCATACGATGAATTGGTTTTAATGCACTTGGGACGTTTCAATAATCGTAATCTCACTTCCGTGGAGAAGGAATTGAGACAGGATCCAGATGCAGGAAAAGACGATCAATTTGGTAAGTTTCAAAATTTTCCTCCTTTTACTTTTTTTCTTTAAAAAATTTTAAACTTTGAAGAAAAATCTCTGAATTCTGGATTAACAAACAAATAATAAAATAACAAACAGAAAAATAAAATATAACTAATAAAAATGAAACAAAATATTAACAACATTAGAAAAGAATAAAGGCGTTGATATTAACAAAGGAAGTAATTTCCGAATTTTAAGAAATGTTTCACATTTTTTTTCAATTTGGTAAAAGAGATATTTTTTTATGGAAATAATTTTTATAAAAATTTTAATTTTTTCTATTTCTCCTTTAATAGAATCAATAAATAAGGGCGAAATTGACAATTTGATAAGCTATATGAAAACAGTGTTGGACAAAAAGGCTTTTGAAGTTAAAACAACAAATCGACTCGAATCGCATCCGTGCGTTGTGACTGTTCAGGATATGGCCTCAGCGAGGCATTTTATTCGAACGCAAAGTCACAAATTGGACGAAAATTCAAGATATCTTATGCTGCAACCACGATTTGAAATTAATCCAAAACATCCGATTATACAAAAATTAGTGAAAATTAGCAGTTCAGATTCCGTTTTAGCCGAGCTTCTTACAAAACAGGTAAATATTTTAAAATATGAAATAAAACACTCTTTAAAAACAATTTTAAAACACTCTTTACAAAACGAAAATAAAATTAAACAAGTAGAAACTATTTTTAATTTTATTTATTTTAATAACAATTACAAAGTTATGAAAAAATAAATACAAGTAAAATATGATTTATTATATAAATTTACATGTTATTTATTATATTTGTTATAATTTAAAAATTTTTAGTCTAAATTTTATTAAGTTTTCCTTTCTTTTCAGTTGTTTATGAATGCGATGGTTGGCGCCGGTCTTGTCGAAGATCCACGAACATTGCTGACGAGTATGAATGAATTATTAGCGAAAGCCTTAGAGAAACATTGATTATAATAAAAAGAAAATAAGAGGTGAGAGTTCTTTACATATTTGACTGATAATTACGTTTTCTATAAATTTAAATCTTGTTACAACGAATTTTTATTTTTTACTTTCCATATATTGCATTTAAATTGAAAATTTAAATATAAAAGTGAAAAATCTATTCCACACAGTGGTTAAAATTTTTAAAAATTCTATTAAATTTCTTCAAATGAAAAATGTTCTTTTTTTAATAGATTGATTTATAAATCAAATGTTTTGATACCTACATATTAAAAATTATAACTAATTTTCCGTTTTTGTGTACAAAAAGAAAGTTAACTTCAAAATAAAAATTGTACAGTTTTTTTGTAATTCATATTTTTCACTTATTTTACCCAAGATTAAAATTTTTTTTTGGGACAAATTTGGTAAAATTTTTCGTTTTCGTATTTTTATTTAGAAGTGGAAAATAAATTTCCACTTTTTATGCACAATTTTCTTTTTAGTCAACTTCTTTAAATTTACATAAATAAATAAATATTAGGCAATCAATAAATATTGAGCAATAATTTTATTAAATTAGAAAAATTAAATTTAAAAAAGTATATTTTTCCAAATTTGTTCCGATCGAGTGAAAAATTGATAATTTTAAAGAGATTAGAGGTTTTGACCATAGAATAAAAATTGTAAATTAAATTAAAAACAAAAAAATATTTGTCTAATACAGATGCAGTTGAGAGCTATTTTTAAATTCTATTCGCCTACGCAAGGGGAATTTTGATTAAAAAGAAAAAATTCCCAATAAAGGCGGTGATCAAAACCTGTGATTTCTTCAACTTTGTTGAGTGAGTATTAAGAAAACACCATTGTTAACATTACTTTTTTGAAATGAATTTTGAAATTCTTTGATTTTACGATTTTTCTTCAAAGAGGCATGCAAAAGTTTAGATTGAAAACAAAATTTCTATAAATATTTCAGTATTTATTTTAATTCCTTTTTCTGTAAAAATTTTGCTGGATTCTTTTCTTTAATTCTTACTTAATTTATTAAATCTAAAACAACTGATATCGTTGCAGAAAGAAGTGCTAAAGGAACCTTTGCTTACATTTATTTTGAAAGGAATATTAAAATCAATTCTGAGAAATAATTATCAGTTAAAATTAAGTTTGAAAAAATCAATCTTTTTTTTATTTAAATTGTTTTTATGATTCTAATTTAAAAGAAAATTTCAATTATAATTTTTATTATAGAGTTTTGTTTATAATTTTAAAATCTACTAATTTTAAAACTTTCTATAAAGTTGATAATATTCAAACACTTTTTTATGTTTTTGATAAAATAATCAATAAAACTTAACTGTTTTCACAAATTCGTTTAAAACTCAAATTTTTGTCTGTATGATCTTATTATGATTTTGATAGTTATTTGAAAAAAACAAAATTTTCATTATTCTTTACTAGCAAGAAACTGCAAAATAAAGAAACGTGAAATGCATAAAAACAGTACATGAAAAAATGAACCGAAATTTAAAAATAAGATGACAAAATTTTTTTAAAGATTTTTTTTTGCTTGTGCAGGATACACAAAAGAAATTCTCTTTGACCTTTTTTGAATGTTAATTATTGCCGTAAAAGTAAACTCAATGAATAGTTTTTCTTTATTTGAGGAAAAAATTTACAAAAATTTGTGTTTTACATGCTATATTTTATTTATTATTTATATAATATATTTTACATGTTTATATTTTCTAAGAAAAGATAACAAAATTCAGTTTATATATTTTTTGGGGAGATTGATATTAAGAATGATACAGATTTAATGAAAGTAATAGTTGTTTGAGAGTGAATGAAGTGTTTGCTTTAAATTTCAAATACTTTACGAGAACAATAACCATTTAGTGGTTAGAGCTAAAGATAAAAAGGTGCATCACCAAAATGTTTCTTTAAGATTCACGCTTCTTTAGTTGAATAGTGGCAACATCTATAGATTGCGAGGAATCACTGACATGAGGCTTGCGGATAATAATCACATTCCTAGCCACAAGGAAAATACAAAAACTATAACAGTAGTCACGTCAGAGTTCGTGATTTGCTGATGATGTGAAAAATGATAAATTTTATCTTCATGTCCAAAATTAGCTAATTGTCAGGGTTTTAACATTAATGTTAATATTTTTTGAAAAAATCTATTTTTTCAAAGCTGTTTAGTATCTTGAAGTTTTTCTCTCTAAAGACACTAAAAGCTAGATTTAAATTTATATCAGAATTTTCATTAAACTTCCCTTAGTATAATTTTTTTTTAAACTTGTAGATTTTATTTCCCATTTGAGAAAAAACCATTCATAAGTTTAAAAAAAAGTAGTCAAAAATATTGAATACAAATAATCTTTTCAATTTTTCCTAAAAATTAATTTTATAAAGAAATTTTGTCATCCATTTTTAACAATTTTAGAGACCAATTGCCAAAGAACATGTTTTTTTAATAAGGGATTATTGCAAAGAAATCATACAGGTAAAAATAAGATAAAATTACTTAAAAATTGATTAGTTATCAAAAACAGTAGAAAGAAAATCAAAATTATTTCTCATGGAAAAAATAATATAATTATAAATAAGAAATTAGAATTATAAAATTCATAAATATCAAAAAAAAGTCTTGGTTTGAAATCAATATAACGAATTTAAAAAAAAAAGATTGATTTTAAACTGATTAGATTTATTTCTTATATAATTTGACAATACTTTTTTATAACTGTAATCATTATTGTTTTTATATTTTTAAGAATTATAATTGTTATCAATTACAATTCTTCATTTTATGACTTGACAGATGAGGTTATTTTTTCATGTTTATTGATTTTAAAGATTTATTAATTAATAATCAAATTTGTCCTCGTCAATTTAGTATATTGGCGGAAATATTTAAAAGACAGTTAATAATTACTTGACAGTTAAGGTTACTTAAAATATTATCTTAATATTGATTTCAAAAATTTATTACTAAAAATAATCAAATTCATCCACCATCATTTAGTATTTCGGTAGTAATATCAGTAAGACTGCGAATAATTTTGTTACTTGACAAGTGAGGTTATGTACACAATTTTTTTACAATTAATTATTCCTTAAAATTTTATTACTAATAATAACAATATTCAAATTTATCTGTGTATTGTCCGGCAATTGATCGGAAAAATACACTGACAATGAAATATTGGAATGCAAATTCAATTGGTGATAAACTTGCAATAGATAACATATTTCTAAATATTTTTGTATCAGAAAGACAGTTTCGTTGAAAGTTCTATGAAAAGTGTTCGCACTTAACATTGCCTTGGGATATAAATTTTTTCTTTTCAACATCAATTCTCCCTAAACCATGTCGAGTGAGAATTTTGAATTCTTTTTGTCTCACCGCTCGTTTTCAACTATTTCCATTAACTGTCAATTTACCATCTTGTTCCTTCTGACTACGAAATATGTCGAGGGCTATTTAGTATTTCGGTAGAAATATCAAATAGACTGCGAATTATTTTATTACTTGACAATGAGGTTAAATTATATATTTTTTAATTATTAATTCTAAAAAATGTATTACTAATAATCAAATTCATCTATGCCTATTTAGTATTTCAGTAGAAATATCTAATAGATAGCGGATTATTTTATTACTTGACAATAAGGTTAAATATAACAAATTTTAATGATTGATTCGAAAAAAATTTGTTACTAATAATCAAATTCATCTACGCCTATTTAGTATTTCGGTAGAAATATCTAAAAGATTGCAAATTATTTTATTACTTGACAATAAGGTTAATCGATAATTTTTTTTTATTATTGATTCTAAAAAAATTATTACTAATAATAACCAAATTTTTCTAATATTTAGGTAGAAATATCTAATAGTTAGCGGATTATTTTATTATTTGACAGTTTGAGGTTATAACTACTTTTTTTAACTAATTATTTATTTTAAAAGGCTAATTAATTAATCAAATATAATTTCACGAAATTACTAACTGTTTAGATATCCGAATTATTTTATTACTTGACAGTTTGAGGTTATATAACTTGTTTATGTTGATTTAAAAGTTACATTAACAAAAAATTAAGTCCACTTAAACTTAGTGTTAGGCTAGAAATGCCTAATATTCCAGGAGTAGGAAAAATGAGTTAGGAAAGAAACATATAAATAAACCATTTTAAGTTTATAATCAACAAATTATTATTTCATCATAATATTAAGAAACTTATTTTCATTTTAATTGTTAATCAATATAATTATCCTGTTCTATTTCGATTTTTTAAGAAATATCAGTAATGACTTAAAATGTTGCTATGAGGAAGAATTAGTTAGGAAAGAAACACATTAATAAAAATTTTTTTAATTTTAATCTATAACTCATTATAAATTCATTATAATTCATCATAATTATTATAAATATGTAATAATTTAATATTTAATTATTAATTTAATTAATTAATCCTTCATTTAATTTGAATTAAGTACATAGTTGTACTTCAAAGACGATCTTAAGATACTTTGTGGCGTTTGATATCCATTCCAAGTAAAGAAATTTTTCTTTAATTTGAAATATTTTACTGATTATTTAATTCTAAGCAAATATTTGCGTTTCACTATTTTTAACTTTCATCCAAGTCAAAGCAGACAATGCTTGTAAAAGGTTTTATAAGACCCTTACTTTTTGCAACATTAAAAATAATGTTGACTTTAATTATCTTAATAACACTAGCTCAGATTTCTAAAAAAAAAAACCTTTTTACACTTGATTAATTATATACTCATTTTTAACTCCAATTCACTTTATTCATTTTTTTCACTTACAATTAATAATACAAAAATTATTTATCAATATAAATTATTCACTTTTCAAAACGATGGAAATTAATTCATTTAAAAAAATTATAGTTCATCAATGTCTAATATAATTAATTAGCACTAGCTCAGAATTTCACCTTAGAAAACCCTTTTTTATTATTTCTAATGTTAATTTTTTAACTTTTTATATTTTCATAATTATGTACTCATATTTTGTGTAATTTAATTTCATAATTCGCAGGATTGTTAATATTCTTTTTCAAAGCTTTTATATTTGTATCAAGCAAATTTAGTTGCATTTAAAATGCAATTATAACTAAAGGATGAAATTAACTTAAAAATTTTTTTAAATGTCTGAAATTTTTTTAGTTAATTGTTCTTTTAATTTCTATATAGTTTTTTTAAATTTTTATCCTACACTCATTCATAAAAACATTTTTTTTTAATTTTTTAAAATTTTATTTTTTTCTCAAATTTTTGTGCAAAACATTGGTTCCTAGCATTAAGAGATATTGAAATAAAAATTTCTGAAAAGAAGTGGTACATTCAAAAATGTAATAAATAATATTCTGAAAAGTAAGAAATTTTGTAAGTCAATAAAGAATGAAAGTAAAAATTAAATTAACTTACGCTGATTGTGGTGTTCGATTGTTAGTAATGTTAACAATAGTTTTTCTACTACTAGATCTACGAAAATGTATAACTGTTAACTTCTGTATCATATCTTCTGTAATTACTATGTAAAATTCTACTTCGTTGTACCTCATTTGTTAATTCTGCAATAAAATTTTATGAAAAAACTGAATTTATTCTTTTTTCTGTTTTCAACAAACCTTTAATATCTACATTAAAAGCATTAGCGGAAGTATATTTTGTTTACATTGAAAATTTAATTTGTTTTAGAAGAATAAATGTCATAAGAAAGCAAAAACTAAAAAAATAATTTTAACAATTTTAATCACAGGAGATACTTTATAAGATTAATTACTTCCAATTGTAACAATTCAGATTTTATATAAATAAAAATAATTTGTCAAATTAACGATTCATAAAAAATTATTTTTTAAAATTTATTATTAATTTTTTTTAATGAATAATGACTTTGGTAATTATTATTTCTTTATTCTTTTTTAATAATTGAAGTATATTTCTTAAATTTACCGCTTCAAAAGCTACATTCAATGAAATATGAAATTGGGTTGGCAAACCTGAGTATTCGTTTGAGCCTCTTATAAAAAAAATTACATCACATTTCCTGGGAATCCCTAAACTATAAACTAAAACAGTTGGACGAAATACGCCTTCATTGTGAGAAAGAAGTTTGTGCTTTAGACAGTTTTTCGCTGCAGAGAAAGGTAAAAGGTATGGTAAAATATATTTAATATAAAATCTGATAACCAATAGTCCCACATTCGATTCAATATATTTTTGTCTTAGATTTAAGTCTTGATATACATTTAAACATTAACGAAATTTTTAATCATTTATTTATTAATTTTTATAAATGCATGTTTTTATAAGTGATCTATTTTTATAATAAAACTAGTAATTCTATATATTTTATTCTACATATAAAACAAAATTCAACATTTTATGTTTAAGTAGTAAAAAAATAAATTTTGGAACAATTTAATAATTTCAAAAAAGAACAGTAATAAATAATGGATAAAGATTAAAGAATCAGAAAAATTAATTCAAAAGCATGTAAACTATTGGTAATCACAGTAAAAGTATTTAATGACCTTCATCTCTTAGACATCTAAAATTAGAAAATAGAGACGTGTCATATGCATCTTTTTAAACGGAGAGCGGAAATTAAAATATCCTATTTTCTATACTGATTTATTTATGCTACTCTTGAATTTTAAATGACAGCATTATTTTGAGTTTTAAAAAATTATTAAACTAATGAATCTGAAATTAAATGTAAACTATTTTAATTAGCAATTTTTCTACCTTTTTATTTTTATGTCAATAAATGAATAAAAAATGTTAATTAATTTTTTTAAAATTTAAAATTTAGGGACGCATGGTTATTCCCCAAATGCGTCATTTTTCCGAACTGCACTTTTTCGAATTGTTATTATTACGAAATGTCATTTTTGCGAAATGTCATTTATACGAATTGTCATTTTTGAGAAAATATATTTTATTATTAGAATAAAATATGCAGAATGGCAGTTATTTATATTCCGTCATATGAGTTATAAGAAGTGATAAACATTGTTATAAACTATTTCTTTTAATTACTGTATTGTATGATATTTCAACACACTTAACTAACTAATGTTTTAAATTAATTGTTCTTTCAGAAAATATAATGTTCACCCATGCCGGAAATATTTGTTCTCAAAATTTGACAGAATCATCCTGTCAAACAGGTGTTCATTTTTGCGCACTTTTGTCAATGATTTTATCATTGTACAAAAGTACCAACTATAAAAAAGAAAATAATAATGAACTTAACAATACGGATTATGATTTTATAATAGTTGGAGGAGGAACAGCAGGATCTGTTTTAGCAAGTAGACTTTCTGAAATACGTGACTGGAATGTAAGTATAAAAATTTCTTTTGACAATTATTTTAGTCACCATTTGTTTCTTTAATTTAAACACCTAATATTATCCTATCTTTTCCAATTAAACAAGAATAAGGTTATCAACCTTTTGGTTGAATAAATATCCAAGTAGAGGGGGAATCCACTACCTTTACAATTATTTTTGTTCGTAGGTCACGTTAGGGGTCTTCCATAAACCACGTGGTTTATGGAAGACCCCTTACAGTTAAAGTTTAAATTAACATTTTTTAAAACTAAATATAGCAATAATCTGCACTAGAATTGAATTAAAAAATTATTTAAATATTCCAGATTTTATTACTAGAAGCTGGTTTGGAAGAACCGCAAATTACCGAAGTTCCCGCCTTCAGTTCTGCCTTATGGGGTAGTAACTTGGATTGGAACTATGTATCCCAACCGGAAGATAAAGCATGTGGATCAAGAGGAGGACGTTGTCTATTATCTCTTGGAAAGGTAAATTTTAATAGAATCTTTGTTGGAATATGCACAGAAGAATAATTTTAAATCATTTCGAATCGTATTTTAATTTTAAAATTGAATAAATATTTTATTTGTAATTATATCAGGTGCTGGGTGGTTCTAGTGCCATTAATATGATGAAATATGTCAGAGGACATAAAACAGATTATGATTCATGGGAAGAGTTGGGAAACACTGCTTGGGGTTATAAAGATGTACTCCATTATTTTAAGAAATCGGAAAATAACACAAACAACAAGGTAGAGAAAACATTTTTTTTAATAGTTGAAATTTAATTCAATTTAATTTTTTGAATAGTTCTTTTTAATCCATTCTATTCTTACAGACAACGAATTCACAGTATCATAATTCCGGAGGTTATTTAACTGTTGAAAATAGTCCCTATTTGGATGCAAATATTCAGTCAGTTTTTCAAGCCCTTATGGAAATGAATTTCACAAACGTTGATGTCAACGGCGAGGAACAATTAGGAGCAACAATTTTGCAGACTACGACAAAAGGTGGAATTCGACAAAGTACAAATACTGCTTTTCTAAAACCAATAAGATTAACGAGAAAGAATTTAAAAATATTAACAAACGTTCACGTAGTAAAACTTATAATTGACGAAAATAAGAATATAACGGGAGTTATATATAAAGACAATGAGGGGAAATTAAATAGAGTTTTTTCTAAAAAAGAAACTATACTGTCGGCTGGAGTATTTAATACACCAAAGATTTTATTGCTTTCTGGAATAGGAGAAAAAGAGGAATTAGAAAAACATCAAATTGATGTAATTGTTGATTTGCCAGGTGTTGGGAAAAATTTACAAGATCACGTCAGACTTAATGCTTTATATTTCCAATTACCAGGGGAATTATCGAGGGAAAAATCCTTAATGAATAAGAAAGAAGATTTAGCTAGGTATTTTAATGAGCGTCAAGGACCCTTAACATCTATAGGTTTGAATTTGGTTTGTGCCTTTGCGCAAACTAAATACGAAAAAAGATTAAAAGTGCCGGATGTAAAATTTGTATTTTCTGGAACACTTACCGAGCGTTTATTCAATGAATCAATTTGTAAATCGCCGCAAATATTAACCTATTACGATGCTTTTAGTTTAAATATAGAACTCCAAGCTCCAGAAAGTAGAGGCTTTTTACAACTAAATAGTACAGATCCAGTTTGGGGGGCTCCCGAAATTAATTTAAATTATTTTAATAATTCTAAAGATCTAGACCTTCTAATGGAGGCAATTAGGATAGGTATGAAAATTAATACAACAAAAATAGTTGAGAGTCGTAAATTTCAATTATTTCAACGTCCCGGTTGTGAAGAATGGAATTTTAACACATACGATTATTGGATGTGTTATATAAAAAAATATGCCGATGCAGGATACCATTTTGTAGGTACTTGTAAAATGGGTCCTAAAAATGATTCGAATGCGGTTGTTGATCCTAGATTGCGGGTCTACGGAGTCGAAAGATTAAGAGTAGTAGACGCTTCAATTATGCCCATAATCCCAAGGGGAAATACAAATGCCCCAACAATTATGATAGCCGAAAAGGCTGCCGATATGATAAAGGAAGATTGGATGAGTAAGTAAACATATGTTTACAACTTTTTATAGGTTTTTTTTACCATATGTTCCGAACCTTTTTGAGAAAACCTCAATTCTTAAAAATGATAGCATAAATCCATTCCTTGCAAAAATAATAACATGAACCTTAATTTTGTTAAAGGCAAGGATAAAAATGTAAAATCTAAAAATACCAATACTGTTTATAAAATTGTGAGAATTGCTCTTTTGATTGGAACAATTCTATAATATTAGATAGAGAAACCAACTACAAAAAACGTTTGATATAAGAAATGATCCACATTAATTTACAAGAAAAACCCGATTAATAAAAAGGAAGATGTACAAAATCTTAAAAATTGCTATAATCAATATAACTATTTGTAACTAATTTTCATGTTTTCTAAGAATGTATTTTGATTTAATTATATTTTTTAAAAAATAAACTGTAGTTTCTGTGGAGGGCATCCGAAGAAATTTTTGTTCTTTTATTTACATATTTACTGACTCGGAATGATCGTTAAATTCAATGCTTTATCAAATAATTAAAACAACCGAGTGATAAAATCAAATATTTTTTATAACTGCGAATAACAGAAAAAATATTCCATTTTGTATTTTAAACTACGTAAAGTATTAGAATTAAGTCAGGGCCATTTTCATCTACAGATACCTGCACCGACATTTATCGACTAGTTTTTATCAGAACTCTGGATCTGTACTGTAAATTTGATGTAATCAAAATCACATGTCAATTAATATTAATAAATGCTGTAATCTCATTCTCCAAGGGTACATACAGAAATAAATTTATTTTATTGAATAATAATCCTAGTTATTTAATTTTAAAGTTATAAAATTAAAAAAGAAAATTATTCAGTGTAATTAAGGTCAAAGAATGCGTCACCAAAATCACGGTAATAGTGAACAAGGAAAATTTGTTTGCACATAAATATTTCATTTTATTTACTTTTTCGTTAGAGAACAGAAATGTTTTCCTATCATACACTTTAAATGCAGAATCTTATCGTCTTTATTTTCCTGTTAGGATTCTATTAATCGTCTTTAAGTCGAACAAGAAGCATATTCAGCACTGTACCTTGAAATCTTTTTTATCCAGTTTGCAAAATTACTACCAATCATAAAAAAATGTGTTGGATTCCTGAAAAATTATCAGATCAATGTTTTAATAATACTGTAAGTTCTGTTTGTCAACCATCGACATTTTTGTTTTTGAAACTTATTTACGATCTTTTTGGCTCATCAACATGTAAAGCGAAACCAAGAAAGAATATTGCTAAAGAGTACGACTTCATAATTATTGGAGGTGGTTCTGCGGGATGTGTTCTCGCAAATCGACTAAGTGAAATAAAAGATTGGAATGTACGTAAATGTTAATAAATATTTTTGTTCAAGTGTTGCCATTGTTGAAAAAAAAACTTTAAAAATATTCTTAAAGTGATGTAAATAGTTAGTAATTTCAGAAAATGGATTGTTTAGAAGTACATAAGGTACATATGTTTATAAAATTTTGATTAGGTTCTGTTCTATTGATTTAGGTTCTATTACTAGAGGCAGGTGTGGAAGAACCAATGGTAACTGACGTACCAGCTTTTGCCAATATACTTCAACGTACAAACATTGATTGGGATTTTAAAGCACAGGAAGAAAATACATCATGTTTGTTAAACAGAGGCTGCACATGGTCGTATGGAAAGGTCGAAATAATTTAAATGCTCTATTACAAAAAACAATTTCGAAATTCAAAAGACAGAATTCTTTCAAAATTTAGGTATTAGGGGGGTCTAGTTCAATCAGTGGAATGCTGTACGTAAGAGGAAATCGAATTGATTATGACGCTTGGGCGAATTTAGGTAACATCGGTTGGAGTTATGAAGATGTACTGCATTATTTCAAGAAATCAGAAGACAATAGAGATGAGACGGTATTTTTAAAATTCAATACCTTCCCTTTCCTAAAATCTAGCATATTTGAATATTCTAAATTTAAACCGAGAAATACAGCATAAATATTATTCCAGATAGTGTACAATAATCATCATTATCACAGTACAGGAGGATATCAGTCAGTGGAAAAATTATCATACCAGGATCAGCATACAAAAAATCTAATGGAAGCCAGCAAACAAATGGGTTACAGAGTATTGGATGTGAATGGAGAACAACAATTAGGAGCAATGGTTCTTCAGGCTACATCCAATGGAGGAAGACGTCAAAGTTCAAATAAAGCTTTTATTGAACCGATTAGAACAAAGCGAGCTAATTTAGTTATAGAAACCGAGGCGTACGTTACACGAATACTAATTGATCGAAAGACGAAAAAAGCCTATGGTGTTGAGTATACATCACCAGGAAGCAATATGAAAAAAATGGTGAAAGCGCGAAAGGAAATCATTTTATCAGCAGGAGCTATAAAGTCACCTCAGTTATTGATGGTTTCTGGTATAGGTCCAACTGCAGAACTTAAAAAACACAACATTGAAGTCATTTATAATTCGGCAGTGGGGAGAAATCTCCAGGATCATGTGACATTCACGGGAATCTACATCCTTCTAAATCATACAGACAGGACATTAGAGCAGAAGAAAGAAGACTTACGCACATTTCTAAAAAATCAAAAGGGACCCTTGTCGTCAATAGGTCCTCAAATAATATCAATTTTTGGTCGAACGATTTTTGAAAAACAAAATGCACCTGACATTCAATTTCTTTTTATAGGAACAAAGATTAAGGATCTAGATCTAAGTCCAATAATGAGTTACTATGACTCTATTCTCTTTTATCCGACATTATTGACTCCTAAGAGTAGAGGGACTATAAAACTTAATGAAACAGATCCTGTATGGGGTTCACCTGTTATTCATCCAGGATATCTTACGAATAAGGAAGACACTGACCGACTATTAAAGGCCATAAGAATGTGTCTTCAATTCTTTGGGACTAAGAGTTTCATGGACAATAACTATCGATTGTACGATACTCCCCAATCGCCTTGTGATAATTTAAGATTGAATAGTGATGAATATTGGATTTGTTTGTTAAGAGCGAAAACAGTGCCTGGTTCTCATGCAGCTGGTTCTTGTAAAATGGGACCAAAAAATGATCCTGAAGCTGTCGTGGATTCGAGATTACGAGTGTATGGGGTCAAAAGATTACGAGTTGTCGATGCATCTATTATGCCTATTATACCTCGTGGAAATACTCATGCCCCTACTGTTATGATTGCTGAAAAAGCTAGTGATTTAATAAAAGACGATTGGTATTTCAGATAATAGGTTTTGAAAAATTGGGGAAAAGTTCAACCTTACAATATTTTTAAACTATTTTTGCAAAACTGTCACAACAAAAACTACTTATGCAAACCTTAATTATAGACCTATAGCTAATAGTAACTGTGCTAAAATGTTTGAATTCTGTGACACACCAACTTTTAATTCTGCTTTTTTTGTTTTCGAATTTCAAGATAGCTGCATCGAAAGATTAACAATAACTAATTTAACTAATTTATTTACGAGCAAAAATAAAGTATATACGGATTTAGAAAGAAAGGATATAAAAAGAGGGACATAAAAAGGGTTACAGAAATTACATAATTTTTTGCAGTACTTTTATAATTTATTTATAAAATAATAAATTAAAAAATAGAAAATATTTTACAGTGCAGTGATTTAAATATAAATTTAATGGTATTTCTTCAATTAAAACTTCCATTTACCTTGGATTCCAATGTAAGGATCCATACTGTGTCCGGGATACTTGATGCCACCACCAGTGACGCTAAATTGACGACTCTCTCGATCACTCACTGGTTTCTGCCCTGGATTTGCTTCTCTCTTGAAACGCCATTGTCCTTGGACTCCAACGGTAGGCTCCCAGTTACGCCCTGGGTACCTGACGCCACCACCAGTGGCACTGAAGTGACCGTGTTTGTTTTCGAATACTTTGTGTTTACCCACATAGCACAATAGTATGAGGTAAGGTTATGTTGAATACTAATCGTAAGGCACATAAGGTTACACGATATTGCTGTGGTAGACCTAAGGTGAACTAAAAACTTCCGCCATGGAGGTGAGGTTACATGTTAGGGTGTGGTGACTATATATGATAAGGCCATGGTAACCTTACACGTTAAGGTTGAGGTAACGTTACATGTTAAGGTTGAGGTAAGGTTACATGTTAAGGTTGAGGTAACGTTACATGTTAAGGTTGAGGTAAGGTTACATGTCAAGGCTGAGGTAAGGTAATTATTAAGTTGTAAGGTTGAGGTAAGGTTAAGGTAAGGTTGTGATAAGTTTACCAGTTATGGAAAATATTGAAAAAATAATTAATAAATAAATATTCAATTAAAATGTTAAGTTTGTTGCTCTTCTCTATTTTGGAAACCTGACATGAAGCAGAAAATTTTGAAAACAAATTTGGGGGGACTGGGATTCGAACCCGGGATCGGCGCGCATAAACCTATCATTCTAACTAACTGAGCTAAGTAGAGAACTGGCAGAAGGAAAATTAATGTTGCCTTTAAGGTGAACCAAGAAGATGATTAACTCCTTAAAGGCAACATTAATTTTCCTTCTGCCAGTTCTCTACTTAGCTCAGTTAGTTAGAATGATAGGTTTATGCGCGCCGATCCCGGGTTCGAATCCCAGTCCCCCCAAATTTGTTTTCAAAATTTTCTGCTTCATGTCAGGTTTCCAAAATAGAGAAGAGCAACACACTTAACATTTTAATTGAATATTTATTTATTAATTATTTTTTCAATATTTTCTATAACTGGTAAACTTATCACAACCTTACCTCAACCTTACAACTTAATAATTACCTTACCTCAGCCTTGACATGTAACCTTACCTCAACCTTAACATGTAACGTTACCTCAACCTTAACATGTAACCTTACATCAACCTTAACATGTAACGTTACCTCAACCTTAACGTGTAAGGTTACCATGGCCTTATCATATATAGTCACCACACCCTAACATGTAACCTTACCTCCATGGCGGAAGTTTTTAGTTCACCTCAGGTCTACCACAGCAATATCGTGTAACCTTATGAGCCTTACGATTAGTACTCAACATAACCTTACCTCATACTATTGTGCTATGTGGGTATAGTCAACATTGTAAGTTGGACGACGCTCTGGACCACTCAATGGTTTCTGGAATCCAAAACTGGCGGATCCTTGAGGATTCGCTTCCCTTGCATAGCGATGTGGTTTAGGTGGTGGTGGACGATTCTGTAATGAAAAAAAGTTATTTTAATAAAATCTCTGAACATTCTACTCAATATATTATTAGCTCTATTCTCTAGGTTGTCTCTATTATTTGTAGTTACTTATTTGTATGATGCTTTAGATTGATATATTTCATTAACCAAAGAGTAATTATTACAACTTACAATTAAGACTGGTGGTCGCTCTCGCCTTGGTAGCCCTGCAAGGGTTAATGAAAGACTAGTCGCTACAAGAGCAAATAGAAATATTAACTTCACCATTTTCTTTTCACAGTATTAGAAAATTATATTTTTGGAAAGTGTAATGTTCCTTTCACGGTTACCACGAGTTTGATCATTTTAGTTACTGTTCAAGTATTTATATACAAATTTTTATGAAACAAAAACGTATGCAAATTGTTTTTGGGGATCCACTTAAGTTTCCTTACGTCCAGGGATTCACTCATATCAAATGTAATCCGAATGAATTTGCAAACGGAAATTATGGGAATTACCAGAAATTTACGCGTATATATCGCAAGTTGTTATCTCATTACCACGCTTATTTAACTTTTTATTTTTATTTATGATTTTATGCCAGTAGCAAAATGTATAGTTTTTATTATATAAATCAACAGAAAAGATAGAGTCAATGCTATTTTCTTTATTAACGATATTTTTATCTGCATATATAGTAGACTTCTTTGTCTTTGTAGTATACATATATATCATATTATTAATTTATGATTTGTTTATCTTGTGCTTTTCCTCTTGCAACTTATAATGAATGTTTTGCTGTTTGCACAATTGTGTGTATAAACATTATCACTAATAAGAAGAAAGAGTAATAAAATGTGTTACATAATTTTTAATATTATTTCTGTGTGGTGTTTTCAGCTGATGCTTTTGAATTCAATTAGTTCATTCACATTACTATATTTTGAAACGAGTAAATCCCTGGATGAAGGAAATTAAGTGATTCCCCACAGAAGAAATTGCAGACATTTTTTTTTATTAATTTTCGTATATAAATTGTTGGACAAAATTAAAATGATCACAATTGAGGTAGCATTACAAGAAGCAATACAGTTGGTAATTACTTTTTATAATATTAAATACTACGCAAGTTAAACAAGTTCTTAAAACTAAATAGATATACTTAAAAATAATTATTAAAATAGTCAATATTATAATTAAATACCATAAACTTATTTTTGCAATAAAATTATAAATTACTTTCCTAGAGAAAAGTGTTTTCTATATTCTTCAACATAATTTATACACATTTGATAAAAAATAAGGTCAAATAATATTAAATATAATCTTATTTTCAGATACTGAAAAGAAAATGGCGAAATTAATTTTTCTACTAGCTGTTGTTGCAACGTGCCTTTCTTTAACCCTTGCAGGTTTACCAAGACGAGAACGACCACCAGTCTTAATTGTAAGTTGTAGTAATAACTACTCTTTGGTTAATGAATTATATCAATCTAAAGCATCATACAAATAAGTAACTACAAATAATAGAGACAACCTAGAGAATAGAGCTAATAATATATTGAGTAGAATGTTCAGAGATTTTATTAAAATACCTTTTTTCGTTACAGAATCGTCCACCACCACCTAAACCACATCGTTATGCAAGGGAAGCGAATCCTCAAGGATCCGCCAGTTTTGGATTCCAGAAACCATTGAGTGGTCCAGAACGTCGTCCAACTTACAATGTTGACTATAATCACAAAGTATTCGAAAACAAACACGGTCACTTCAGTGCCACTGGTGGAGGCGTCAGGTACCCAGGGCGTAACTGGGAGCCTACCGTTGGGGTCCAAGGACAATGGCGTTTCAGGAGAGAAGCCAATCCTCAAGGATCCGCCAGTTTTGGATTCCAGAAACCATTGAGTGGTCCAGAACGTCGTCCAACTTACAATGTTGACTATAATCACAAAGTATTCGAAAACAAACACGGTCACTTTAGCGCTACCGGCGGTGGCGTCAGGTACCCAGGGCGTAGCTGGGAACCTACAGTGGGAGTCCAAGGTCAATGGAGATTCTAATCACAATACTTAAAGATTCTATTTATTAATTCAATACATTGGAGACTGAAGAATATTTATGATTTTTTACATTTATCAGTTTATAAATAAATTTGCTAAAATATCAAATCAAAAGACTTTTTACTTTAAGGGGTTACCCCCACTTGTAGCGCAAAAAAATAAGCCTTTTTTATGAATTTTTTTAAAGAAAACTACAAAACCTTTTTAATCTATAACTATATCATCTTAAAGAACACATATTGAAGAACTTTTAGTAATTTTTTTGTTAAAAAATATTACATAGTTAAGTGTCAAACTGCCGTCAACAAAATAATATTTTTATTTATACGGTTTGCGGTGACCAACATTGCGGCGAAGTGAATCATCGGAATCAAAAAATGTGGATAAATTTAGTCAAATATGAGTATAAACTAGTCTTTAATCGAAGGATTTAAAAAAATATTTATTTTTCACAAAATGGCTGACAGTCTAAGTTAAAAGTTCGATTTTAACGAAAAAAAACGTCCGTTTTTTGGCTATAAAACGGACATTTTTTTTCGAAAAAGAAAATCGAACGATTAAAGACTACATTTTTATGTATTAAATAAGCCTGCAAAATTTCAAGAAGATCGGTTCATTAGTGTTTGAGTAATCTTGGTCACCGACTTCAGAAATGCCATTTCGAGAAAAGTTTCAATTTCAGTTTCCACGAAGAAAATAATTTTTTTGTAAAGTTACATAGAATCAACTCCGGTAAGTGGGAGTACGTAATAGTTTGGTTTCCAGAAGTAGGCTGAAAAGTCATGGTGGTAATTAAAAAAAAGATATTCATTTTATCGATGCATATATGTATATACAAATCAGTATATATCAGTCTCTTTCGTCTCTTTCAAAGCTCATATCTCAGTCAATTTTGTTGGAATTGACTTGAAATTTTCAGGACATACTTTCAGTTACTTATGCTTCAAAAAAATGCAATAAAAGAAAAATCGATTTTTTCAAAGTTGCAAGTGGGGGTAACCCCTTAACACTCTAATATTTATTGCACCTGCGATTTTGAATTAGGGTTAGTTTTTTTGAAATATACTTTTCGATCAATTCCAAAAGCTGTTATTGCAATTTCCTTTACAATTGGTGCCCGAAATGAATCTGTAAAAATTATTGTTTTAAACATGTAAAATAAAGTTTCTTTTAAACGTTTCTATTGAACTATCTTTCTACAAAGAAGGTATACTTACCTCTTGTTGGTAACAGTCGATTTCTATCACTGTTCAGAATTCTTACTGCTCAAAGTAACATTACAGAAAGCTTATATATGGCTAGCTTATTCTATTATGGATGGAACATTTCAAGCTTGCGCTGCATTATTACGTGATATCTGGAGATTTATATAACAATAGGAAGCAAAAGTAAAATTATTTTCAGTGACCTTTATGTTCCCTCTTGCTATAATTTTCTATAAGTATACTTTATTAAAAGCGACCTTTACGAATTAAGTTATTTTGTATCTTTTACATCTGTCATTGTAGATTCTTAATTAATAACTTGAAAACAATTAATTGCGTGATACACATTTTTGAACGAAATTAACCTATTCACGTAAAATAATTACAAATTTCTTCTTTTGTACAGCTGTAATAAGATGATACGTAATTATTAACATTAAAAAGTAATTAGCGAATATTAATGTTTACGAACAAACTTATTAGTAATCTTATATGATGCTCTCTGATGACTTTAAAATTTATATTCATGTACCGAGTGTTCTAAAAATTTTACAAGTACAATTACTACACATGTAAAATTTACTTACCTTATTTAGTTATTTTTCTATTTTCTTATTTTTATTCTTTGATTTTCAATATTTACACACTTACACTAAAGGATGTTTTTATATATCAATATATAGATTTTACATATGAGAGGGAAAGGAACAGAAAACGGAAAATTACAGAATATATTTCTATCCTTTTCTCTCCCACGTTCAAGTATAAGCAAAGTACTGTTGTTGGTACCTAAACTTTAATTTACAGTTTCATAATTAATATAATTATAATTATTATATAATTATAGAAACTATAATGACAATTATGCCAAAGTGTAATTAATAATAATTATAATTACTATAATTATTATAATTATAACAAATAATTAATATTAACAATAATTAAAATTAATATATAATTTATATAATTTCAATTATTATATTAATATACCTAAAATTTAAAAAATTATTATTCTTAAATTTTTACTCGATTTTCGTAATTTTACAATAAAATTAAAAGTATAATTAAATTGAAATTTTTTTTGTTATCACCCGACATATAATATTACAGGAGGGGAATTCATTCAATTCAAGTTTGCTCGCTCCAATACTTTTCACGCTGGAGAGATGTAAAGAAGATAAGGAGACTTATATTCATTTAGTAACAACAAAAATTATCCCACACGCTTTTAAAAGCGCCAACGTAGCCGTCCATATTATTTATTATCATCTCTTCTTTTTTAATTAAATAAATATTTTTATTTTTTAACTATTACATTTTTTATAATTGCCAGTGTATTTTGATTTTTATTTTTAATAAAAAAAAAACAAGTGATAAAGTGACAAAATAACAGGAAAATAAAGGAATATTTTAACGACAATTTTAAAGATGAATGCTAATATCGAGGTATGTCGACCTGTTTTTCTAAACAGTGAAAAAGTATATTATAAATTTTCCCTATCTTAAGAATTTTTATCTTTGAAAAAATTAACAAATTTTTATATTTTTTCAAATGAATTTAATTTTAAAAATAATTTTCTTTTTCATTTTATAATTTTTAGGTTAGAAATTGGTTTTATTTCTATCGTTTCTATCATTTCTATATTTTTATAGATTTATAACATGAATAGAGTGAAGGAAATTTTTTTCCTCTTGAATCATCGATATTAAATCGTCGATGTTAAATTTTTTGCCTCTATTTATTGACTGTTAATGCTTTTAATTAATCATTTATAGAAGGTCACAAAAGTTGAGTTTGCAAAGATAAACAAATTTGTCTGTTTTCTTATTTTACCGCTAGGAGAAGCAATTCCTTTATAGCCGCGAAATACGAAGAGGAAAAATTGGGAAAAATTGCAGAAGAAAAATTCTCTTTTATCATTTGGGATAATTTTTCCAAAATTAGAATATTGGAGAATATTTTTCTTTAAACGAAAAGAATAATACAATGGAAGGAGAACAAAATTTTGCAGTATTTCGATGATTTCGATATAAAAAATATTTTCGTAATTTTATTTTATCCTTCACGTACCTTAATTTTCAATTATAAAATTAATTTTCCTAGAATATATTTATTTATTGAGAAAAAATTGCCTTTTTTTTGCCTAATTTCGTCAAAAAAAAAAAAAAAAATTCTTTGGACCCTATTCGAAAGTTAAATACCGATTTAACTTTGTATCTCTTATTTTAAACAATGTGCGCCTAGAAATGGTTCTAATAATAAATTTTCTAGCCGTTCCTGGCTGATGCCGGGCGTCTGCTTTCTAATAGTCTCTGAGAGTTATATTATTAACATGGATGAAATTTTCTCACACGTTTCATTCATATCGACCAATGGAGTTTAATTTCATCACATTCGTCGTGTTTCACTTTCTTTTAATTTGAAATTTTTAGAAAAATAAAAATTCCCGAGTATTTATATATAATTGCTTTTAATTCGCGATCGATCTTGACCTTTGTCAACAAGGAAATTCTAACTAAGAGTGGGTGAAGGGGTGAGAGAGGGAGATATACAGAAAGTGTGACCGTGACCACGTGTAAAATTTTCGAGTTACTCTTTTTCAATGACAAGTTCAAGATCTTTGGTAATGTATTATACATTCCATGACCACATTGCTTTTCGTTATTTCATTCAACTTTTGTTTTCTTCGACAAATATAGGACTATTATTGCTAATCTTTCGTTTCTATCTCGCGCACAAATATTTGATTCTCATTCTTGGAATTCTAACCTCAAAATAGTTTCAAATTATATAGTTATAAATAACAAATTAAATGACAAATATCATAATGCTATTACTAATCATTTAACTAATTTTAATAGTGATTCCTCTCTACATTTTGTAAAATGGGATGATTTTCATATTTTAGATGTTAAACCAAATCTTAACAAACGATTAGTGTCAGAAATGTTTTTCATAAAAAAAGAAGGAGAGAATATAGTTTAAATAAAATGACCGACTTGGATAATTTTGATAAATCGTACGAAATGATTTTGAATTTTTTTTTTCCAGCAATTTAACGTAATAAATACTCATTGAGTTTCATTCTCTGTTCTTATTTAATTTATTGTTTTTGTTTTTCTCTGTTTAATAAATGTTCATTGTAATGATTAGATAGAGTTTGGAGGACTTTTTTTAAATTTTGACTATTTTTTCTTTTTATTATTATTTCGAAACGTTGGAGTAAATAAATATTTTATATTCATTGTCCGAATGTTTTCGTTTAATTTGCCTTAATTTTCAAATTGTTTCTGCTTTCTGCTTTTAAATACTGCATAATACTATTTTTATTTGAATAAGAAAAAAAAAATTAAAATCTATAATTCTCGAATGTTTTGAAAAAACTTTTCATGTTTTTTACGTTTCTTTTTAGTAGACCATTGTTTAGAAATCATTTTGAACAGAGAAACAAATTTATCATTTAATTTTTGTTATTTTACTATTGAACTGTAAAATTCACTGTAGTAACTAATTTTTTAATAGAATTCGCTGTCGAGTTACTGAAAAAAAATGTCAATTTTTTTTATAATAATTTATTCATTACAATAACCTAATAACCTTATATTCTGATGTTTATCTAACGCAAAATACATTTTATCTTATCACATAAAATATTTTACGATTTAATTATATATTTTTGCATATTTTACTAGAGGAAAGAATATTATAAATAATCTTTGAATACTTTAAAAATGAAAAAAATTTGTTTTTTACCAACTTATGTTAAACACGAATTTTAAATTTATTATACATAATAGGGTAAAAATTTTTTTTTGTTTTCAAATAAAATAAAAATATTAATACTCAGGTCCTGTAAAAAATGAAAAATTTATAAAAGAAATATAATTATTATGTAATAAAGAAAAATTTTAACACAACCATTTTTTAAATGCTAAATATTTTTATTTAATATTAATTATATTCATTTTATTTACTTATCTGAATGTATATTTTATTTTAATTAATTAATTTAAAATTTTAATCTCGATGCGAGAAATGAAAATTTAACCGAATAGGAAAATTAAATAGTATTAAGACAAATGATATTTTATTTAAATGACATAAAAAATATTTAGATACCTATTAATTGCGAGTTTTGAAGGTGGAAATTTTTATTGGAAATATTTTCAGATGTTACCAGTTTTGGCGGCGGCTGGTGCAGTTGTTATTATTGGAATAGGAGTAAAGCTCTACCTCTCATATATACCTGGTAAAAATAAAAAGGTGAAAATACTTTTAGAGGATCCTGTTGTTAAATACAGTCTTCCATTGATAAAAAAAGAAGTTATTAGCCATGACACGAGGAAATTTCGTTTTGGCCTTCCATCCGATGAACACGTTCTGGGACTTCCAATTGGTCAACATATACATTTAACAGCAAAAATTAACGACGAAGTTGTTATTCGTTCCTATACTCCCGTATCCAGTGATGATGATAAAGGATATGTTGATCTTGTCGTTAAAGTAATTCAATTTAATTATTTTTGAAAATTTCTAATAAAATTCTTAGCAACTTCATTATTATTTTCATAAATAATAAAATTCATCGCCTAGGTTTTCAAATTAATTTTTAATACAATTTTACAGGAATTGCTCGAAAAAATGTAATTATTCTTAAATATTTAATTTCAATTCCTCGAAAAAATGTTTTTTTTTTAAATTCTTTGGAAGAATTCAAAATTGAATATTTATTTTCTTTTTTAAAGGTCTACTTAAAAAATATTCATCCAAAATTCCCTCAAGGAGGAAAAATGTCTCAGTATTTGGAAAATTTATCCGTCTCGGATACTGTTGACTTTCGAGGACCATCTGGACGTCTTGTCTATAAAGGCGAAGGCACATTTTCGATTAAACTTTTAAGAAAGGAACCTCCTGTAGAATACAATGTTAAAAAGGTAAATAATTTCTTTGTAATTTATGAAAAAGCAAAGTTTTCAACTAAATTTAATTTACTTTAAAAGTAAGTAAAAATTTATTTTTAAAAGGAAAAGGTAAAATTTGGTTAGTTCTGATTTTAAATTTTGATTATAATAAATAATAGAAGACCACTCAGAACGCTCAAACTCCCATTACTATTTGCACAAACTGCAAATAGCGAACGATCCTCGAGTACTGGAAAAATCATAAGAATGATCTCGCCAGCAGCCTCTCACGCTCAGAGAGAAGAGCTACTGCTCATCATCGTGGCTGCATCGACTCCACTTTTGGGTAGAGAGGACGTGAAGATATACTACAGAAATGATCCTGTGAAGTATGATCTTGTCTTTTCGTCGTTTCGCCTCGACTTATATACTACTCAAAACGCGTCTCGCCTGCGAGAGAACTCACAAGAGGCCCTCTGTCGAGCGCCACTCCAACACCCTCCCCCCACCACTTTCCACGCGCCAAATTCAAATTCAGAGCAAATTAATTTTTAACTTGTTTAATTTAATTTTTCTTAAATATTTCAAAATTTATTCAATTTTAAAAGAGTTGCGTCTACAATTTTTATAAATAAATAAACTTAAAAGAATTTTAATTAGAAATTTTAGAAAATTTCAATTTTGAATGAATGAATTAAATAATAAAAATTTCACAGGAATTCTATATATTATTTACAAATTCTTTAAAATTTCTTCGCAATAATTCAATTCTTTTCAAAAATAATAAATTTTGTGACAAGAATTCAATTATTTACAAATTCTTTATTTAAATTTCTATTAGCAATAATTCAATTATTCTGCATAAGTAATAAATTCTTTACAAGAATTCAATTAATTTTCACAAATAATAAAATTCTTGTCAGAAATTCAAATTATTATATTATAAAAAAAAATTAAATGAAATTCTTCGCAAGAATTCAATTATTTCCAAAAAATAATACATTTTGTGACACAAATTCAATTAATTTTATAAATATTTTAATAAAATTCTGGACAAGAATTCAATTATTATATTAAAAATTTCAATTTCTTTGCAAGAATTCAATTATTTTTATAAATAACAACCTTTTTTTTACAGAGATCGAATTACTTTTATAAATAATAAATTTTCAGAATGGAATTTAATTAATTTTAAATATTTTGATAAAATCCATTAAAATAATTCAATTATTTTCATAAATAATAAAATTTATTCTTGACAGGAATTCAATTATTTAAAAGAATTTTTTTTTAAATTCTCCGTAGAAATTTAATTATATTCACAAATAATAAAATTACAGGCAAGAATTCAATTATTTTCAAGACATTTGTTAATAATATTTGACTTGAAATGTTTCAATTATTTTTAAAAATTCAGAGGAAGTTAATTATTTTTAAATATTTTAATAAAATTCTTGTGAGAAATTCAATTATTATTAAAAATTTTAATGAAATGCTTTGCAAGAATTATAATATTTTCATAAGTAATCAAATTCTTTGTAGGATTTTTTAAGTATTTTCATAAATAATAAAACTCTTGTCAGAAATTTAATTATTAATTAAAAATTTTAACGAAATGCTTTGCAAGAATTTAAATATTTTTCTAAATAATAAATTTTTAGTCAAGAATTCAATTAATTTTCAATATTCTCATAAAATTCTTAACAATTATTCAATTATTTTTATAAATTATCAAATTTTTAACAGAGATTCAATTATTTTCATAAATAATAAAAAAACTTTATATAGGTTTACAATTACTTTATAAATAATAAAACTCATCGCAGAATTTCAATTACTTTTTTAATACAAATTTTAATAGAATTTCTTGAAAAATGCAATTATTCTTCAAAAATTTAATTATTTTCAAAAATTTTAATAAAAATTCTTTGAATTTTGCAAAGAGTTTTATTAAAATTCATGAAAATAATTGAATTTTTCAATAAATTTAAAAAGAAATCCTGAAAATTGAATTTAGACAAGAATTTTGATTAAAATTCCTAAAAATAATTGAATTTTGTAATGAATTATTTAAAAATTCCTGAAAATTGGATTTAGACAAAAATTTTATTAAAATTCATGAAAACAATTGAATTTTGCAACGAATTTTAATAAAATTCCTGAAAATTGAATTTAGACAAAAATTTTATTAAAAGTTCCGAAAATAATTGAATTTTGCAATAAATTTTTTTAAAATTCCTAAAAAATGGAATTTAGACATAAATTTTTATCAAAATTTATGATAATAACTGAATTTTGCAACGAATTTTAATAAAAATTCTCTAAAATAATTAAATTTTGCAAATAAATTTATTAAGCAAATAAATAATTGAGTTTTTAAAAAATATTGAAAAAATAATCAAATTTTTGATGAATAATTTCTCAAAAATTCTAAAATAGTAAATTTTTAAAAATTTTAAATTACATTGTCAGAGAATTACTTTTTTCAAAACAATTTTAATATTTTCATTTTTTATCGAATTTACACTTGAAGATTATTCATTAAAATTTTTAAAAATTCAATTATTTCCAAAATTTTCAATAAAAATTCTATAATAGTTCATTTTCAAAAATTATAATAAAATACTTGAAAAAAAGGATTTATTTTCAATTATATTTTTACTAAATTTTAATTATTCAAAATCTTTTTAATCAGTATATTTCAAAAATTTAATTAGAAAAAATTTTCAAAAATTATTTTTGTAAGATTTATCTACAGCTATTTTTTATACTGCGGGTAAAAATAAAAAAAAATTGCAGCATTTTATATTAAAAATATGGTATTTTGTCGTAAAATTTGGAAGAAAAGTCGAAAATGTCGCAATTTTTTAATATAAATCGATAAAAGTCGCATTATTTGAAAATAGTCGAAAAAAGTCGAAAAAATCAATACCCGAGGACTGTAAATATAACAATTCGGAATACATTATTATATATGAAAGTTCCATGTATTTGTAAAAATTTATTGGTATTATTTTTTACCCTGTAAATTGACAAAAAATGAAAAAACACGATGAAAATGAAATGAACACGAATTATTGTTAATTAATTAATTAATAGAATTTCATAAAAGTGTTTAAAGAAAAAGAAAAAAAAATCTATATTAAATTGAATTTCCAGGTCGTCATGTTGGCCGGCGGTACAGGAATCACTCCAATGCTACAATTAATTCGTGCAATGATCAAGAATCCCAAGGATCAAACTCAAGCATCATTATTATTCGCCAATCAAACTGAGAAGGACATTCTTTTGCGCAAGGAACTCGAGGAAATTGCAAAAAAACAGTCGCAACGCTTTAAACTTTGGTTCACGCTCGATACAAGCAGCGAGGGTTGGAATTACAGTACGGGTCACATTAGCGCTGAAATGATATCCGAACACATGTTCCCAGCATCGTCGGACACCATTGTCCTCATGTGCGGACCACCACCAATGATCAATTACGCCTGCACGCCAAATCTCGATAAACTCGGTTACGATCCAAAATTACGCTTCGCCTACTAAAAATTTAGTCTCTTCAAATTTAATTTATAAATATTTTTAAAGAAAAAAAAAAGTTACCTTTTTGTATAGATAGAACCAAAAAAAAAGACCTCGATATAAAAGCATTTATTTCCATTGTGAAAGAATTTTTTCTTGCGAATAAAAAAAAAAATCCTATTTAAGGAAAATTTGGTGCTGCTTTGACAATTTTTTGTAAATTTCTTATTTTTTTTCGCATTAACATCGAAAATGATTTTTAAATCAAACGATTATCAATTTCTTTTTTTTGCATTGACGCCGTAACTGATTTTTAAAGTATCAATTATCAATTAAATTCGTTTTTATTTTTTTTCTTAAAACATAAAAATCGCGAATTTGTTTTTCTACCTTTTTTAATCATATTCATCGAAAAATAGCGAATGCGAATAATTGACGAATTTTAATACCTTCTTTTTCTATATATACATTTACTGTCGTCTCTTCGATTTCTTTTTTCACACTATGTAAGAACCACAGTATTGATATTAAAAAAAAAAAAAATTTTAGTATATTTTGTAAAATGTGCTGTGTTTTAGTAAAAAGTATAATAGACACATGGTTAAGGCATTTAATTATGTTAAACCTGTATTGAAAACTGTTATATGTGTATAAAAAGAAAGACAATAACGTTTATGGCGCAAATTTATTAAAAACCTGCAAATTTCTTTTCATTTAAAAATATTTATTTTATTATAAAAAAAAAAATTGTCGATTATATTTTTTTGTATATATTATGGTGATTGACAGTACGAACTAAAATATTCTTATCTAATAATATTTATTACTTATTTTGCTTTATTTATTTCTTATTTATTTGTTTAATATTTATTATATGTTTTTTACTAATTGCTTTATTATTTTTTTGAATCACTCGAAAAATGAATAGATACTCAAAAAAAATGTTCTATTACATTTATTTACGAATTTCTTTGTCACAATATTCGAAAACATTAAATCCATTTGTTTACATACCAATTTTACGAAATTTCGATTTATTCGGAAATTCTTCAATTAAACATAATTAGATATTAGAAAATAAAAAATTCAAAACTTTTTAAAAAAATATTCATTAAACTTTTTCAAACAAAATTAATTCTACAGAATTGTCAGTTAAAAATAAGAAAAATTCAAATTTTCCAAGATTTTAATTTGAAACATTTTCAAAATTCAATTATTAACTAAGCTTTTTTTTTAAATAAAAAATTTTTTTAAAAATTTTTTTTAAATTCATTTTTAAATTAATTCTTACTAGAAAATTCTATGCGAATTAAATTATTTAAATATAAAAATAAATAATTTATATTTAAATAATTGAATATTTTTTAAAAGTGAATTTCTTTTTAAATAATTGATTTTGTTGGAAAAATGTTATAAAATTTGTATTTTAAATCATTTAATTCCTGTGAAAATTTTATTGTTTTTTTTTCTTTTTATTTATTGTTTATGACAATAATTGAATTCCTGCGAAGAATTTTATTATATTTATGAGAATAATAATTCTTACAATTGTTTTCGTTGAATTTAATTTAAAGTTTATTGAAAAACTTTAAAAATTGATGAAAAATAAAAATTTTCAAATATTTTAATTTGAAACCATTTCAAAAATTCAATATTATTTCTCAATATTCACGCTATATTGCTTTCAATATTTAATTAATATATAAAATTATTTTAACTGAAATTCATTTTTAAATCGAAAATATTAGAAAATTCTACAAAAATTATAAATTACTTAAATACAAAAATAATTAATTGAAAAATTGAATGTTTCTTAAAATTGACTTCTCATAAAGAATTTTATCAACTAATTTTTAAATAATTGAATTTTTTTGACAAATTTTAATAAAGTTTTTTTAAAAAACTACATTTTTCGAGGAATTTGATTAAAATTGTATTAAAAATAATTGAAATTCTACGATGAGTTTTATTTATTTATAAAAATAATTGAATTCATAAAACGAGTTTTATTTATTTATGAAAATATTTGAATCCATTTGAAAAAATTTTATTATTTATAAAAATAATTGAATGAATGCAATGAAATTTGTAAAAAAACATTTGTAAATAATTTAATTTCAATGAAATATTATTTATGAAAATAATTAAATGTTTGCATTGAATTTTTTTTGGAAAAATTTTGAAAATAATTTATATTTAGCCAAGAATTTTATAAAAATGTTTGAAAATAATTGAAATTTGGTCATGAATTTAAAAAATATTTTTGAAAATAATTGAATTTCGGAGAAGAATTATATTGAGACCTCATTTTATTATTTATAAAGATACATTGAAATTTTAACATGAATTTTTAAAAATTTATAAAACATTTGTAAATAATTTAATTTCTATGAAATTTTTATTACTTATGAAAATAATTAAATGTTTGCGTAGAATTTTACAACAAATTTTTTTGAATAATTGAATTTTTTTTGGAATATTTTTGAAAATAATTGAAATTTGGCCAATCCATTTGTTTACAATTCAATTTTACAAAATTTCCATTATTCATAAATTCATCAACTAAAAATATATATTAGAAAATAGAAACTTAAAATCATTTTCAAAAAAAATTAATTAAACTTTTTCAAAAAAAAATTAATTCTACAAAATTGTTAGTTAAAAGTAAGAAAAATGCAAATTTTCAATGATTTTAATTTAAAACATTTTCAAAATTCAATTATTTCTCAAAATTGACGTTATAATGCTTTTAACATTCAATTACTTTCTAAAATTTTAACTAAAATTCATTTTTAAATTAATTCTTATTAGAAAATTCTAGGAGAGTTAAATTATTGAAATAGAAAAATAAATAATTTATTGAATACCTAATTGAATATTTTTTAAAAGTATAAAATTAAATGATAATTATATTTTAAATAATTTAATCTCTGTAAAAATTTTGATTAGTTATGAAAATAATTGAATTTTTGCAAAGAAATTTATAAAAAAAATTTGCAAATAATTAAATTTTTATAAAATTTTATTATTTATGAAAATAATTAAATGTTTGCTTAGAATTTAATTACAATGTTTTTAAATTGAATTCTTTATGAAAAATTTTTTACTGAAATAGTAGATATTAAAAATTAGTGAATTGGGGAAAATTTTTTGAAAATAATATTGAATTTCGGAGAAGAATTTTGAGATAAAAGAAAATAAAAAAAAAATAAATAATATGGGACAGAAACAAAGGTTGGTAATTATAATAAGAATTTAATCGGTACAAGTATTTATTAATATTAAATGTTTTTTTTCGTTTGTTATAAAAAGAGACGCTTATTGAAAAAATCTGAATATATTCCACCTTGGTGAGTGATCTTAATTGTTATATATTTAATTTTTATTCCTCGTCTTCATCATCATCGTCATCATCATCATCATCATTTTTTCCTCTTCTTCTTCTTCTTCTTCTTCTTTTGTTTCTTCTTTTTCTCCTTGTTCCTTCTTTCCCCCCCTTAAGATCTTTCTTCCAGAATAAAATGTTCAAGTCGAAGCTTGAACACAGTATTTTGAATGAAAATATCTCACCAAAGTGCAATGTTTCCAATATTATTTAATCAATTTTTAACGAGCATTAAAGCTTATTTAATGACAATACTTATTTTTCTTGTTGTTTAGATTAAAAAATACGAAACAAAAAAATGTGAAAGAAAAAAGCAGATGCGAAAAATGCAAATTAAAATGGAAATTGAATGTGTAGAGAAACATTTCTTTTCTTTTTTTTTTTTAGCAATGTCCACGATCCTTGACGCGTTTTCTGGGCGCAGCGCGCATAATATTATCAACTCGAAGAATCATTTCTGCCGCCTCACTAGCGCTCAATAGAACTTGTCTTTTCACTGCCCACGATTCAGTGACGCCGAGTTTCTTCATGCAACCAATTTCACCTCTTTCCATGTCTGCAAAAAGAAAAGAAAAAATAGGAATTAAACAATTATTCTTATTTAAGCCTAAAAATTCATTTCGTCTAAATTTTATTTTTTTATTTAAACTGTTTGAAAAAAATTTGAAAATTATTAATGAAATAAAAGGTAGAAAATAAAAACAAAAAAAAGGAAATAAAATAAATGAAATATAAATAAATAAAATAAATACATAAAACCTTAGAATAAAAAATAAAAATTGAAAATAATTATTTTCAAAAATTTTTTATAAAATTCATGACAAATTTTCAATTATTTTCAAAAATTTTTATAAAATTCTTGGCTAAATATCAAATATTTTCAAAAAATTTCCAAAAAAAATTCAACGCAAACATTTAAATATTTTCATAAATAATAAATATTTCATTGGAATTAAATTATTTACAAATTTTTTTTACAAATTTCATTGCATTCATTCAATTACTTTTATAAATAATAAAATTTTTTCAAATGGATTCAAATATTTTCATAAATAAATAAAACTCGTTTCATGAATTCAATTATAGAATAAAATTATAGAAATTATAATTGAAATTATAGAATTTCAATTATTTTTAATACAATTTTAATCAAATTCCTCGAAAAATGTAGTTTTTCTTAAAAATTTTATTAAAATTTGTCAAAAGAATTCAATTATTTAAAAATTTGTTGATAATATTCTTTATGAGAAGTCAATTTTAAGAAACATTCAATTTTTCAATTAATTATTTTTGTATTTAAGTAATTTATAATTCTTGTAGAATTTTCTAATATTTTCGATTTAAAAATGAATTTCAGTTAAAATTCTATACATTAATTAAATATTGAAAGCAATATAAGCGTGAATTTTTAGAAATAATTAAATTTTTGAAATAGTTTCAAATTAAAATATTTGAAAATTTGTATTTTGCATACTTTTAACTGACAATCAATTTTTAAAGTTTTTCAATAAACTTTAAATTAAATTCAACGAAAACAATTGTAAGAATTATTATTCTCATAAATTAAATAAAATTCTTCGCAGGAATTCAATTATTTTCATAAACAATATATATTCATAAAAAAAAAATTTTCACAGGAATTTAATGATTCAAATACAAATTTCATAAAATTTTTGCAACAAAATCAATTATTTAAAAAGAAATGTTTATCAAATTCTTCGCAAGAATTTAATTATTTTTATAAATAATAAAGCGTAACGCAGAATTTCAATTATTTCCTATACAATTTTAAATGAATTTCCCAAAATAAACAATTATTCTTAAAACATTTATTAAAATTCTATTCGAAAGAATTCAATTATTCTAAAATTTTTTTATAAAATTCTTTATCAGAATTCACTTTTAAAAAATATTCATTTATTCAAATATAAATTATTTATTTTTATATTTAAATAGTTTAATTCTCATAGAATTTTCTAGTAAGAATTAAGTTAAAAATTAATTTTAGTTAAAATTTTAGATAAAATAATTAAATTTTAAAAAAGTTTTAAATTAAAATCTTGGAAAATTTGAATTTTTCTTATTTTTAACTGACAATTCCGTAGAATTAAATTTGTTTGAAAAAGTTTAATGAATTTTTTTTTTAAACATTTTGAATTTTCTATTTTCTAATATATATTTTTAGTTGAAGAATTTACGAATAATCGGAATTTCGTAAAATTGAATTGTAAACAAATGGATTTGAAAATTCTCGAAAAAACTTTTTCAAAAATGATGAAAAAATAATGGATTTCTAAAAGAATTTTAGTTAAAAACAATTTTAAAAATTGGATTTTGGAGAAGTTACGAATTATTGCAGAAATTCAATTATTTTCAAAAATAATAAAATTCTTCGCGGAAATTCAATAATGTTCAAAAAAGTTTTAAATTCTTCTTAGGGATTCAATTATTTTCATAAATAATAAAACTCGAATTGCATAATTTCAATTGTAATTTTTAATACAATTTTAAAAGAATTTCTCGAAAAATGTAATTAAAAATTTTATTAAAATTTGTCGAAAGAATTGAATTATTAAAAAAATTGTTAATGAAATTCTTCATAAAAATTCAATTTTAAGAAATCAATTATTTATTTTTGTATTCAAATTTTAAATAATTGAATTCTAGGAGAATTTTCTAATAAAAAATTGATTTAAAAATGAATTTCAATTTAAATTTTAGATAAAAATTGAATATTTAAAACAATATAACGTGAATTTTTTAGAAGTAATTAAATTTTATTAATTTTTCTGAAAAAGTTTAATTTAATTTCTTTTATATTATTTCAAGTTTTTATTTTCTAATATTATATTTAATTGAAGAATTTACGAATAATTGAAATGTCGTAAAATTAAATATATTGTACAAATGGATTTGAAAATTTTTAAAGAACTTTTTCGAAAATTTATTAAAAAAATAATTTATTTAAAGAAAAATTTTAATTTAAAATTCTTGAAAATAATAATTGAATTGAAATGATGAAATAGTTAAATTTTCTAAAACCTACTTAAGCCCATGGTGCAACCTCCCGAATTGTGAGCGGCTCTAAGTTCGCTGACCAATTGTGCTGAATCAAAACCGGCATTATCGGCAATAACAGTTGGCAATTGTGCCAAAGCTCTAGCGAATGCTTCCATTGCAACAGCTTCTTTTCCCGGTGTTGCTGCAGCTGCTCGCATAACTGCGCAAGCCATCACCATTTCACTGCAGCCACCGCCATAAACAATTCTCGATTCTTGAACAGTTGCCGCAAGAACGCAAAGTGCATCGTGCAATGAACGATCAGCTTCATCGATAATTTGCTGAGTTGCACCTCTTATCACCACTGTGCAAGCTTCTCCCAATGGAACGCCCGAAAATCTCAAAAGTGTATCTTCACCGATCATCACCTTTAAAAATTTTCATTTTTTAATTTTTTATCATAGGCACTATTAATTTTTTTAATCATAAATTTAAATATTTTTAATTCAATATTTTTTTAAGCTATAAAATTATTTATTTAGTTACATACACAATTGTATAAATAAAAGATATTTTAGTTTTTTATTTTATTAGGCCAAATAAAAAAAAATTAAACATCTTTTATTTTAATATTTTTAGTATCAATTTTTAGTATTTTTTATATTTTCGAAAATGTATTCAATTTACTTAAAATTTATGTTTTTCTCTCTTTCTTTTTTTTTTCTTTAAATACCTGTTCGATTGTTTTGCATTTTCCAAGTGACACCAATTCAGGATTGTCAAAAGTGCTGACAATTTCACCGCCAGTTACAAGAGCGAGACGTTCAATTCCATCGAAATCAGCGTGTTCAATGGCCATAACACCGGCGTCAGCAAACAATTGCTCCGGATAATTGTAAATCAGTTGTCGATTGATAAATACATTGCAACCGTGCTTCAAAATCTTTTCTACTTTATCCTGGAAAAAGAAAATTATACGTTGAAATTTTTGTTTTTATTTAGTTTTTTTTAATTGCTTTTTATTTTTATTCATCAGGGTTTGCCACAAAAATTTAATTTTGTTTTTCCCTGATTTCCAGACAAAATTTTCACTTTTAAAACTTCAGTTCTAAATCAATTACATATCTATATTACTTTTTAATATTTTTCCGAAAGTTCTTTAAGAATTCAATTATTTAAAAAGAAAAATTCAATTTTTTATAATAATTGAAACCGTTCATTTTTCATTTTAAAGATATTAAAGGTAGAATATATTCAAACAATTTTAATAAATAAATTCGTAAAATTAACTTTTTAAAAATATTTCTAAATAACTTTTTGAAAGACGCAATAGTTTTACAATTACATAATAATTAAAAAATTTTTTTAAAAATTGAAATTTGCTAAAATCTTTTTAAAAACTAATTTAAATTTAGTAAAATCTTTGAAAAATAATTAAAATTTGCAATGAATTTTAATTAAATTCCTTAAAATAATTAAATTTGGCAAAAGTTTTTAATAAAATTTCTGAAAATAATTGAATTTTGCAAAGAGTTTTATTAAAATTCATGAAAAATAATTCAATTTTTCAATAAATCTTTTAAAAATTCTTGAAAATTGAATTTTGACAAAAATTTTTATTAAAATTCCTGAAAATAATTGAATTTTGCAATAAATTTTTTTCAAATTTCCTGAAAATTGGATTTAGACAAAAATTTTATTAAAATTTATAAAAATAATTGAATTTTGCAACGAATTTTAATAAAATTTCTGAAAATTGAATTTAGACAAAAATTTTATTAAAATTTCTGAAAATAATTGAATTTTGCAAAAAGTTTTATTAAAATTATAGATGAATTAGAATTTTAATTAAATTCCAGAAAAAAATTTAATTTTGCAAAGAGTTTTATTAAAATTCATGAAAATAATTGAATTTTTTAAAAATTCCTAAAAATTGAATTTAGACAAAATTTTTTATTAAAATTCCTGAAAATAAAATTGAATTTTTCAATACATTTTTTAAAAATCCCTGAAAATTTAATTTAGAAAAAAATTTTTATTAAATTTCCTGAAAATAATTGAATTTTGCAAATAAATTTTTTAAAAATTCCTAAAAAAATTGAATTTAGACATAAATTTGATTAAAAATTCATGAAAATAATTGAATTTTGCATCGAATTTTAATAAAAGTGCATAAAATAATTAAATTTTGAAAAAAAATTATTAAACAAATAAATAATTGAGTTTTTTGAATAATATTTAAAAAATAATCAAATTTTTGATGAATTTTAATTATTATTATTATTATTTTTATTTACATACAAAAAAAGCAATTTATTGAATAATTCCTTATTTCTTAAAATTGAATTCTCATAAAGAATTTTAGCAACAAATTTTTGAATAATTGAATTCTTTGGACGAATTTTAATAAAATTTTTAGGAATAATTGCATTTTTCGAGGAATTTGATTAAAATTGTATTAAAAATAATTGGAATTTCTGCAATTCGAGTTTTATTATTTATGAAAATAATTAAAATTTTTCGGAAGAATTTGATAAGAATCTTTTTAAATAATCGATTTTTTTTTGAAAAAATTTTATGATTTATAAAATTGTTGAAAATAATTGAAATTTCGCCATGAATTTTATTAAAATTTTTTTTTAAAATGATTGAGTTTTGCAAATGAATTTTATTAAAATTCCTGAAAATAATTGAATTTTTGTCAAAGAATTTCCCTATTCATTTATAAAGATAATTGAAATGTTGTCAATCTCTTCTTAGATTTTTTTTGAAAATAATTGAATTTCTAGAAAGAATTTTTTTAATTCTGAAAATAATTGAATTCTTGTGATTTTTATAAAAAATTCCTGAATATAATTGAATTTCGGCGAAGAATTTTTGCTATTTATAATAATAATTGAAATTTTGACGAGAAATTTTCTTTTTAATTTTTGAAAAATAGTTTTCACCTTCATTTTCTCCTTCTCAGCTACTTCCAATTCAGCAATTTTCGCCATTGAATCAACTCGAACCCTCGAGCCGAAAACCTATAAAAAATTTTATTATTATTATTAAAAATGAAACTTAATATATATAAATTAAAGTATTAAATTTATATAATATAAATAAATTATGTAAATTAATAAATTTTTTCCATTATTGGAAGAAGAAGAATAAATAAAACGCTAGTGTTTCATTTATTCTTCTTCTTCCAATAATCGAAAAAATTTATTAATTTATTATTATTATTATCATAGTCAAATTTATTTAAATAAATGGAAATTAGTTTTTATTTCTAAAATATTTTTGTCCTTTTTTTTTGCTTTCTAAATTGTATACCTTAATTTTATCGGTATCCATGGGAGTGTTGGCAATGAGAATCTTGGCGTCAGTTATTTTTTGCGGTTGATGAACACCGGGCTTTTTGTCCAATAAAAATCCCTCGTCAAGAAATGAATCGGCGAGTGTTGCGCCGCGTTTTTTAATAATTTGTATCGCCGAAAGATTTCCCGAGCCCTTGAGACGCGTGACAGCGTCAACGGCCAATTTACTGAAATGCTCCTTATGATGGGAGAGAATTTTCGAACTCAATGTTGTTCGCGCAATATTCATAAGGTCCTCGCGAAAACGTTCGGGATCCGCTGAATTGTCAGAGGCTACATTTTTAAGTGCCGTACGCGCAACATCAACTGCCATTCGCCAACCGGCAATTATCGTTTGCGGATGGATTTTTTGATCAATCAATTTTTCTGCCTCGCGCAAAAATTCCGAAGCTGAAGCAAAACAAGGAGAAAATTAATTATTTTGCTACAAATAGAAATTTAGACATTTTTTTTAATTATTATAGACAAAAATTTTAAAAAAAAGTAACGTTCAAAAAGAGGTGAAATATGAAAATATATAAAACATAAAATATATAAAATATAAAAAATATAAAACAAAAAACTTATTTTTTACCGAGAACAGTAACGGAAGTTGTTCCGTCGCCAACTTCATCGTCCTGAACTCGAGACATATCGACGAGAATTTTCGCTGCTGGATTATCGACGCCGACGTTTTTCAAAATTGTTGCCCCATCGTTGGTCACTTGAACATCGCCAGCTGTACGGCCGTGAGCAACTAAAATTTTGTCCATTCCTTTTGGGCCCAGAGTCGATTTTACAAGATCGCCAATTGCAATTGCGCCAACGAATAAATCGAGACGCGCCGTTTCTGCCTTCTCCTCCTCGGCATTCGTTTTCAAAATCCTTACCGGATTTAACGAAACCTGAAAAGAAAGAAAATATCAAAATTAACACTTTTATAAAAATAAATGTTTATAAATTACACTATAATAAGAAAAGGCATCGGATGAAATTTAAAGCGTAAAAAAGTCGCTTTAGTCGATTAAAAATAAAACAAAAATCTATAAAGTCGTTTATTTAATTTAATTTTTACGAAAATACTTGAATTTCTTTTCAAAGAATTTTTATATGTAATTTAAAAAATTAATTTTCAAAAAATTAATTTTTTGATTGAAAAACAATATTAACTTTAATTTAATTTTTATTACTTTTAGTGAATATTAGAAAATAATTAATTTTAGATTAATTTAAAAATCTAATTTTTGTTTAAATTTTTAATAATTTGATCATTTTTTAAATAAAAAATTTCCTTATTTCAGTAGATGAGCAATAATGAACTAATTAAGCTAATTAATGCAATTAATTTTTGAATAATCGTAATAAATAAATTTTTTTTTCTGACAACTTAAAATCTAAAAAAATAATTTAAATAAATAAAGTAAAGATTGATAATTTCCTTTTAATTTAAATAAAGTAAAGGATAAAATTAATTAATTATTTATATAATATTCCAAAGATTCGCAACATTAAATTTTATATGAACTTAAAAATCTCAAGGCTCATTTTTGAGGTTATGTTGTAGAGCAATTATAAAAGATTTCAAGAAATTTTTGCGAAAATAAGTTTTATAAAGTGAAAAAATTGCTAAATTTTTTTTTCTTTAGTAACAAATTAACTGAAAATTGAATTAGTGACAAGAAACTTAAAAATATAATTTATAAAAAATAAAATTGCAAAAAAAACGGTAACAAAAGAAAAATTTGCCAAGAAATTCTATAAAACAGAAAAAAGAGAATTTTTAACTTGAAACTTCTTTTTTTCAATTTCAGTTTCAGAAAAAAAAAGAAAAAAATTATTTCTTCGGTCGAAATTCTCATAACCAACCTCAAAATAATGAGAATGCTCCAAAAAATGAAATATTTTTTAACACTGAAAAAATGTTTAAATACAGAGAAAAATGAAAAATTATTATCAACGTTCAATGTATATTTTCAATAAAAATAATTATTTTCACTTTATTATATTGAAATAAAACACAAGCAAACACGTGTGTCATTGTAAAAAAAAGCGATGAAAATTCACGATCCACAAACAAATTTCCATTCAAAAAGAAATTAAACGAATCTTTTACACATTAAGATTTATATATTGAAATAACAGTAAAATAAATACTTACCATTTTTAATCTTCTGAAGATTTACAGTTCAATTATTATGAGGAAATATTATAATAAATATAAACCGGGCACTTTTTACAAAATGAACAATTTTTCACCACACAAAAAATTATCGTGAAGCGAAAGTCGTCACTTATTCAAGTTGATCGAGTCGCCGCCCTCATGTCCTTTGGCGTTCCAGTCGATGTCACGTGATCACTGGCTCCGAATTTAATTTCCTTATAAGGAAATTTGTCGTGTGAGTAAAATTTTAGCTTCAAAAAATTTTTATTGAAATTAAAAATAATAATAATAATAATAATAAAAAATTTAATAAATAAAAATAAAAGAATCTTACTAAGAATTAAATATTAAAATTATTTGCAAATAATTAAAATTTTATATATTTTTTATTATGTATATTATTTATTAACTAAAATATATTTTTTTATTTATGTTTATATTTTTCATATTTATTTCTATTTGAAATTAGTAATTATTTAAATGTAAAAATGAATGAATCAATACATTTCCAATAACAATATTAATAATAATAATAATAATAATAATAATAATAATAATAATAATAATAATAATATTTTTTTAGAAAAAATTTGTTTAACTAATTATCCATATTATTCTTGAGGATTTTTTATAAATAAACAAAAGTATTTTATAATTTATTTTTTTTATATCTTATTTATAGAGAATAATATTATATGGGAATATGTGAGTCATTTTTTTATATATTTTTTTAATTTGTAAGCGTTTTTTAAAAATTAAATAAAATTTATATTACTTTTTTTATTTAATATAATACTTATTATAATTCAATACTAAAAGACCACATAAAAGTCAATTTTTTTAAAATTCAAATTTTTAAAATGTTAATAAATTTTTAATTTTAGGCCTTATAAACTTTAAAAAAATAAATAAATATATAAAAATAAAGTTTATTCGATACATTTTTAAAGTGCTTTTTTAATGGACACAAAATATTTTAATTAAATTAAATGTAATTTTAATAGGTACCAAAAAAACCCAAAAATGAAATTTTTTAAAATGTTAATAACTTTGGTTAACATTGACGAAAAAAGTTCAATAAGAGGTCAAAATAATACGAAATTTCGACCATTTTAATGTTTTTTAATTAACCAAATACACTTATAACATATTTTTAAAAATTCAACTAATTTAGAAAAAAATATGAACTAAAATTTTCAAATACTTTTATTTTAAATCTTTTGAAATTTTATTATTTCTAAAATTGTTTACTACAACTCTTTCTATATTCAATTATTTTCTACAATTTTGAACTATTACAAGATTCTTCTCTAAATCAATTATTTTTCATAATTTTTAGAACGTGATTTACAAGAATTTCATTATTTAAATTTCATTATTTTAATAATTTACATGTTAAAAAATTCTAATAAGAATCAGTTTTTACTATATTTTTTTTGAAAATATTAAAAAAATGTAAAGTTCTATATTGAAGAAGTATATAATAAAAAAAAGTAAAAATATATGTTTTTTCCAAAATTGTATAATAATAATTCTAAAAAAAAAGATTTAAAGGCATTTAAAATATTATGACGTCAAATATTGTACAAAGCATGTATTTTAAACCTGTGACGTCATAATAGTTTAAATGCCTTTAAAAAAATTTAAATTTTATCGTATACGATAAAAAATTGAATAAGAATTAGTTTTTTAAAAAACACTGTAAAGTAATATTTAGAAAATAATTAAATTTCTTAACAAATTATTTAAATAATTGAAAAAAACTAATAAATTTTTTAAAGAATTATTTTTATTATAAAAATTTTGAAAATAACTTATTTCTTCAAATCAGTATTTTAATTTTTGTGAAATATATAATAGAAAATATTTAAAATAATTGAATTTTAAAAAATTATAATGAAAGAATTCTATAAAAATTACTTATTTAAAAATTATTTTAAGGGTATTTTGAACCATTATGACGTCATAATTTTATAGAATACATGCGCTTTGCAGAAATTGTCACGTCATAATGGTTCAAATAATTTTTCTGGTGATAATTTTCGTTATCAAATTTTTATTCGAAGATTTTTAAAATTAAAATTTTTGAGAACTCAATTATTTCCAAAGTATTTGCAAAATTGCAATTATTAAACATTTTAACTTTTTAAAATTTTCATAAATTTATTTTTAAAAAAAATTAAAAATTAAAAAAATTAAAAATAAGCATATTTTTAATAATATTTTACAACTAGCTGTCGAACCCATTTTCGACGGGTTTTATAGTTTCTATACCAATACATTTAACAATGTTTCTACCAATCTGGAAAATCAGAAAATAGCCGGGAATTTAATTTGACCGGAAAATTAATAATTAGTTACCATGAACTATTTCGGTAGCATATAATATTACTACATATTTGAATAGTCTCCACCCTTTTAGCTAAAAATCAAAAATTATCAAAAATTCGAAAAACCGAATTTCTTAAAATTTAACATTTTTTTCTTCTCTTTTATATCGTTGAGCTTCATTATTTTTGGGCTCTTAAAAAACACTTTACTTATTTAATAGTCTCCACCCTTTGGTAAAAAATCTAAAATTATGGAAAATTAGCAAAAATTCAAAAAACCGAATTTCTTAAAATTCAACATTTTTCCTTCTTTCTTATGGCATTATAATAACGAAAAAATATATAAAAATTTTCAAGTTTGGAGCAATGTACAGACAGAAGCCTGATTTTATTAATATAGATAAATTTAAATTATTAAAAAAATGTTTTTTTAATTATAGAAAAGTGTCGAAAAAGTAATAATTATCGAGTCCTGTTTGAGAAAGTGTTTTATAAAAATAAATGATTATTATATATATGAAATAAAAGAAGCGGATGTAAAGTGCAGGAGGGAATAAGTAATTTTTTGCCATATGGAACGAAAAAATTTAATTTTTCGAATAAATAAAAAATTGGATATCAAATAAAAACGAAAATCAATAAAGAAAAATATGAACATATATCTGTAAAATTATTACATATAGGTATTCATTGTGTTTGTTTCTGTGTATATATGTGTATATAAGTGTAAGCAGTTAACGGTTTACTACAGCTGTCCCTTATTTGTCCGACAATAGGGGTCTCTCTCTTTGAATGCATTCTGCTCTGAAAATAATAAAAATCAACGAAGTCGAGAACTAGAGAGAAGGAGAGAGAGCACATATTTATATTTCTATGCGGTGTATATAGGCAAACAGAACCCGTATATGTACCTGCATTTCTAAAAACCTGCGGAACAGTGACAACGAACTTGCTTCTATATGCCTTATACCTATATAGCTGCACTGGTTGTGAGAATTTTTGCCTTCCTGCTCATTGGAAAATTTCTATATACGATTGCACATATATACTCATTACTTGCGGTTATTTAAATAAATTCTATTTCCTAATTCCTATAAATGTATCTGTATAAATGAATAACGATTCTGTCCCCTTGGGTCTTAGAACACCCGAGTTGATTTTATATAATAATTTTTATCCCAATAAGAAAAGCGAGAAATTAAAAAAAATTTTAAAATGCTGCTATGTTTAAAATAAATTTGTCTTACCTACTCAATGAAATAAGTAGACTTTTTTTCACATCAACCTTTCTCTCTATTATAATTTACAAAACGAAACTTTAGTTTGTAGAAAAAACTCCTTAATTTTGTTGTAATTAGTTCAAGAAGAAAAATAATAATTAAAAGAGAGTAAAACAACAACTAGTACACAAAGAAGCACTACTGACAATAATTTTTCCTTTCTTAAAAATTCTGGTTCTTTTGGGCTACTTTGCAAATTTGGGGGATGTTCATTAAATTCGCTGAGTAATCTAAACCCAGAAGCTCTGATGAGGATTACTTCATTAATCTTATCAGCAATGGAAACCTCTACCAATGTTTTCACATTTATTAAGCCGTTTGTAGCTTTATAAGTATTTACGTGATCCCTGCTGATGGTTGTCCACTGCCAAACATTATAGATTTCTTCGATATGTTGGGCCTGGTTGGGCAGTGCTTGTTCACTGCCAAATGTGACTGTCATCATGGATATATTCGGTAGACTTTGTTTTGTTTCAGAGATCAATGCTATGTCGGGTTTCAATTTTTTAATGTGTTTGCTAAACTCTGTCGTCTGGCATTTGTAATTATAGAATTTACGTTGATTGCTATAACTTTTAGTCTACTTTGTTCTTTGTTGTTTAAATTGTTGTCCGTATTGGGCATATTCGATGTTTAATTTTTCACAAGTGACTTTTGTCATCTCTATATTTTTGTCAAGTTTTTCATTTATTTTTATAATTGTTCAAAGGAAAAGAAATTGAGTATTTCGTTTTTAAATTTGTCTAATACGGATCCCAATTTTTCTTCTATTTCGTTGTTTTCTACATTTATTTCATTGTCATTGTTATTTACATTTTTGGTTAATAAATCGTTTTTTGTTACATTTGCGAATGATACCCCTGTTTCTATTTTATTTGCTAGATGTTGCATTTTTGTTTCTTTTTTTTGTCATTTATCTTTTTTGACATTTCTACTATAGTGTTGGGCAGCCTCTGAAGGAGGCAGGGTGACCGGGTTTATTACAATTTATACAGAAAACATCATCGAATTGATTTACAATAGTACATTCACCTGGTTTGTGATCGTTTGGACATTTTACACATCTAAATGGCCTTCCGCAAAATTTCGCCACATGTCCTAGTCGTTGACAGTTCCAAAATTGAACACTATTTTTTCGTCTAATCCTTTCCCATTTAATTTTTTGGTAAGCTAATTTTTTAATTTTTAATGGATTTCCGATTTTACTTTTACCAGTAGTTTGCACTTAGGAACGCGTCCCCCCTCTTTTAGCTTTAAAGAATTCCTTCGTATTAATTTTGTTTTACTGTAATATTATATCCACTTGATCGATATTTAATTCTTTAAGTTTAGAGTTTATTTCGTTTTCTGAAAAATCGCCATCTATGCCCCAATATTTTTTCCTCTTTAGGAGCGCGAGTAAATACTTCTATTTTTTTTTCTTTTTATACATTAAAAACTATATGAAAGTCATTTTTGTTTTCAAGTTTTAATTCTAATTTGTTATTACCCAACGATTTTAAAGAAAATTTTTTATTACCTGTAATGGCGCTGACTACTTCTATCGCAGTTTTGGTGTTAATATACCAAATACCTTTTTCTTTGTGTTTATTCTGCTTCTCACCGTCCATGTCGTCCTCTTCTTCAGATTCAAAGTCCATGTTTTCGTGTGTCACATTGACATCGCATCATCATTTTTTTCGTCGTAACATTTTCATTCCAAAATTCATCTGTTAACCATAGCTGAATTTTGATTTACTTTTTTGTTTGCTGTCTAGTGTGTCGCATTTCGGAAGATTTAATGTGTATTTTATATATACGGATCTAATGGGTTAAAAATATTTCTCGGTATTTTTTTGAATTTGTTGGCGCTCTTTTATTTGAATCTTGCCTTGACATAGCTGTTGAAAATCTTGACATGCTTTGCGGATTTGCATATCCCAGTCATTCGCATTAAACTTTATGGATTTGTTGAACGCGTGTCTGTGAATGTGGTAAATTATAGGAATATTTCCTGAATTTTGTATATATTTATTTTTATCCAAATATGGAAAGCAATGTGGGGGTATGTACCCTGATTTTAATGTTTCTTTAAATTCGTTATCACTATGAAAAAATGGCAAATACATATTCATCAGATTTTCTTTTATTTTAGCTGCTTTGGCAAAGTGGTTTCTGTTTAATTTAATTGTAAAATTATCGATTCTTGGTATATTTGCTTTATTATAGATTAAAAAATTTGAGTAAAATTTAGTAAAATTTGATTCAGGGCTCCTGTACATTCCCAGACACGCCCTCAAACAAGTCCTTTCAAACACTCTAATCATTTCCATCGTCGAAAACCATTTTTCTAAATGACGAATAAGTCCTGACGTGTTGCATTTGGAATAATTTTTTCGACCCGCGCAGTGATCTTATTTTACTTATTGATTCTTTCATTTCGAGAAATTAAATTATTTTCTATGTACAAAATGAATTTTCAAAATATCTTTATAACCTTTGTTTTAAAGTAAAAATTTGACAGCAAACTAAAATCAATATTGAGAATTATGATACAAATTGAAAAAAAATGAGTTGCATTTAATACGAGAGGAAGAAAAATTCAACTAAATAAAAATTTTATAATAAATTTAGAAGAAATGTAAATAAATAAAAAATTCAAATAAAAAATTAAAAAAATTTCCCATACCGGGAATCGAACCCGAGCCTCCTGGGTGAAAGCCAGGTATCCTAGCCACTTTTTTTTTTTTTTTTAAACAACAACTTTATTTAAAAAAACAATTATGTTACAAGTATATACAGGTGATGGAATGGATAAAGCGTTGTGTACATAAACCATTCGGCTGATACATACATATATGCCTAACTTACTTGGCCCCGAAGATTGAGCTCTCGTAGGTTTATCTATTATTTAAAATAAGTGTTTTTTTTTGCATTAACAGATTAGGTAGTAGTGGATCTACCACATATCTTCTTATATAAGATTACAATTTGTGAGGTAGACAGGAAAAATTTCGACGTACAGTGTACTGTCTAAAAAATAAAAAAAAAACTGTCATATAAATATTGCGAAGTAATATAGTTATATTTGTGCTTATAACTTCGTTTTTTTTTTAAATATAATTTAATTTATAATATTTATGTTTTTTTTTTTGTTTACTTAAGGCGTCGATTGTATGTACAGGTATTGTCATTATTAATATAAAAATACTTAAGAAAAGTAAAAAAATAAAAATAAAATAAAATAGTTGAAAGAGAACAACAATAATTTTGATAATAAAGTAATTTATTTATTCACTTTTTTCTTTTCTTTTCTTTTAATTAGTTTTGATTAATCATTCCAAAATTGCTCGTTGAGCCAATCAAATTGTTGTTTTCTTTTTTGATGTGAATCTTTTTTATCACAAATAGGCAAGTTCAATGTGTATTTAATATCTGCGTCATTATAGCTACATTGATTTCTTGGATTAAAGGTGATTGTCCTTACAATTGCGTGTCTTTTTATGTGATAGATATAAGGAATGTTTTTTTCATCTTGTATATAACCATTGTAATCTAAAAAGACAAAGGCCTCATGCGGGATGTAGCCAGACGACATAGCTTTGGAGTAATACTCTTTGTTTTTGTGATACAGATTTTTTATGTAGTTATTACTAGTCATTTTCATCGATTTTTTAATGTGATTTCTAATTAATTTTATTATAAATATATCTAATCTTGTTATTTTTGCTTTGTTGTAGACTACATTTGTGGATGTTCTTTTTTTGAATTCAGATTCTGGGGACCTCATTATATTTAAGCATATTCTTAGACATTGTCTCTCGAATTTACGGAGTTCTTCCATTTGCACGGCACTTAGATTATACCAGTTTTGGCATGCGTATGTTAGGTGTGGTCTGACTAATAAGACGTAGCACAGTAGTTTAACTTTATTATTTAGTTTTTTTGAGTAAAAAAGTTTGCTGTTACTAAAGAAGGCTGATCTAGCTTTGTTTAACATTGCTTTGAATTGATTAGTGAATTTTAATTGTTCATCCACCAATACTCCCAAATATTTTACGCACCTTTTATGTTGTAGGGTTTCGTCTCCATTTTTTGAATTAATTTTAAAGTCACGCCATACTTTGATATATTTGTTGCACATTTCTTTTGCTTTTGGTCTGAAGAGAATAGTTTCACACTTGTCAACGTTGCATTTTAGTTTCCAAGTGTGAAAGTACTCTCCCAGATTTCTAAAGAGTGTTTCGAGTTCGGATCTAACTTTATCTAAGTTACGACCTGATCTGTATACGATCAGATCGTCAGCGAAGGCTATTCCTTTACTTCTGTTGTCAGTATTAATCCCGTATAGAGTTAGGAGGTCGTAAATAAAAATGTTAAATAAAAGAGGTGATGTTACAGCTCCTTGCTGTAAGCCGTCTCTTAATAAGAATGTGTTACCTGCTTTACCTTGACTGTTTATTACCATGAATTTTTTGTCGTGTAGCATATTCCACAGCATTTTTAATAAGTGGTATGGATATTTTTTATTTAACATTTTATAAAATAACCCGTCTAAGTTTACTGTGTCAAACGCTTTTTCTAAATCAATCAAACAAGCTCCAACGAATTCTTTATCATTAAGAGATTTACAGACGTCCGATTGGAGCTTGCTGATTGCGTGCGTTGTTGAATGTCCATATCTAAATCCGAATTGGGAGTCGTGTATTATATTATTATCATATGTAAATTTTGCTATTTTCATATTTAGAACAATTTCAAATAATTTGCTAGTGTTAGATAATAGGCTGATTGGACGATAATCTTCCATTTTATTTCCCTTTTTATTTTTCCTAATTACAGGGACCACTCTGGCTGTTTTCCATAAAGTAGGAAAATATCCATTATTTAAAATGTTATTAAATATAATTGTTAGATTAGTGATAGTGTTATAATGTAAGTGTTTTAACATTATATTTGATATACCATCAATACCATAAGATTTTTTATTTTTTAGTCCTTTTAAAATTGTAATTAATAATTCCGGGTTGCAAAAATAGTGATTGTCTTCGTCAAATGTGGGATTTAATGCTGTGTTAGTATCGTCAAATTCTATTAGTTGTTTTGAGTCAGTTTCGTCTGTTTGTATTTTTGTTTTTAATTGTGTTATGTGTCTATTTATTATTCTTGTAAGTGCTGGTTTGCCCATGTTTTGATTTTGAACATTGACACTCGCGAAATGGGCTCCCATTATATTTAATATATCGATGGGTTTATCAATTATGAAATTGTTTTCATTATTTTTGATAAGATTATTGTGGTTTATATTGGCTTCATTTATAATTTGAAGTTTATTTTGGGGAATTTCTAACACTGAGCATTTTTCAGATACTTTAAATCTAAATATTTTATTGATTTCGGGGAATAAATTTTTGTTGTTTTTTACGTTTATTCTGCTTATCCTTTCACTCCAATAATTACTTATTGATTTCGCGAAGAGTTTGTTAATTTTTTTATTATTTTCAGTTATTAGATATTTATACCATTCAATTTCTTCCGAGTTTTTACCGTTTTTTTTTTAGTTTAAATAAATTGGTTATTAATTTGCTTTTTAATTTTTGTAGGTTGTCTATTTGTGGAGTTGAATATTTTTTGAATGAGTCGTTTTTTTTATATCTGGGTATCGCGTGTTCAGTGGCATTTTTAATAAGGTTGTTAAAATCTAATATGTGTGAGTCGATTTCTTCGTTGTTTAAATTTTTATTATGTGGAATGGGGTTTGAGTTTTTTGTGAGGAATTCTTGAAATGAATCCCAGTTTGCTTTTGAAAAATTTAATTCATGCTTTTGAGGAGTATCGATAGGAATTGTAAGTTCATTGGGCATTTCTATTGTAAGTGAGATTCCTCTGTGGTCGCTGTCGTATGGGAATACTTTTAATTTTTCGTCTCTTAGATTAACAATTTCTAATCTACTATCACAGATTGCTATGTCTAGGTAGGAGTTGCTTTTTGGGAACGTTGGTTTTTCAGGGCCGTATAAACTTGTTCTAAAAATAAATTCTTTACTCTGAATCCAATTTGTTAAGTATGATCCTCTATGATTCGTAATGTCGGACCAATTGGGGTGTCTGGCGTTCATGTCCCCATCTATTATAAACCAGTTATTTTGGTCTTGTAATTTAAGATTGTCAAATAGTATTTCGATATCGTCTATAAAATTTCTACTTGATTCTCTGGGAGCATACGCGCTTATAATGTATAGTTTTTGGTTTCTTGGCAATTTAATTAGTATTACGGAAACTTCGAGGATTTTAAACTTATTTTTTATTGTTATTTTAGAAAAATTTATATCATTTTTAATTATTATTGCTGTTCCCCCCCCATTATTAGTATTTCTATCGTCTCTCACTATGTTGTAGTCTTTTAGGGTGAAGTGATTTCTTTTATTTAATTTAGTTTCTGATATTAAAGCTATGTCTGGTTTTAATTGTTTTAGAGTATTACTCAAGCTTTGTCGTCTCGCATTTGAAATTATCGAGTTTACGTTTATAGCTATGATTTTTAGCCTACTTTGTACTTGTTGGGATAAATTTTTGTTCGTATTAGACATATTCAATGTTTAGTTTTTTACAAGTGACTTTTGTCATCTCTATGTTTTTTTCGAGTTTTTCGTTTATTTTAATGAGTTCAAAAGAGAAAAAATTTAATATTTCATTTTTGAATTTGTCTAGTACGCTTCCTAATTTTTCTTCTATTTCGTTTTCTACAATTGTTTCGTCGTCTTTATTATTTACATTTATGTTTAATGAATCATTTTTTGTTGCGTTTGCGAAAGATACACCTGATTTTATTTTATTCGTTAGATGTTGTGTTTTTGTTTCTTTTTTTTGATTTATTTCGATTTTTTTGTCATTTATTTTTTTTGACATTTCTACTAGTGTAGGACAGCCTCTGAAGGAAGCAGGGTGGCCGGGTTTGTTACAGTTTATACAAAAAACATCATCGGATTGATTAACAATGGTACATTCACCTGGTTTGTGTTCGTTTGGACATTTTACACACCTAAATGGCCTTCCGCAAAATTTCGCCACATGTCCTAGTCGTTGACAGTTCCAACATTGAACGCTATTTTTTCGTCTAATTCTTTCCCATTTAATTTTTTGGTAAGCTAATTTTTTTATTTTTAATAAATTTCCGATTTTACTTTTACCAGTAGTTTGTACTAGGAACGCGTCCCCCCCTCTTTTAGCTTTAAAGAATTCTTTCGTATTAATTTTTTTTACTTTAATTATATCCACTTGATCGATATTTAATTCTTTAAGTTCGGAGTTTATTTCGTTTTCCGAAAAATCGCCATCTATTCCCTTTAATAAGAAAGACAATATTTTCTCCTCTTTAGGAGCGCGAGTGAACACTTCTATTTTTTTTTCTTTTAGTACATTAAAAACTGTATGGAAGTCATTTTTGTTTTCGAGTTTTAATTCTAGTTTGTTATTACCCAACGATTTTAAAGAAAAATTTTTATTACCTGTAATGGAGCTGATTATTTCTATCGCAGTTTTGGTGTTAATACCAAATAAATACATTGGTGGATTTTTCGCATTTACTGTTTTACCTTTTTCCTTGTGTTTATTTTGTTTTTCACCGTCAATGTCGTCCTCTTCTTCAGATTCGAAGTCCATGTTTTCGTCTATCACGCTGGCACCATCTTTTTGTTCGTTGTTGAAATGATTTTGTAGATTTTTCCCTGTTATTTGTTGTTGGCGATTGGGTCCAGGAGTTTCAGTTATTTTTCCATCGTTTTGATCATTTGTTAATGTAGACAATATTTCGAACTTATTTGGAGAGGCAAATTTTGACTGCTCGCCATTTTTGTTGTTTACTTTTTCACTTGAGTTGTCGTTTTTGTTATAGGTGTCGCTAGTTTGTTTGGAGTTTTTCTTTGGCTCCCTCTGCTGGCTGCTTCTATTACCTTTTGGTGTTTGAGAGTTTTTTGTCGGTGTTTTGGCGGTCCTCTTTACCGGCTCACTTGTTTGGTTAGACGTTTTCATCCTTTTTGCTTTTGGTATCCTAGCCACTAGACCATATGGGACTGTGAGAACGCAATTTTTTCTTGTCCAATAAAAAGAAAATATTTTTTAAATAAATTACAATAAAAAAATTCTATCTTAAAAATAATAAATTTTGAATTAGAAATTAAAAATATTAATTAATAAATATTAATAATTTTTTTTGTAATATATATCCAGTAGGTATCATCGCAATTATGATGAGAATGTAAAAATGAGAACGTAAATAAAATTGTGTTTCAGTATTACTTAACAAAAAGTATTTGTGTTAATTAATATTATTCCCTCTATGTGGAAAAATGTGTAAATGGGAGACAAAAATAATTGTACATATGATTATATGACGCACGGCTCGGTTTGAGCATTTTAACGCAGATGCGACGGGTGGCGCGTGCCTCGGTACACAAAAATAAGTGAAGGGACAGAGGGGGTGTTTGAAGCGTCCACATATCCCCACAGACATGGAAACATTATACGGAAAGCTGCCTCAACGGGGGTTCCAACCAACACCTGGCGCTCAAGGGCCATTGGCGTGATTTTCCTATCCCTAACTATGCGTCGGCATTCATCGCCTCTTCCATCCTCAAATTATAATATTCAACTCCAGCCACTAATATAAAATTACATTAATATAATATATAATAATAATGATAATTATTTATATATTTTTAATAATTATTAGTATTTATTCAAATTTAATTGGTTGAATATACTAACATTTTCTTTGTCTCGATAAAAAAAATTATTAAAAAACAGGCCTTTCTTCATCCAATTAACCTTAAACCCCCCCCCCCTCCTTTAAACAACTTAAATTTAAAAAAAAATGTTTTTTTATTTTTAAATTACTTTATATAAATGCAGAAGCAAAATGAAAATTTAAATGTAGAAATATTTTTTTTCTTGATATTTAAAGTTTAAATGGACCAGTTCACGTGACTCTGCCAATGATTTCCCCTCCCTCTATGCCTTTGAAATCTACATCACACACAGGACCCTATTTTTCGAAAAAAAAGGGGGGGGGGAATGCTGCACCCTAAAATGGGGAGGAGCACATCACTAGTTTCGGTTTGTCGGTTACGAGGCACATGCCAAACTAGTCTATATATATATATATATATAAAAATGTTTTTCTCTCTCTCTCAATTCTTAGGGATGTCGAAATTTAACTTATTCTCTTTGTTAATGAAAACTCTGACTTTTTTATTATCTTTTTCTAATAAAAATTTTAAAGAATTATTTTTGTTAAATTATTAGGTACTTATATTATTATTATGTATTATTATTATTATTATTATTATTATTATTATTATTATTATTATTTTTTATCATTTAAATTTTTTTTCATATAAATAAAACTCAAATAATAAAAAAACACTGATTTTAGGTTTATATATAATTAAACAAAAATTTTTAATTAAAGTGAAAATAATGCAAACATTAAAATGATTTTCTTTTTAGGTAGGTACCTTTCTTTAAAACGCGTCTTAATTAATTATAATATTTATAGTTATTATATTATGTATAAAATAGATCTAAAATAAAAAAAAAATTTTTTTATGTTCATTGTAGTTTTCATTGATGTTAATTTTTTTAACACTACTCTGTATTATTCTTCGTTTTATACAATGTTGAGTATTTAATGTAAATTATTATAAAAATTTTAATATAATTATAAAAAAAAAATTATAATTTTTTTTACTAATACTCTATATTATTCCTCGTTTTATACAATATTTAGTATTCAATGTAAATTATTATAAAATTTTTATATTACAAAATAATAAATTATACAAATTATTTTCCTTTTTGATTAAAAAAAAGATGTTAATATTAAATATTTATTACTATAATGATAATTATTATTGAAAGTGGAAGAAGTTAACAAGTTAACAATTATTATTATTATTATATTATCATAAGGTATTATTTTAACTTTTATTATTGTTTTAATTATTTTAATTATTAATATTAATACAACATTTTTCACTCTTTAAAGATTGTTTATCAATGTTTTATCATTTTTTTTTAAGAATGAAAACTAAAAATAATAAAATAAAAAAATGTTGTTTGCTCAAATTTTTATAAATTCATTATAAATACAATAAAAAGTAAAAAAACACTGAAAATTTGATTAAATTTTATAAAAGAAAAAAGGATTGAATTGAAATTTGTTTTCTTTACAATATGTGAATATTTGCGTCCCTCCATAAGGTCGTAGGGTATACCTACATAAAGTGCAGTCATTTTTAAATAGTATACAGCAGCCGGAGTTGGCTTAGTGTCGTGGGGAGGAGACGACGTTAGGAAGTCGGAAGCAATTCTTCGACAGTCGCTCACTGAGTTGTGATATGTTTAGTCACCTTTGAATTCCGATCCGCGATATACTCGTTTACGTATACACATAATATATTTTATATTTGTAATCGAATTGGAATTTCAAAACTTTAATCACACAGTGTCATTGAAAAACAATTTTTGCTTTCTATACATGTATACACATTTTTTATTCATTGTTTAAACAAATTTAATTGTTTATACTATTTTTTATTATAAAAGAGCAAATAATTATAAACAATTATAAAATTATAAATGTATGGAATTTATAATTAAAAAATTTTTTTTTTAAATATGTTTAAATTCTTTTTTTAATTTGTAATTATTACAAACAAAAATGTTAATTTTAATTATATGAACGATTATTAGAACTGGTAATTAATTAGTAAACAATAAACTAATAAAAAATATTAATTTATTTCAAAAATGTGATTATTAAACATTTTTCCTGATATTCGAGGCTGAAAGTGAAGTAAGTGACAATCTTAAAAAAAAAAAAAAAAAAAAAAAAAAAATTAAATAAAGTGAAAAAACGATAAAAGAGATAAATAAAATTTTAAAAAATAATATAAATAAACGAAATTGAAAAAATGCGGTTTAAATAAATAAAATTGAAAAAAACAAGGATAAAAGTAAAATAAAATTAAAAGTATTAAAATTATATGAATAAAATTTTAAAAATTATATTTTTAATTAATTAAAATTTTTAAAAAATTAAAAATAACTATTTATGAGAAAAATTGTGAAAAAAAATATTTTTAAAATATATATTTTTAAAGGCATCAAGAAAGTGAAAATAAGTTTAAGAAACTGTTGAGTGCTATAAGGAGTCTTCCTGTTCGTGTGGGCCTTACCTGGGGGGTTAAGGACGAGTGCCATAAGGTGTGTTGGGGCACGCGACTGGTGGGAGGGTCAGCACGCTCTACTGATTCTATAAACCACCCTCAACATTTCAGAGCATCCTCGTTGGTCTTCAACAGCGGTTCGTTTTGTGAGAATCTCCCGGAAAAACTCACATTTCCTTTCACTTTCAATCCTATACGAAAATCACCCGAAAAAAATGCTAAAAATAACAGAAAAAAAAATTGTGAAGTGACAGTGAAAATAAAGACAACAAAAAATCTATTATTATTCAACCCCAAAAAATTATAAAAATTTTAAAATAAAATAAAAACAAAAATAAAAACAAAAATTTTGAGTGAAACGAAAAATTTTCTTCAAAATTCAAAAAAAAAATACAGAGACAAAAATTTCAAACAAGAAAGAAGAGTGAAAAATAATGAAAAAGCAGTTCGTGTAGTGAAAAAAGTGATTTAAAAAAAAGCAAAAATGAGTGGTTTCAAGAGAAGGCAAAGTCGGGTTTTTTGGAATCAAATGGCCACACAGGATTTAAATGGCAAATGTTCATTTTCATATTCGGACAATACATTGAATAATTCTCAAATAATTGATGTGACACAAAGTCCAAGGACATTGTCAATTCGAATTGATTCTGAAAATTCGTCAAATTTCAATGACTATGATGATGAGAACGATACAACGACAGATGTTAGTAATGTGACGGTTATTAGAGTGGAGCCCATATCTCAAAGTAACGAATCTAGTCAAGCGTCAGAGGGGTGAGAATTCAATATTCTTTATTTTTGTTTTTTCTAAAATCAATATATTATATTAATCATAGGGTTAGATGAAGAAAAAAAAATTTTTTTTCTACCCTATTTTTCATAATTATATATACAAAAATTTTTTTCTTTATCAAAAAAAAGTATATTTGACAATTTTTTTTCCATGCTTTTTTTATACTTAAAACATTGATGATTTATTTTTTTTTTCGAGTAAATTTGTTGGAAATTGAAAAAACAAATTTGTTTAAAAATAAATTCCGCCACATTGGATCCGCCATTTTGATTTTTGCAAATTTGACTTTAAATTCGTAATCAATGACCTCGAAAACCCTCCGAGTATCTTATTTTAAGTGAATTTGACAATTTTTTTTTTAAATCTTCGCCATATTGAATCCGCCATTTTGAATTTTGATAAACTAATATCAGATTCGAAATCGGCAACCTCGAAAACCATTAAAGTAACTTATTCAAGTGATTTGGGCGAATTTTATGAAAAGTGTTCGCCATATTGGATCCACCATTTTGAATTTTGATAATCCGATGTTGAATTTTATTAAAAAAGCAAAAAATAATTGATTTAAAAATAAATTTTAGAGAAAATAAATATATTTTTATGTAAATTTATAAGTAAATCATATAATTGTTTTAAAAAGTAACAATTTTCTAATAAATAATAATTATTTTATAAACTTTTTTTTTAAATTTAAAAAAAAAATTTTTTTTTCCCTTTTTTAGTAATAATTCAGCAATAAGTGAGAGATTGTTGGGAAATGTTGTTTCCGGTGAGGAGAGATCATACAGTCCAGCGAGTCTCGGTCACAAGAGTTTGGATTCGGGATTTTCCGACTCTGACAGTTCATGTGCGGAAGTGGGAATTTCAGCGGCAAGAAGAAGAAGGGTTAAAAATCGACAATCACGACAGAAACGTCCCAGAAATCACAGACTAAACTCCCTTTGGAGGGATAACGAGGCACCGCCATATCCCTCACATCATTCAACGCCAAAGAGATTATTGCCGAGATTCAGTGCTCAAATATTGGAATCTCCATTGAATACAACATGGGAACAATCACATCACGAAAGGTAATAATTATTTTCCTTTTTTTTTCTTTTAAATTATAATGATTTAACAATTAGCATTTTATTCCATGTACCGGGTGTTTAAATTGTATTTTTAAAAAATGGGTTAATTTTATGACTATTAAATTAAAAAAAAGAATTTTTTCAGTTTTAATTTCCAAATGAGAAATAAAGTTTTTTAAAATAATGTTATAAATAACGTTTCTTAAATTATAATGACAGTAAAAAAAAATTTTTGAAAAATTTTTGAATAATTTAAAATTGCAGTCAATTTAAATGTATCGGACAAGATATAGCCGAATCGACCGAAAAAGGCATTTCCTTGATCTTTAAAGTCTGTATGAAAAATAATAACCTTTTATTATAGTTATTAAATTATAAAAATATTTAAAAAAACGATTTTTGTCGATAGATTGAGAATTACAGTTAATTTAAATGTATACGGCTAAGATAGCCGAATTATGTAAAATAGTATTTTTTCGCGATACATAAATTTTAAATTATGGATTTAAAATCAATTATGGTAATGATACAACAATAATAATAATAAAAATAAAAAAATAATAATAATAAAACAGTAAATAAACAAAAAAATTAAAAAATATAAAAAAATTAGTAAAAAAAATTAATAAATTTTGAAGAAATAAATAACTTTATGTAAAATAAACAAAATAAAGCATGTAAAAAATATGAATAAAACATTAAAAAATTTAAAAAAAATTAAAATTAAAAAAAAATTAAAATTAAAAAAAATAAAAATTAATTAAACAAATATAAAAACCAAAAAATTAAAAAAATAAAGTAAAATAATAAGAAGTAGAAAATAATTTTTTATAATAAATTTAGTTCTTGATCAATAACATAGATACAAGTGAGAATTAAAGATCTATATTTTTTCGAGCCCTTTAATCTCAAAGTATTTGTTATACATGTTTCTTATCAATAATTGATTATTATTATTATTATCATCATCATCATCGATATAGTGCATGATTCAAAAGGTGTTTTTCACTCTTGCGAGAAAAAGTTAAATATTTGTTTTCTATTTACGATAAGGTGACACATTTCCGTCAATGAACTTTATTATTAGACTATATTTATTGTAATAATGCGTCAGGTATTAAGTCATTATGTAAATTATTTTTTACTTTTATTATCAAAAAAATTAATTTTTGTAAAGTATCGTATATTATTAATTTTTGTTTCCATTTTTTTATAGTTGATGTAATAGTAAAATTTTTCAGAATGAATTTTAATCGAAATTATAGTCACTTTTAATATTTCGGCTAACCTGTTGGCCGAAAGAGTTAAAAATCATTTTTCTTCAACTAAATTTAAGTGAATTTTATTTTTTAACGGCTTAACTTGTTTAATTAAAAACAAAGTGTTCTAAATTTTGTTTAAATAATTTTTAACAAAATAATTTATTTTAAAACTTGAAAAAAAATTCTACTTTTTTTTAAATTTTACTGTTTTATTATTAAAAAATGTTCTGAAATTCGTTTAAAAAATTTCTTTTCAAATAATGTTAAACAAAATAATTTATTTTAAAACTTTAAAAAAAAATTCTATTTTTTTTTTAATTTATAACTGTTTTATTAAAAATAAAATGTTCTGAAAGTGGGTTAAAAAATTTTTGAAATAATTTTTAAGAAAATGATTTATTTTAAAACTTGAAAAAGAAAAAAAAAACAAAGAGTGTTGAGAATAATAAGCGCACCTTGAAGAAAAAGGAGAGATGATTAAGATACTTGGAAAAAAATAAATTCGCAATATTGTTATAATAACAATATGGGGTTATCACAGACGTTTTTATCTGTCCATGAGGGAATACAATAGTCTTGAGAGAAACTCATCGTATGCGCGATAAAATTCACTTGTGAATGAGCTACGCTAAACGTTAAAAGAATGCGTCATGTTAAACACTTCCGTCGTATTCAGTATTATTATTATTATTTAAAGTTTTATAATAAGCGTTACAACATTGTTGCGTGAAATTAATGCAAAAACCATCGGTAAATTAATATTAATGGAAGATCAAAAGATTAAAAATTTTTTTTTTTTTAATTTTTAGGTTAAAGGATGAGAGAAATGTAAAAAATATGATTAGGATGATTAGGATTTATTAAATTTTAAAAAAATGTTAAGCATCGAATACAACATAAAAAAATTGTAGGTTAAAATACGAACACAATTTTAAAAACTCGTTTTGAACATGAAACATTTAGATAAAAAAAAAGAGCAATATTTTAAAAATCTATAAATGTCAAAATTCAGAATTAAATAAAAAATTGCAGGTCAAGAAAATAAACTTAAATTTTAGGTCAAAGGCACTGGACAATAGATAATGAAAGAAACCCAAAGAAATGCAAATCAAATGTAGAAGATTTAAGAGGTTTAAGAGGCTTACAAAACTATAAATTAAGGTCAAGAGGGGAAAATTTAGATAAAAATATTTCAACAGTTGTATTACAAAAAATAATTTTTTTGTTCTAATAAAAATAATTTTGTTTATAACAAAATTTTTTAAAAAAGAAAAGTTTTTAAAAAAAAATTTTTTTTAATTGAAAAATAATTTTCTATATATTAAAATAAATTATTAGAAAAATAAAATGAGAAAATAAAAAAAAAATTGTAGACGCATGTGTGATAATGCATTCTTGACTCGTTAAGCAGTGTGTATCTTGCCCTCGTACAAGACCCATTGTTATGTATGTGCGTACACTCTGAGTTTGGAATATTGACACGCTAATCACGTGTTTGCATACAAATTGTTTGGGAATGGCATTGTGCGCTATATGGGAACTTGCGGCATTTACGTTTGGAACCACTCAATTTGTCAATTTTCAAACTCGAAGCAGCAGCACACATCATTATTATTATTATTTCTTTTATTATTATTCATTGACACTCAAATGTAGTTTCTAGTTTCTGAAACCTTATTTAGTCATCAAAAAAAAAGTAACGGTTATTATTTGTTAAAAAAATAATAAACAGGCTCTAGAGATGATTTCGTTTTTTTACATAATCCTCTTTTTTTTACTATTGTTACAAATTCTATTTATCATATCTTCGCTTATCTCTATTTCTTTTTTTTTTCTTTTGTTACAAACATTGAAAAGAATTTTAACACATAATTAACTTTTTTTTCTTCTTCTTCTTCTTCTTGAAAAGAAAAGTTTAAAAAAAAATTTTTTTGAGTTAATTGAATGAAAAATTTGTTTGTTTTGATAAAAAAAAAAGTTAAAGCGTTAAAAATAGTGAAAATTAAAAAAATTAGAAAATAGAAAGTAAATAAATTGAAATGCAAAAAATAATAAAAATAGTGTTCAAAAATAATAAAAATAATTCCAAAATAATAAAAATAATTCAAAATTAATAAAAATATTAATAATATTGATAATAAAAATAGAATTATAAAATTAATAAAAATAATGATAATAATAATAAAAAGAATAAGAATAATAATAATAATAAAAATAAAAAATATAATAATAAATAAAACGTTAATTTTGAAAAAATTCATATTTAAAATAATAAATATAGTAAACATTAAAATTGAATATTAGAAAATTTTTATAACAATATCTATACGATACAGGCAAAAGTCTAAAAATTAAAATTTTCAATCGAAGAATGATTCATTTTCTTTCATCAATTAAAGTGTAAAATAAAGCAATTAGCATTGAAAGGCGAAGCGAATAAATAATACGAATCACCAAGTTATTATATGAATCAGAGGATATGATCATTTTGTGTGATTCATAAAATTGCTAAAGAAATAATTTTAAAAAATAACGTAAAGAATTCTATAACAATTTGAAAAAAAATTTTTTTTAAATGAATAAATTAAAAATTTAGTGAATGTTAATAACAATTATATTTTAATTATTATTATTATTATTATTATTATTATTATTATTATTATTATCATTATTATTGTTATTTATATTCTACTTTTGTTACTTTAATTTTAGTACCTAATTATATTTATTTATTATTATACTTTTTGTTATTATTGTTATGACAATTATTATAAAAAATTCTTTATGTGAGTTTTAAAAAATTTATTCATTCTATTATAAAACAAATTTTTTTAACTTTCTAATCTTACATAGAATATTTGAGAGGTACATTATAATATATTTAAATTTGATATGGAAAATTTTGAGGATTTTAAAAACTTAAACATAAGTAGATAATATTTTTTTTAAATCGGTCAATAGTGATCACTTTAAAAAAATAATTTTTATTATTTTTCACTTTCAAAATTTTGAAACTAGTGAATTATTTATATTCTTTTCTAAATCAGATTTGTTATATTATTATATAATTACAGAGGTAAAAATTTTTAACTATTATTCAAATAACAAAAACTTAAACTATTTCTATTTTTAATTTTATCCTAAATATATTTTATATTTTTTTAGAATCAAAGAAAAAAAAAATAAAAATCAAGTAAAGGTTAAAAATGGAAAAGTATATTACATAAAAGTCATTATAAAGGTCATTAAAATTTCATTTTCATTGAAAGTGAAAGAAATATTCTTAATAAGGTATTTAAAAGCATTTTAAACTTTCTACATTATTTTACTAATTACTTTACAAGTTTAGACACATTACCATGATATGCTTCTCATTTGTTAAAAGTTATGAAAAAACTTTTGTTTTATTTCTTTTTGGAATTTTTCAAAAAATTTTAATTTAACATTTTATATATTATTATATAATAAAAGCGATAATAAATTAATACAATACTATAATTATATTCAAAGAAGAATTATCATTTTTCCATAAAAATTTGCAAAAGTAACTATTCTGCATAAATGCAAAATTTAAAAAATTATTTATTAGGTACAAATTTTAATTATTATATTTAAATATATGTTAATAGTAGAGAAGCAAAAAACAAAGGAGAAATAATGAAAAAATGTTTATTTGAATTTTATTATTAATATTTATTTTTAAAAAATGATTAGAAAAAAAGGAACAAAAAATGTTTCAAGATTCTGATTATGTCGTCAAGTTGCAACTTACTCAGTATTCATGGCGCATTTAAGAATTGAATAAGTTAAGCATCATTTATATGTTTAACAAAAAAAAAAAAAAAAAAAAAAAAAAAAAGAGAGAGAGAGAAAAAGATTAGAAATAAGTCCAGCAGCAAATGTTGTAGGAATTTTCTGAAACTCAATGCAGGTGTGGATGCAAAGGAATGAGAAATCAGAGTTTAGTCACACAACTATCCGAGATTATAAATTCAAGAACCAGAGGCGCACTATTAGTCAGAGCACACGTGCTAGCTTCTATTGTTAGCCAATCGCAAAACCTCGTGAGAATAGTTAAAAAAAAAAAAATAAAGCACTAAGTGCAATATAATAGTTTCCTGTTCTTCAGTAGTAATACAGCTTTCATGAAGTACAATACGAATTTAAAAAAAAAGAAAAATTAAATTATCATCTCAAATGGCCCAGTTAAGGTGCTTTAAAAAATGAAACATTTCTCTACTTTTGTCACATTTCAATGTTTTTCATATAAAGAAAACAGGAAAAAATTAATAATAACAAAAATAAAGTAAAATAAAAGCATAAAACAGAAAAAAACAAAAAAGAAAAAATTTAAAATTAAAAAAAAATTTTAAAAAGACAAAAAAAAACAAAACAGAAGACAAAAGAAACCGAAAACCAAAAAGGAAACGAAAAAGGTTTAAAATAAGAAACAAAACAAATCAAAAACACCAAAAATACCAAAGAAAAAAGCCAAAAATCAAAAAGGAAAACAAAAAAAAAAATAACCAAAGAAAAAAGCAAAAATGAAACAGAAATAAATATAAAAAGATAAAAGAAAAAACAAAACATAGAAAAAAGAAGAAGCCAAAGAAAAAACTTTGAAAAGAAACAAAACAAAAAAGAAAAACCAAAAAAAAGCAAAAAAGAAAGAAAAGAAAAAAAAATTGTCAAAAATCAAAACAGAAACTAAAAAAGTTAAAGAAGAAAACTAAAACTATATTAAAAATATACAAAAGAAAAAAAAAATTAAAAAGGAAAAAAAGTCAACAATGAGGAAGGAAACCAAAATTAACCAAAGAAAAAACAAAAATGAAACCAAAAAATTAAAAAAGAAGTAAAAATAATCAAAATAACAAAAGAAAAAGCAAAAAAAAAGAAATAATTAAAAATGGAACAAACCAAAAAGATGTAAAAACCAAAATAAAAAAAAACGATCAGGAAACAAAATAAAACATATAAGAAAATGAAGAAACAAAAAAATCAAAAAAGAAAGTAAACAACAAGAAAAAAACAAAAAAATCAAAAAAGAAAGTAAACAAAAAGAAAAAAACAAAAAAACCAAAGAAGAAAAGAAAAAAAATTCTATAATCCAAAAAGAAACCGAAATATTTAAAGAATAAAAACAAAACAATACAAAATAAATAAAAATAAATAAAGCAAAAATAAAACCAAAAAAAAATAATAAAAAACTAAACAAAAAAGCCGAAGAAAGAAAAAATAAAAAGGAATCAAATTAACAAAAAAGAAAAATACAAAAAGATAATAAATTTAAAGAATATTTTAATTCAAATTTAAAAGAAAATTTTAACAACTTGAATTAAGAAATTTATTTATATTTTTATTTTATTAAAAAAAAAAAAAAAAAAAAAAAAAAAAAAAAAAAAATTAAGAACTTTTCAAATACTTTTTGATAAATTCACTTTTCGTAAATTTGTTTAAATTTTAAATTAATGACTACCTATTAATAATTTTTTTTATTTATCAATGTTAATTTATTAATATTATAATTGTAGTTTATCACTCAACTATTAAATAAAAATAATAATAAATAATAAAAATAGATAATAGAAAAAATAATAAAAAATGAATAATAAAAATAATAAAAGAAAAAAAAAATAAATTAAGGGCACTTGTACCATTATGACATCACTGCTTTATAACACATTATATGCTTTGCAAAAACTGTAAAGTCATAATGGCTCAAATGCCCTTAAAAATTGAAAAAATAAAAATATAGATATAAATAAAAAATAAAAAAATAAGCAAAAAAAAAAAAACAATGAAAATAATTTTAAAAAATTTTACATATTTGTAAAATTTTTATTTTTGAAAGATTTAATAGAAAATGTTAAAAAATTCATGGGCAACATTTTCTGACGCACGAAATTAAATAATAATAATAAAGAAAAAATACTTATATCCTAAACCTTACAAATATTATTCTTGTCAATACAAACATATATTTTAAAACAATTAAGGCAAATAATAATCATTTAACCCCTTAACTACAATGACGAAGATTTGACGGACAAAATTTTCGTAATCCGCAGTTAAGGGGTTAAAATAAATAATTACAATAGCAAAGTTTATTTAATTCAAAATAATTAAAATATAATATTTTTAAATATTTAATATTTTTAAATATTTAATATTTAAATATTTAATTATTAATTATTAAATATTTAAATATTCAATTATTAAATATTTAAGTATATAAAAATATATTATATTTTAATTTATTTTAAATAATTTTTTTTTTTTCATGTTTAATAATGTTTTTTTTTTTCCTTTACAGAGAAGAAGATGAAGAGACGTCGAAATATCCATCGATGGATTCATCGTCATTGGGCGATTATTTATTTGCAACGGAACCACCGGAGGATTCAATACCCTCAACTTCCAGTTCCGGCTCGAGGTCATTTATTGAAACGAGTGACACGAGGAGAAATGCAACTCGCTTGCATTTTCAACAATTTGCACCTGTAAATGCCTGGTTATTAAATTTGGCGCAGGAAGTTGATGAGGAATGTGGCGTTGCCCTACAAAGTAAAGCACTGCCGAGGAGAAAAATTGAGGACTTGAGTACAGAGGAATTACAAACGAGGGACCTGAAGATGTTGACTGCCTCGGCTACAACCGCCGCCACCAAATTATTATTGCGAGCTGAAAAATTCGAACAAAATTATCAAACAGTTTTCGAGTGAGTTTCATTATTTTTCATTTTTATATTCTTTTTGATTTTTAATATAAATATTTTATTTATTTTCACCTTGAAACTTTTTAAGAATCGAAATTCATTGTTGCTTAATTTCAAAGTATATGAAGTCTCGACTATTTTTAATTTTTTTTTTAAATATGATATATTTTTTTTATTGAATAAACCAGAATTAAAAAAAAAAAAAAAAAAAAAAAAAAAAAAATTGTCTTGACTTGGAGTGATTGTTAACTTCAACACATAATTAAATTTAATAAATATTTTTTTGAAGTTAAAATCAAATAGTTTCAATATTCTTTGTTTAACTACGATTCAAGATAAAATAAAATTTCTTTTTCGCTTTTAGCAAAATTTCCCACTTGTCGAGTGCAAGATCGGAAACGGAATTATTGCAAGCAATAGAAGAAGATGCTTTTTCTGTTTTGTCGGACCTCGGAGCACCTCCACCGCGAAGAATTCACCAGGGAAGTCTTAGAAGTATTATCGCTCAATTGGAAAATCTTAAAGATGTCGTGGACACTGCCCTCAATACAAGACTGGACTTTTATGTTGAAGTAAGTTTTTCCATTGTTTTGAAAAAAATTTCAATTTTTTTTTTTTAATAAAAAAAAAGACTTCAAACAATTTTTGTTGAGGAAATTTTATTGACTACTATTTGGATACTTTTTTATATTTGTTACACTAAAAGATATACTTTTTTTTCCATGTTTGAGAAATTACATATACTATACTTTAAATTTGTTAACAGTTTAAATAAAAAAATTATTTAAAAAAAATTTTTTTTTAATAAACTTATTGTCATAAAATTCAAAAAATTTTAAAAAGATTCAATTATTATCACAAATTTTTCGTAAATTTAATGATTTTTAATATCTACTATTTCAATAAAAAATTTCCCAAAAGAATTAAATAATTTGAAAAAAAAATTTTTTTTTATAAAATTCTTCGCAAACATTCAATTATTTTAATTTAAATAAAAACATTTTCTCAGGAATTAAATTTTATTTAAAACAGAATATTCCTAATATTTTTCGAAAAAAATCAATCATTTAAATAGATTTTTATAAAATTCGTCGCAAGAATTCAATTATTTTTATAAATTTTAATAACAATCGTTGCAAGAATTCAATTATATTTATAAATTTTAATAACAATCGCAGGATTTCAATTATTTTTAATACAATTTTAAATGCATTCCGCAAAAAACGCAACTATTCTTAAAAATTTTTAATAAAATTCTTTTAAAAAATGCAATTATTTCAAAAAAAAAAAATTTAATGAAATTTTTTATAATAATTAAATTGTTTTTAATATAATTTTAATAAAATTCTTTAAAAGAATTCAATTGTTTCAACAAAAAAAAATGTTAATGAAATTTTTTATAATAATTAAATTGATTTCAATATAATTTTAATAAAGTTTTTATAAAAATTCAATTATTTTCATTATTAATATACAATTTTCAAAGAAAAAAAAAACTTTACTGTAGTTCGGTGACAAAAATTCAATTATTTTCATAAATATTATAAAACTCATCGCAGGATTTTAATTATTTTTAACATTCAATTATATTTTAAAAAATGATAATAAAGTTTTTTAATTCAAGATTTGTAATTTAATTTAATTCTATATTTAAGAAATATTCAATTATTCAATAAATTATTTATTTTTGTATTTAAATAATTGAATTCTCGTAGAATTGATTTAGAATTGAATAAAATAAAATGATTAAAGTTTTGAATAATTTTATTTAGAAATTATTTTTAAAAATAATTTAAAATTCTTGCTATGAATTTTATAAAAAAATTTTAAATAATTGATTTCTTTCGAATAATTTTATGTAAATTCTATTTTAAATAATTGAATTCCTTGAGAAATTTTTATTATTTAAGAAAAGAATTGAATTATTACGAAGATTTTTACAAAAAAATTTTTTAAATAATTAAATTCTGTGTGGAAATTTTATGAAAATAGTTAATATTGAAAAACATTGAATTAGGAAAAGTTTTTAAAAATAATTAAATTTTACAAAGAATTCTATTAAAATTTTTGACAATAATTTTATTAAATTTTTTTTGGAAATAATTGAATTCCTATTTCCTAAGAAGCATTTTATTACATAATTGAAATAATGCGAACGATTTTAATATAATTTTTTTAAATAGTTGGATTTTTAAGAAGAAATTTATTACTTTTAAAAATAATTGAATTTTGCAAAGAATTTTATTAAAATGCCTCAAAATAATTGAATTTTCGGGAATAATTTTGTTATAATTTGAATTCTTACGAAAACATTTAATTTAAATTGTATTTAAAATATGTAATTGACTTCTTTCGAACAATTTCATTAAAACATTTGAAAATAATTGAATTCTTTCAAAGAACTTAAAAAAATATTTTTTTTAAATAATTGATTCTTTCGAGGAATTGAAATTAAAATTTTTAAAAGTAATTACAATTTTTTGAGCAATTCCTGTAAAATTGTATTAAAAATAATTGAACAGTTGCTAAGAATTTTATAAAAATTATTAAAAATATTTGAATTCCTGAAAATAATTTTATTATTTATGAAAATAATTGAATTGTTACTAAAAAATTTTAAAAAAATTGAATCCCTGTGAAAAATTTTGTTATTTTTAAAAATAATTGAATTCTTCATAAGAATTTTATAAACATTGTTTTAAATAATTAATTTTTTCGAAATATAATAAATATTATGAAAATTTTATTTTAAATAATTGAATTCTTAAGTGGAAAACTTTATTTGTGAAAATAATTGAATTTTTCGATGAATTAATTTAAAATAGTATTAAAAATAATTAAAATTCTTCGATGAGTATTATTTCATTTATGAAAATAATTGAATTCTTGCTTAAAATTTTATCGAAAATTTTTTTAAAAAATTGAATTTTCATGAAAAATGTTATTATTAGTGAAAGTATTTGAATTATTGTAAATAAATTGTATAAAAATTTTGTAAAATAATTGATTTTTTTCGAAATTTCTTTGAAAATGCTATTCTAAATTATAATTGAATTCCAGTGGAAATTTTATTATATTCGTGAAAATAATTGAATTTTGGATGAATTTGATCAATTTTTTTTTTTTTTTTTTTTTTTTTAAAATAATTGAATTCTTTTGCGAAATTTTATGAAAATAGTAGACATTGAAAATAATTGAATTTCGAATATTTTTTGAGAATAATTGAATTGTTTTAAAAAATTTGATTATATTTTTTGAGAATATAGTTTTTTTATTGATAGTATTGGCGAATTTAAAAAGTAAATTCTAAAAAAAAACAGAAATAGTAGCTTTTAGTGGCTGAAAACTAAAAAAAAAGTATCCAAATAGTAGCATAATGTAAAAAAAGTAGTAAATAGTAGGTTTTAGTAAATGAGTGCGAAGCTTATAATTTATTTCCTGTAGACAAAATAAATACCTAGGTCCTAGGTATTTAAATATTTATTTTTAAAAATTTTTTCTATTTTTGAATGTAAATAAGAAATTTAAAAAAAATCGTGTCGACAAGTTCAATTTTTCGATATAGCTACTTTTTTACAATATTTGGTTTTCTGTCTTTATTAATCTACTTTTTTTAAAATTAATTATCGAGTACAAAGCATGAATTTTTTTTGTTTTTTTTATTTTTTTTGGTTTTTTTTCTTTTTTGTATTTTTTCTGTTTTTGTTTTTGTTTTTTTGATTTTTTTGTTTCTTTTTTGTATTTTTTGTTTTTTTTTTGTTTTTTTTTATTGTTTTTTGATTTTTTTTGTTTTTTCTATTGTTTTTTGATTTTTTTTTCTTTTTTGTTGTTTTTTGTTTCTTTTTTGTTTTTTTTGCTTTTTTTTTATTGTTTTTTGATTTTTTTTGTTTCTTTTTTGTATTTTTTGTTGTTTTTTTTCTTTTTTGTTGTTTTTTGTTTCTTTTTTGTATTTTTTTATTATTTTTTGATTTTTTTTGTTTTTTGTTTCTTTTTTTTTTATTTTTTTTTGTTTTTTTTTATTTTTTTTTTATTTTGTTTTTGTTTTTTTTCTTTTTTGTTGTTTTCTGTTTCTTTTTGTTTCTTTTTTGTATTTTTTTTTGTTTTTTTTTATTGTTTTTTGATTTTTTTTTGTTTTATTGTTTTTTGTTTTTTGTTCCTTTTGTGTATTTTTTGTTGTTTTTTGTTTCTTTTTTGTTTTTTTTTGTTTTTTTTTGTTTTTTTTTATTGTTTTTTGATTTTTTTGTTTTTTGTTTCTTTTTTGCATTTTTTGTTTTTTTTTTGTTTTTGGTTTCTTTTTGTATTTTTTTCTTTAAAAAGAAAAGTTCAAAATTCTGATAGAGAAAATTTTTTCTCCATTTTCAGAGAGTCGTACGCGGCTTGGAGGAGGCGCCTTCAGAAGGTGGAAGTGCAGCACGCGGTGCACTCGCCGCATTAACAGCTTTGGGAATGTCTGGACCACGTGCCGGAAGTAGTATTGCTCGTTGTTCGGGTGTTCGAACCCTGCTCACATCATTAATATCGGCAGTTCGTTTAAGTAGCGATTTACGTTCAGCTTCGCTACGCGCCTTAGCCAGCGTTTGCTGTTGTTCTGAGGCAATTGAAAAATTTGTCAACGAAGATGGTCCGGAAATACTCGTCGATCTTTTAGCCACGGAATTACGACCTGAAACTGAGAAAATGGAAGCTGCAGCATTAGTTGTACAAATAACAGCGCCATGGACAAATGCAATGGGACTTTCACATCTCGAGCCTTTCGCCGTGACACTTGTCGATGCATTGACAAAATTGGCGGAGAAAACCGCTTGCAGTCAGACCCTTTTACTTGCTGCCGCCGCTCTGAATCATCTCTCAAAATCGAGGACATATGTCGGGGAAATCTTGAAGAGGGACTCGATCAAGAAATTATTGCAGTGCGTCAAGAAAGCGCCAGGCGGAAATGTTTGGCTCATGGAACAGGTGAGTTGTGTTGGCAGTGCACAAGTTCTGAAATTCAACACCAAAATTGGGTGTTTTAGCAAATTCCTCAATTGAGGAATTTCTTTGTTTGCTAAAAAACACTCAATTTTGGGATTGGAAGGTATAGAAAAAATTGATTCTTTATTGATTATTGAGTGTATTTTTTTTAGGTCGCATCTCTAATAGGAGAAGTGGCTCGAATTCCAGAGGCTCGTAAACATCTCGCTGAGGCTCGAGCATCAGTTGCTCTCGTCTGCTTCCTTCGGATGCGTCCACCGGGCCTGGAGGATGCATACCAAAGATTGGAAATAACAGCAGCAGCAGCGCTCACGAGACTTTGCGTCGATCCTGAAATTGCGAGACAAGTCGTCGCCGTTGGTGGCACCGATTGTCTTCCATCTTATAATGTCGAGGATTTTCCATCCGACGATGAGGATCAAGAAGTCTGTCTTCTAAAATACACAAAATCGCTGAGAATGGCTTGCCGAAAAGCCGCTCAAGAAATCGACGTCGCTAAATCCTGCGATTATGCTATTGGCTAATTGATCTCTAAAGTCGTAACATCAAAGAAAAGAATACAAACAAAATCTACAATAAAGAAATAAATTCTAAAATCTACAAAAGAAAAGAATTCTAAAATCTACAAAAGAAATAAAATTTAAAATCTATAAAAAAAGAAAATTATTTTAAATACTATTTTTACTTATATACTAAAAAATATATTTACAATTTCTAAATTTCTTTTTCCTCTGGATCGAGACAACATTCTACATATAGTGAGATTTACTAAACGGTATTTTTAGTATACATGAAATATTATGTATTTTGATAAAACTAATTATTATATACTATGTATGTGCCATTCGATGGTTGTAGTCATTAATTAATATTCGAATACTTGAGAAAGTATATATCAAATTATTTATTGTAAAAGACAAATTATAATAAAACGATTTTTCTTACAATTTAGTGTTGAAATCATTTACATTACAAACACTAGCAACAATATTAGTGACTGACTTCTTGCTCACTTTTTTAAAATAAAATTAGCAATTTAAAAAATAATAGAACGAACAAATTAATTATTAATTATTAACTATATTAATTTGAATGCTCTTTCAATCTTTCATTCACTTTTTCTGTCCCTCACACTCTGAAGTTGTCTTTTGTTTATACTTTTGTTTTTTGTTAACTTTAGACAGAAAATAGAAATCATCAGAATTTTTTTTACTTCTTTTCATTAAAAGACTAAAATTTTGTTAAATATTATGTTTTGTCAAATTGAAATTATTTTTGTTCTTTACTTCTAAAAAAAATTCGAAAATTATTAAACAACTGTGATTAATAAATAGAAAATTTATTTATTTTCCATAACTTTCTTTTTGAATCACAATTTTTTTAAGAAAATTATTATTTTGTTTTAGAAAAAGAAGAAAAATATTTGCACAATTTATATTTTAATCTTATCTTTGGAACAGGATTTTCCACAGGAATTAAGACATTCAAAAATTCAAAATTCAAACCTTTTTTAAATTAAACAACTTATAAAACTATTGTTTATAAAACATGAAAATATCAATTGCTCCGAGTCGAAGACTCAGAGTGATCGATTTCTTCATGTTTTCTAATAAATTAAAGATGACCGAGAGATAAAATCATTACTTTACATTATAAGAATATTGTTACTGTAACTTCATCAAAATTTTCATCATTTTAATTTAATTATTATTTTCTAGAATTTTAAATTATTTTTTATGAAAATAATAATTGAATTCCTTCAAAAATTTTATTATTTATGAAAATAATTGAATTCCTTGTGAAATTTTAATTATTTTATGAATATAATGAAATGTTTGCGCAGAATTTCAATAAAATTTTTAAAAATTAAATTCTTTTGAAAAATTTTAGTAGATATTATTGAAATTAATTTAATTCTACAAAGATTTTAATTCAAATTATTTTGAAAAGAAATCGAATTGTTAAAAATTATTTCATTAAAATCTTTGAAAATTAATTTTAATAAAAATTTTAAGAAATAATTACATTTTTCGAGAAATTCCATTAACATTGTACCAAAAATAATTGAAATTCTGCGATGATTTTTATTATTTATGAAAATAATTGAAAACCTTCATACCTATAGAATTTTATTATTTATGAAAATAATTGAATTTCTGGTTAAAAAAATGTTATTCTTCATGAAAATAATTGAATTATTGCGAAGAAATTTTTATAAAAAATTTGTAAATAATAGAATTTCTCTAAAATTTTTATTATTTAATTCATTCATTCAAAATTGTCATTTTCTAAAATTTCAAATTAAATTTTTTTTTAAATAATTGAATTCGTTTTGGGAAATATTTTATTAAAATCGTAGATATTGAAAATCATTAAAATTAGAAAAATTTCTGAAAATAATTGAATACTTTGGAGAAGAATTTTGTTATTTTTTATTTATAAAGATAAATGGGATTTTTACGAGAATTTTTTTTAAGATTTGAACATAGTTGAATTTAATAAGAAGAATTTTTCTTTTTAAGAATTTTGGCAATTATTTTTCAATTCTACAAAATTGAATTTTTTTAGTATTTTCAACAAAAATTTAAATTAGAAAATTTTCAAATTTTATTTTAAAAAGGTAGTAAGAAGTTAGCCGCTCGATTTGTTGCTAGTTTTTAATTTAAAATTCATTTTATACCTAAAAATAAAATATAAATTGGAATATATATAGTTTTAATATTATTATAATTGAAATAATCATATATTCAGACATGGGAAATTTGAAATTTAATAAAATTACAATGTTGAATGAATTTAATTAGAAATTTTAACCCGTTGCCTTTTTCCGACCCACGGGTGGGTCGTGAAAAAGTATGGCCATAACTGTTTCCGACCCACCCGTGGGTCGTGTTCACTATCACTCAAAATAAATATAATTTGTATATAAATTGATAGATATTTTTCTTTATATCAATATTATAAGAAATTATAAGGGTCATTAATGATATTTTAGAAAATAATTGAATAATTAGTTATAATTTAAATATATTATACTATTTGAAAAAGTATCAGATTCCGCTGGGCATTTTGGGACAATCATGTTGTATTTTCCTCAAACAGTTAAGGGGTTAATGAACTTAGATTTTTAAAAAATTTTAATAATTCAAAATCTTCTAAAATTATAGTTAAATTTTTCACCTATTTAACTAATAATTCAATATTTAATAAATTATCAGGCTTCACAGCGGTCTGTCCCCTATTTCCCTAAAAGTCCCCCTTTTTTAAATTTTGGCCCCTAAACGTATACCCTATTTTTTTAAAAAAATAATTCTGCAAAAGAATTTCAATTATCTTGATAACCAACAAAATTCTTCCCATAAAATCAATTATTTTAAGGATTTTTAATGAAATTTTCTTCTTTTCTAAAATTCAATTATTTTGATAAATATCAAAATTCTTCTCAAGAATTCAATTATTGTCAAACATAATTAACTTGGCAAAATTTCAATTATTTAAACTTTCAATTCAATTATTTTTATAAATAGCCAAATTTTTCGCCAAAAATTCAATTAATTTTCAAAAATTTAAACGAATTTGAATAAAATTCTTTGCAACATTTCAATATTATATTCAAAAGTTTTTCGCAATTTAATGTAAATATTTTACTATTTTCATAAAAATTTATCAACAAATTTAATTTATAAAAAAAAACTTTTTGATACAATTCCTACGAAAAGATTCAATTATTTTCATAAATAATAAAATTTCATTTACGAATTCAATTATTTTCATAAATAATAAAATTTCATTTACGAATTCAATTATTTTCAGAATCGCAGAATTTCAAATATTTTTAATAAAATTTTAAATAAATTCTTGGATAAATGCCCTTTATTATTAAAAATTTTATTAAAACTTAAGGAAAGAATTCAATTTTAAGAAACATTCAATTATTCAATAAAACAATATAATTCGTTGCAATAATTCAAATATTTTTATAAATAACATTTAATTCGTCGCAGAAAATCAATTATTTTCACAATTATTATTTTAAATAATTTTGCAAAAGAATTCAATTAGCCTAATAAAGAACAAAATCGCATAAATTCTCCCCATAAAATCAATTATTCTATAAGGAATTTTAATAAAATTCTTTTACAAAATTCAATTATTTTGATAAATATCAAAATTCATCACAAGAATTCAATTCTTTTGAAAAGTAATAAAATACTTTGCACAAAATTAAATTATTTCTAAAATAATTCAAGATATAAGGCTTTTAATATTCAATTTATTATTAAAAATATACTTGAAATTCATTTTTAAATCAAATTTTATTAGAAAATTCTACGACAATTTAATTATTCAAATACAAAATAAATAATGAATAATTGAATGTTTCTGAAAATTGAATTCTTTTGACGAATTTCAATAAAATTTTTAAGAATAATTACATTTTTCGACGAATTCGATTAAAATTGTATTAAAAATTATTGAATCCCTGTAAACATTTTGATTATTTATAACAATTGAATTACATATTGCAAAGAAATTTATTAGAAATTTTGTAAATAATCGAATTTCTGTGATATTTTTATTATTTATGAAAATAATTAAATGTTTGCGTATACAATTTTATTAAATTTTTTGTTTAAATAATTGAATTATTTTGTAAAACTTTATTAATTTAAACATATATTATTTCGAAGGAGAACTTGATAATTTACCATCATGTCAAATTAATCTATTGGATTAATTTATTATTGAATAAATGAATAAATTTTTGTAAATAATTATATTTCTTTTTATAAATAAATTAATTTATGAAAAAATAACTTTTTATAAGTAGTAAATAGATTTGTTAAAATTTGTAAATAGATCTAATTAAAAATATTTTTTTACAAATAAATTGAAAAATATGTAAATTTTTAAAAAAATTTCAAAGTCTCCTTCATATCGTTTTGCAATATTTTTGTAAATTTAATAGTTTAGTGGCGTGATCTGAAAAAAACCAATCAAATTCGTACACTTGTTTATATTGATAAAGAATTATTAGTAACATTTTGACATACACGTTGCACTTGAATGTGATTGGTTCTCTTAAACTTCCATTTTTTTTATTACAGTAAATGCAAATAATATATTTTTCAATATTTTTAACTTTTTCAAAGTTTATTTTTAAAAACAGAAATTTTTTCCTTTTGAATATTAGTGGCGTGATCTGAAAAAAACCAATCAAATTCGTACACTTGTTTATATTGATAAAGAATTATTAGTAACATTTTGACATACACGTTGCACTTGAATGTGATTGGTTCTCTTAAACTTCCATTTTTTTTATTACAGTAAATGCAAATAATATATTTTTCAATATTTTTAACTTTTTCAAAGTTTATTTTTAAAAACAGAAATTTTTTCCTTTTGAATATTAGTGGCGTGATCTGAAAAAAACCAATCAAATTCGTACACTTGTTTATATTGATAAAGAATTATTAGTAACATTTTGACATACACGTTGCACTTGAATGTGATTGGTTCTCTTAAACTTCCATTTTTTTTATTACAGTAAATGCAAATAATATATTTTTCAATATTTTTAACTTTTTCAAAGTTTATTTTTAAAAACAGAAATTTTTTCCTTTTGAATATTAGTGGCGTGATCTGAAAAAAACCAATCAAATTCGTACACTTGTTTATTGATAAAGAATTATTAGTAACATTTTGACATACACGTTGCACTTGAATGTGATTGGTTCTCTTAAACTTCCATTTTTTTATTACAGTAAATGCAAATAATATATTTTTCAATATTTTAACTTTTTCAAAGTTTATTTTTAAAAACAGAAATTTTTTCCTTTTGAATATATATTTTGTTTTTTATTACTTCAACTATTTTTATCAAAATTTTTTGCAGCACTTTCTCACGAACATTTTTAATGTATTTTAATGTACGAACAATTTTTAAAAATTATGAAAATTTTTGCTTAATATAATTGAACGAACTAATAAAAATGATAAAAAATTTATTGCAAAACAAATATAACACTGATATTATTGGTAAATAAATAAATAATAAACAATAATAAAAAAATTAAGAAATTAAAAAATTAAAAAAAATTTTTTTTTATTAAATTAATTAATTATTAGATTAGAATAATAATAATTATTATTATACCTATTTTTTTTAAAGTTTTTTATTATTTTAAATTTCAATGCGATTCTTCACAGAAATGCAATTTTTTTGAAAATTTTTTTTTATAAAATTCTATATATGGGGCAAAATTTCTCAACTGCCCAGGTCAAAAAATGAATTTTTTTGAAGCTTTGCTAAAATGTTACTATTATCAGTATAGAAGTGTAAATATAAAATTTTTTTTAATTTGATAAAATATTTTTTTTAGTTATGGAGTTTCAGAATTTTGACTTTTTTGAAAATATCTTTTTTTTCGATTTAATATATTATTATGATAAGTAAAATTAATCAAATTAAAAGTATAAATAGTCATGTAAAAATCAGAGTGGGACCCTGAAAATTTTTAAATAAAAAAATTATAAATCATTATTTTCTATATAAAATAAGGATAAATTTTGATTTTCTTAAAAATTTTTAAGGTCCCACTCTGATTTTTACTTTGCTCATAGAAAAAAAGGTAAGCTTTCCATTGGGATTGGTTAGAAAAAAATTTTAAAAAAAATAATTTTTAGATAATATTGAAATTAAGAGTTTGACCTTGAATTTCAAGGTCAAATTGAAAGAAAACAAATATAAGAATTTAATTATTTTCAATAAAATTTTAATTAAATTCGTCAAAAATAATTGTAAGAATTAAACTATTTTCATAACTATAATAAAATTCTTCGATGATATGAATTTATTTTTATAAATAACAAAATTATTCGAACAAAATTAATTATTAATTTAAAAAATTGTTATAAAATTCTTCGCAAAATTATTTTTTATAAAATTTTAAATAAAATCCTAGAAAAATGCATTATTTTTAAAATTTTTATTAAAATTCTTCGAAAGAATTCAATTATTCTAAGAAATTTTTATAATTTATGTGGAAATATAAATAAGTATATTAAAAATATTTCATTTTACAAAAATTATTCAAGTTTTGAATGTAATTTAATTTGGAAATTATGAAAAAAAAAGTTTTCTTTTAAAATATTCGGAGAATTCTAATTAAAATGTTTTAAAGCTATGAAAAATTTTCTTCGAAAAAATATAATGAGAATAAAAAAAAATTTTTTTGATTTTAAAAAATGTCACCTTTTCATTATTTTACAAGGTCAAAAAAACAGAAATCACATATTTTAGGTTGAATCAAATGATAAATTTTAAGCATTTTTTTTCTACTTTTAAAAATTATTTAAAAATTTTTTATTATTTTAAAATTTAGAAAATTATTGAATTTTGCAAAAATTTAGAATTGAAGTTACTAGCAGTAGAAAAAGAAATAAATATTTTTTTTTATGAAAATTAAAAAAAAAATCAGAGATCTATTATAAAATTAGAAGATTGAATTAAATCGTAAATATAAATAAGAATTAACTAATTATTGATTTAAAAAATTACTGATAAATAAAATAGTTAAATTTTTGAAAACAATACAGTTGATAACATTTTTTTTTTCATAAGCAGCAGCTGCAGGGTACATTAAAACTTATATCATTGAACACGATTGACACATGTTTCAAATATTGTTTTTATAGCTATACAAAAAAATATTAAAAAAAAAAATTTTTTTTTATAAAAAAACATAAAAATCACGGGTATATAAGGAGGACTTTTGTGGAGTTATAGTATTGTGAAATATTTGAAACTTTTTCTTAAATAAAAGTAAAAATGAATCACTTAAACACTATTCTTCTTTTTATTGTCGCTTGCATTTATTTAATGATATCTTCTAATTCCATTGCTGCAGCTCCAGGGGTAATAAAGTTACTTCAATTAAAAATCTTTTATCCATTGCAGTAATAATTATATATACATTTTATCTAATGTTAAACAGATCATTATAATTAAAAATTATTAATTAATTAAAAAATTAAAAAAAATTTTTTTTTTTTTTTTTGAAATAGTTTTATTAATAATAAAATATGCGAAAATTGAAAAATATATGTTTATATTGTCTTACAGAAAAATATGAATAATATGCATGTTTCTTTCTTTTTTAGGAACTTCAAAAAATCGTTAGTAAAATCTAATAATTGCTATATATAAAATAGTATTTTATTTATTATGTATAAATCTAGTGACAAAAAAAAAATAATTTTTACTTTAATGTGTTTTTTTTAATTCCATTTAATTGAAATTTATCAAAAGAAATAGAAATTAAAATTTAATTCGGAATTTAAAAAATATGATTTCTCGTAAGGGTGAGAAAAATAATTGATCTTTTTTTATCAGTACTTAATAATCTGACATTAGATATTAACATCTGAATTTTATATTTTAGGACGAGATCATAAAGTTAAGTGTATTGACAAAAAAAAGCAGAAATTAAAATATATATAATAAGAGTATTAACTTTATATTATTTTGATCTTAAAAATTAATGTCTCTCTTTGTTCTTTTCTTTAGGATTTGGAAAATTTAGTAAGTTTTAGTAATTTTAGTAATTTTACTACATAAAATTAATTTTTCAATGAATGATATTCACAAATCAGTAGTTTTTCTATAATTATGCGAAGTCCTTGGAATGCTTGCATCCTGTCTGATTTGAAAATAATTCATGTTTTTTTAAATTTAGTAATAAAAAATTTTCTTTTGTTTTTCAGAAACAAAAACAAACTGAAGTAAGTGTTTTGATATTTAAAAAAAAGTTAAAAGTAAATTAAACGAGAAATATAAGCTAACAAATTATCTTGTCTCTTTATCTTTAGGATCTTGGCAAAATTGTAAGTGCTATCTTATTTAAATATATCAGTGTATTTTATAAAAAAAAAATTAAAAACCCTGCAATGTGTTTTTTTAACTTTAGTTTGATTCAAAATTTATAAAATTAAAAGACTAAATTGTTATATAAATAATTTAGAGATTATTATCTAAATATTCTAAACTAATTAAAATCTCCAAAAAAATTAAATATATTTTACTCGAAAAAAATAAACATTAATAAAATTAACATGACTTTTTATTTTTTCCTTTTAGTTGCATACTGCTGAAGGGGTGAGTGTATAGAATCATTAAAACAATAAAAATATTTATTCCTACTAAATTAAAAACATCCTTTCAAAAATTTTGTAAATAAATTTTAAACAAATTTTGTAACAAAAAAGTTGTTAAAAAATACTCAATATTGAATAAAAGATGAAAAGTTTCTATATTAATGATTTTTTATTAATTTTTCAGATGAATGAAACCGTTCGCATAAACGTAAGATAAATAAAAATTGTATTTCTATTCAATTCATATATGTATCAACGATGATAAATATTTATTTAACAAAGATTTGAAATTAAAGTATTTTAAAAATTAAAGAAAAATTAAAGTAAATTAAAGTAAAGATTAAAAAAAAACTATCTCAGTAAAAAATATTTTAAAAATTAATGAAAATCCAATGTCTGACTTCTCCTTATGTACAGACAACCACAAATTCTGTTTATAATTAAATAAAAGCTTTTCTTCCACATATTAAATTTTAATTAACATGTATTTAAAATTTTTCTTTCATTTTCAGTCAATTATACCTTTAGTAAGTGTTACCAAATAAATAAAAATTAAATATAAGGCTTTAATATAGGCTTTCTTCGAAGCTCGTCTCATATTATTAAAATTTATTTGCGACTAACATGTTTTCATATTTTCTGCTTCAGATAAAGAAACTATTTGAAAACTTTGTAAGTGAAACTTTATTGTTTACGTTATTAATTTTTGAATGTAAATTAAATTTTTGCCTATATATATTTATTCATAAATCCTTAATTTTAAAAATATTCATTTACAAAAAAAAATTAAAGTTTAGATTTAATAATAATATTAAAAATACTCAGTTTATGTTTAAATTAAAAGGCTTTATAAATGTTTTTGAATGTGTAGATGATATCTTCAAAGGATGTTCTGCTTTCAGAAGCTAATGAAACACAATCGTAAAATACAATAATGTTATTATCAAAGTATGTTATTGTTTTGTAAATTTTTGACCACTACTTTGTTAGTTCTCAATAAAAATGTGTTTTAAATCAATAATTTACTTTCTCTGATATATTTTATACCTTCAATATGCGAATTTGGAATGAAAAAAATTTTAATTGTTCGAGTTATATATGCTGCGTGCAATCTTCAAAAATCGTGTTAATACGAGAATAAGACGTTGAAAAATTAAAAAAAAATTGAAGTATTATACTTTTTCATTGTATTTCTAAGAGTTGAATTAATTTCCTTTTCATTGATTGTATAGTGTATCATATATATATATATATATATATATATATATATATATATATATGCACCGAAAACGCGTCAATAAACAGTTCATTAACATCATTTAAAACGCTTCCCACATAGCACAATAGTATGAGGTAAGGTTATGTTGAGTACTAATCGTAAGGCACATAAGGTTACACAATATTGCTGCGGTAGACCTGAGGTGAACTAAAAACTTCCGCCTAGGAGGTAAGGTTACATGTTAGGGTGTGGTGAGTATATATGATAAGGCCATGGTAACCTTACACGTTAAGGTTAAGGTAACCTTACACGTTAAGGTTGATGTAACCTTACACGTTAAGGTTGAGGTAACGTTACATGTTAAGGTTGAGGTAAGGTTACATGTCAAGGTTGAGGTAAGGTTGTGATAAATTTACCAGTTATGGAAAATATTGAAAAAATAATTAATAAATAAATATTCAATTAAAAAGTTAGTTTGTTGCTCTTCTCTATTTTGGAAACCTGACATGAAGCAGAAAATTTTAAAAACAAATTTGGGGGGACTGGGATTTGAACCCGGGATCGACGCGCATAAACCTATCATTCTAACTAACTGAGCTAAGTAGAGAACTGGTAGAAGGAAAATTAATATTGCCTTTAAGGAGTTAATCATCTTCTTGGTTCACCTTAAAGGCAACATTAATTTTCCTTCTGCCAGTTCTCTACTTAGCTCAGTTAGTTAGAATGATAGGTTTATGCGCGTCGATCCCGGGTTCGAATCCCAGTCCCCCCAAATTTGTTTTCAAAATTTTCTGCTTTATGTCAGGTTTCCAAAATAGAGAAGAGCAACAAACTTAACTTTCTAATTTAATATTTATTTATTATATTATTAATTATTTTTTCAATATTTTCCATAACTGGTAAGCTTATCACAACCTTACCTTAACCTTACAACTTATTAATTACCTTACCTCAACCTTGACATGTAACCTTACCTCAACCTTAACATGTAACGTTACCTCAACCTTAACGTGTAAGGTTACATCAACCTTAACGTGTAAGGTTACCTTAACCTTAACGTGTAAGGTTACCATGGCCTTATCATATATACTCACCACACCCTAACATGTAACCTTACCTCCATGGCGGAAGTTTTTAGTTCACCTCAGGTCTACCGCAGCAATATTGTGTAACCTTATGTGCCTTACGATTAGTACTCAACATAACCTTACCTCATACTATGGTGCTATGTGGGTTATTCATGCTGTCGAAGTTTTAAATCTTTCTTTATATTAATAACATCTTCATAATTAAGAATTTTATAGCTGGAAACCTGAAAATATTTATTAGTTTGCCTTAAATTATAATACAATTTTTTTAATATTAAAATAAATCGGGAATTAATATAAATGAAATAAGTTTGTTGCATGATTAAAATAGTAGTATGAAGAACAACAATTATAATTTTAAGAAAGAATTAATATTTTAAAATATTTATTATGAAGGTGGTGAAAATGTCAAAAGAAGAATTTCAAAAGTAATGAATAAGTTAAATTAAAAATGAAGTTAAATAATTTTTTTATATTTACACTAAGGACAAATGTAGCGTACAAAAGCAAAATAGGACTCGTCATGATTGCAAGTTTTTGTTGCGAGAACTTTAATAATCATTGACTTCAGCTGTCAATGCTTTGTCCTTTTATATATTCAATTATTATCGAAAATTTCGTAAGAAAATCAATATTAACATAGAATAAGGAATTTCGAATAAACTAACAAATATCTTCAAACAATTATTTTGACATAAATTTTGAATGTAAATTCGTAGATAACAAAATATTATAATAATACTCAAAGTGTAAAAAACCACTTTATTTAATTCATATACACTTAATTTTAAAGGGTAATTTATGCGTTATCAAACAATCTAGTGGTACTTTTTTGAAAAATCTATTTAAATAATATTATTTATATTGTGACGTAAAATTTAATATTTATATAGTGATTAGTGATGGAAAATTAAGTATTTTAAATATGACGTAAAACTTACTATTTTGCATTTCTACTTCCTTCAATCGTATTAACCATCGTATACATTAATCAACATCTAAATTCTAATGTTTGATTGAAATTGTTTAATTTCGAAACCGTTTTAATTAAATAATAACTAGCAACAAATCGCGCGGCTAACTTCTTACTACCTTTTTTTTTTTTAAATAAAATTAGCAATTTTAAAAATAATAAAATTTGAAAATTTTCTAATTTAAATTTTTGTTGAAAATACTAAAAAAATTCAATTTTGTAAAATTTAAAATTTGTAAAATTTAAAATTCTTCTTATTAAATTCAACTATATGTTCAAATCTTGAAAAAAAATTCTCGTAAAAATCCCAATTATCTTTATTAATAACAAAATTCTTCTCCAAAGTATTCAATTATTTTCAGAAATTTTTCTAATTTTAATGATTTTCAATATCTACGATTTTAATAAAATATTTCCCAAAATTAATTCAATTATTTAAAAAAAAATTTAATTTGAAATTTTAGAAAATGACAATTTTGAATGAATGAATTAAATAATAAAAATTTCAGAGGAATTCTATTATTTACAAATTTTTTTATAAATTTCTTCGCAATAATTCAATTATTTTCATGAAGAATAACATTTTTTTAACCAGGAATTCAATTATTTTCATAAATAATAAAATTCTATAGGTATGTAGGTTTTCAATTATTTTCATAAATAATCAAAATCATCTCAGAATTTTAATTATTTTTGGTACAATCTTAATATAAAAAAAAAAAAAAAAATGTAATTACTCTTAAAATTTTTATTAAAATTAATTTTTAAAGATTTTAATGAAATAATTTTTAACAATTCGATTTTTTTCAAAATAATTTGAATTAAATTCTTCGTAGAATTAAATTAATTTCAATAATATCAAAATTCAATTATTTTTAATATCTACTATTTCAATAAAAGAATTCACAAAAGAATTCAATTATTTAAAAAGAAATATATTATTAAAATTCATTGCAAGAATTAAAGTATTTTTCATAAATAATAAAATTCTTCTCAGGTATTCAATTATTTTCAATACAATTATTAAAAAATTCGATTTTATTCAATAAATTAAAGAAATTTTTCAAAAAAAATCAATTTCCAAAATTTTTTAATAAAATTCAAGAATTAAATGCTTAATTTCAATTATTGAGAAAGAGGATTATTATAAAAACTTGAAAGAAATTATATTCATATAGAATTCAATTACTTTGAAAACTTGTAATTAAAATGATTAAAGAAAGTCCATTATTTTAAAGAAACTCAAAGAAATTCTTCAAAAGAATTTAATTAAGATTATATGTAAAATTTTAATAAAATTCTTCCTAAATTCAATTATTTTCATAAACAATAAAATTCTTCGAAGAAATTCAATTAGTATCAAATTTGTTGATAAAATTCTTTGCAAGAATTCAATCATTTGCAAATGTTTTATAAATTTTTTCGCAATAATTCAATTATTTAACAAAAAAATTAATAAAAATTCTTCATAAGAATTCAATTATTTTTGAAAATTTTAATAAAATTCGTTGCAAAAATTCAATTATTTTAAGAAAATTTGATAAAATTCTTCGAATCAATTCAATTATTTTTAAAAATTTTGAAAAAATTCTCGGCAAAAATTTCAATTATTTTTAAAAATTTTCCTCAATTTAATGATTTTTATAATATCTACTAAAATTTTTCAAAAGAATTTAATTTTTAAAAATTTTATTGAAATTCTGCGCAAACATTTAATTATATTCATAAAATAATTAAAATTTCACAAGGAATTCAATTATTTTCATAAATAATAAAATTTTTTAAGGAATTCAATTATTATTTTCATAAAAAATAATTTAAAATTCTAGAAAATAATAATTAAATTAAAATGATGAAAATTTGATGAAGTTACAGTAACAATATTCTTATAATGTAAAATAATGATTTTATCTCTCGGTCATCTTTAATTTATTAGAAAACATGAAGAAATCGATCACTCCGAGTCTTCGACTCGGAGCAATCGATATCTTCATGTTTTATAACAAATACTTTTATAAGTTGTTTAATTTAAAAAAGGTTTGAATTTTTGAATGTCTTAATTCCTGTGGAAAATCCTGTTCCAAAGATAAGATTAAAAATATAAATTGTGCAAATATTTTTCTTCTTTTTCTAAAACAAAATAATAATTTTCTTAAAAAAATTGTGAATGAAAAAGAAAATAATGGAAAATAAATAAATTTTCTATTTCTTAATCACAGTTGTTTAATAATTTTCTAATTTTTTTAGAGAAATAAAGAACAAAAATAATTTCAATTTGACAAAACATAATATTTAACAAAATTTTAGTCTTTTAATAAAAAGAAGTAAAAAAAATTCTGATGATTTCTATTTTCTGTCTAAAGTTAACAAAAAACAAAAGTATAAACAAAAGACAACTTCAGAGTGTGAGGGACAGAAAAAGTGAATGAAAGAATGAAAGAACATTCAAATTAATATAGTTAATTAATTAATTAATTAATTAATTAATGCTTCAAATGACTTATAATTCATATGTTAATTTAAAAATTTTTCAAAATGCCACTGCCGTTTTTTTTTTTTTTTTTTTTTTTTTTTTTTTTTTTTTTTTTTTTTTTTTTTTTTTTTTTTTAATGCAAGTTAAGATATAAATTATTGACGGTTGCCAATAATTTGTACTATATTCTATTTTTTTCATTAATAATATTATTCTAATAACAAACACTCCTCTAATTTTAATCAGTTCATATATTAAATAAATGTTCTCAGTAATATACATATATTCAACTATCAGAAAGTAATTTCGCAGAATTGAAAATTCAATGTAATGTAGACAACTAATAGATAATTCACTTGATAATTCACAAAAAAAAAAAAAAAATTCATTTATAATATTGATGTCTTTCATTAATAATGTAAAATTCAGGTAATTGTATTACATTCGAATCTACCATTAGGTAATCGATATTTAATGATTATGAACATAATGAGAAAGCGTATGAGTAAATCTCCCCTATTGAAATAAATCAGAGTTGCATGATTTGTTAAGGTGAACAGTGTTTTATTGAAAAAACAAAATGTTTAGAAAAATTCAGAAAAAGAAATATTCACTTTATTTTTTAAAAATTTTTAAATGGGAACCAAAAAATATTCACGATTCAATTGTACCAGTATTAATATTGAATTGGATTACAGGATTAAATATATTTGAATATCCATTAGCAAAACCACGACCTGTATTCACTTTTATTTATGTTTTATTGTTGAATTTTTCATATTTGTTCGTTGCACTTTCTGCGAGAAGTGTGAAAAATCAAGGTGTAACTCAAATTGGAAGAAATATTTTTTTATTAATTGTATGTGTCAATGTAATTGTTGGTACTTGTTCAATTTTGATTGGCTGGTATAATTACAAGGTGTGTTATTTGTATATTTATAATTTTTAATTTTTAATTTTTAATTCAATTTTTACATTTTAATGTTTTGTTTGAATTTTCATTTTGTTGTTAAATTTTTAATTTCAGTTAATAAATATAAAACTTTGTGTTTTTTTTTCAAGGCATTCAAGGTTAATATTCAAAGATTAGAATCATTGGACGAAGGTTTGGAATATTTGGGTCTTCCGAATAAATATCGAAAAATTTTTCTTAGTTCAGTGAAAAGAGTAATTACGTGGTGCATTGTAGTTACTATTTTAGTTTATAGTGACTTTAATCTTTTTTTAACAATGTATGATTGGTCGACAAGTGTTAATCTTATATATTTATTTCATTTCCCACTTCATCTAAATTCTGTTGTTGACTTCACATTCACATCATTGGTAACGTAAGAAAAATTCTTAGATACTTAGATTATTTAAATTCCACCAGGTATGTAAAAATGAAGCTAAAATTTTTCAAGAGCAGCCTCACAGAATTTCAAAACCCCAGAGATGTGTTTTGATTTATGTATTTTTTACTCGGGGATTTTTGGGGTCCTTGGATTAAAAATCTGAACTTAATTCAAAATTCAAAATGGCGGATGAAATATGACGAACGATTATAATTGTTCGCCATATTTCATCCGCCATTTTGAATTTTGAACAACAAATTTGGTTTCATATTTAGATAATTATGTATCTCTGATAAATTAAAACTTAACACATTTTTACCAATTCAATAACTTTTTTAATTTCTCAGATGCTTAGGAAGAAGATTCGAAAATATAAATTCACTTTTAGAAAGAACTTTACCAATTTACAATCAAATAGAAAAAGTGAGAGAAGTCTTTCCAAATTATAGTAAAGTTCATGTTTTAATGGCAACTAAAGAATTTAACATTAATTTCACTGACAATTCGAAGCAATTGAAGGTCTTGATTTTAGTAAGGTGAGAAAAAAAATTTTTTTTATTTCCTTTAAAATGAAAAAGAAACACAACTATTGTTTTATAATGTAAAAATTTACTAATTTAAGTTAAAATTTACTGTAATTATAAAAAAAAATTATGGTTCTAGATATCTTCATATGGAGTTATCAAAAATATCCTGGGAGCTTAATAGAATTTATGAAAAACAATTGATGATGAAAATGGGAGCACATTTCATTATAATAACAGGTCTCTTATACAATCTATTCACATTTTTCTATTTTGTAAATGAAACATTAAAGGATAAATTAAGAATCTTAATCAGTACGACAATATGGTTCAGTGTTTATTGTTATCGATTTTTAAAAATAAATACCACCTGTGCCAGGGTCAGTGCGGAGGTACGTGATTGTTTTTCATCATATATAATTTTTTGTCATTCGAAACTATATTGAAAATACATTTGCGCATAAATTTGTTTCTTAATATTTAGGCGCGCAAAACTAGGAATATTCTTTATGAATTAAAAAATTCAAATAAAGATAAAGAAATTATTGAGGAGGTAAGAAATTTTTTTTGTCGTGTTAAAAAAAGATTTATTATTATATATTTTTTCGATTTTTTAATATTCAGAATGATTTTTTAATTGTTTTCATATAGATTGAAGAATTTGGTTTACAATTAACACAACGTCCTTTGGCATTTACTGCATGTGGATTATCTTCTCTTGATTATGACTTTGTGCGAAGAGTAAGTATTTGGATGATATATTTTCAATAATTATTGAAAATATATTTTTCAAAAAATAACACAACCAAATATGATATATATGACTGATGAGTAAATTCATAAATAAATTCTTTTCCAGTTCATAGCATCCGTGACGACTTATTTGGTGTTATTGATACAATTCAGCCCCGAAATACGTAAATGCGAAAGAAATTATTGAGATAGCAATTTAAAAAAAAACTTAATATCATCTAATACTACAAAAATGATTAAAATAACAACTGTTTATGTATTTTATCAATAAATAATATTTGCTCCATATTTTTATACTAATAGTGTTTCTCTTTTTCCACTAAATTTTATATATTTACATTTACATGGGGTTCTAGAAGATTCTGCATTGGATCTTATGTGCTAACACGTTGTGCACATAAAATGATATTCAATAAAATTAAAATGATTTTGCATTGGAAGGATTCTGACGCTTTATGTACAATGTAAAAACTCTATTGAAATTAAAAAATAAAATTACAAATTTATATTTCTTTAATGTAAATATTTGATAGAAGTGTGACGTAAATCTTTCGATCTAGAATAAACAAAAAAGTGAATTAATTTTGTTCTGAACAAATAAGCTACTAGTCAAAAATAGTATATTTTCGTTAAACCTAATAAATTCTTTATTCACGAACCATCGATTGCTTATAAAAGAACTGACATAATTGATTTTAATATTAATATCATTTTGAAAAACGGATTGCAAGTGTTAAAGAGAAAGAAGTGGTTTTTGCTAATCTTCAAAAAAATGAAGTTTTGTAAGTATATAAGAATATTGTATACCCACATATCACAGTATTTTTAAGGAAGTTTACAGAAAGTTTGGAAATTTTTTTTATCTTTCTTTAAAGTCTAAATGTTCTTCGAATGTAATCCAGTAAAAACTATAAATCCACTACATGCTTTGAGCAAAGTTTTTAAAATCACTAAATAAGTAAAAAAAGGAAATTGTGAAAGATATTGTTTAAACTTTTGCGAATGATTATATTTTTTTCCAGCACTATGTTTTTGTATTATAATGGTTCTAAAATTGACTGCAACAGCAAAGCAAGTAACTTCATTTGTACAAGGAGCTGAAAAGTTTAGTGCTAATTTAACAGCGGTGAGTGTCAATATAAGAGCAACATGTAAAAATATCAGATTACTTAAAAGTTAAAACTTGACTGTTTAAAAATTCCAATTTTAATATTGTTTTCATTAATAGAATGATAAGACTCAAAATATTAATTTGTTTTTGATTTTCAGTCTTATTCAAAGCAAAGACCTGATGGTAATTTTCTGGTTTCTCCGGCAGGTAATGTAATGTCCATGACATATCTCCAATCCTTCTCTTCTTCTCCTGCAATTTTCCAAATTATGGAAGCATTTGGATTAACTTTGGATAGCCTTAAACGATCCAAATTTAAATTATTCACAGATAATTTAGTTGTAAGTTATAGAAAATATAAAAATACATATTTTTTATGGGGTTAGGAGCAGAAAATTATTAAATTCTACTATTTATCTTCAGGGTGATAAGGATGTCTCAATTAGTGTTTCGACAGGATTATTTATAAGTCCTGATGTGAGAATATATCGCCGTTTTGCTTGCGTATCAAAAATATTTTTCAAAGCACATATTGAGAACGTTAATTTCACCTATCCGTCGGCATCAAAAATCATAAATTCTTGGATAGAAAATGACAATGATTATAGATTTAAAGGAGATCTTAAATTTGGTAATTTAAACCTTTTTACATAAATTCCGTCTTTATGATAAAGAAATGAAATAATTCAGAAATTATTTGTTGTATTAACAATAATATTGTTTAAATCATTTTCAGATATAGACAATGCTATTAGTTTGTTTCTTGCTAATGTTGTTTACTTCAGAGGTAATTGGCTTAATAAGTTTCCAATTGGAAACACGATCAATGAAAAATTCACTACTAGCAAAAAAGAATATAATGTACCAATGATGTATCGAACCGGTTCTTTTTATACTGGATCAATTCCTGGCGTAAAGGCGTCATTCATAGAACTTCCTTATGAGGTAAAATGTTTATCAACAATTGTGTTCCTTATCAAGTAAAATAAGTCAAATTCCGAAATATCCGCAGTTCATTCTTTAAATCATAAAACACAAACAACTTTTCTTTTTCAGAACAAGAAATTTTCAATGATTATAATCCTTCCTGATGAAATAAACGGCCTCGAGGAAGTAGAAGATAAATTGTCAACATTAAATATACAAAAACTTACAGAAAATGGAGAATCTAAACATGTTAAATTGAGTATACCTAAATTCAAAATTAGAAAACTTACTGAAATGTCGAGCACTTTGAAGTCGGTAAGTTTTTACTAATTCCGCCATATTGGATTATTTGACATTTTTGATTTTGAAATTTTTATGCTACATTATCCCATAACTTGAATAAAATTTGTATACCTGTAACAAAAAATCACAACTGCAAATTAAATGTCTTTCTTTGCAGATGGGTATTTCTGAAATTTTCGATTATAGACAAAATTTTGTTCGCATTTCAAAACATGACTGTAATGTGTCTAGATATTATGACATGTCTTTCATTGAGGTCTATGAAGATGGCACTGAGTCAAGCAGTTACGATGGTAATTACTAACTGTTTTCATATATATAGTTTACTATCCTAATAATTATTTTCGTTAAATATAGACAGAGAAATAATACATTTAAATTTTATTCTAATTATTTTTGCAGTGGAAGAATCCGATTATGAGGGTGATGATGATGATGGTATAAATTCTTCTAATGTGGCCTCTTTTGCAGTAAATCATCCTTTTCATTTTAAAATAATTAAAAATATTAATGATTATGATAATGTAATTTTGTTTGCTGGCAGTGTAAGAGAATTTTAGAAATTGTAAAATTACTTCATAATTTTTGTTATACAAGCAAGGTTGAATTATTTTGTTGATACTCCTTAATAATTATATAAATATTGTTTCGAGTGAATATATTAACGAATAACCGAAATGTATAATTGATGAGAGTTCTTATGTTATAATGAAGATAGAGTACATCAGACGAAGAAAATTAAATATCAAAGAAACTTTATATATTATTTCAGTGAACATTGAAAACAGTTGAAAACTTTCGTTGATTGTATTAATTTTGTTGTTTAATAAAAAAATTACTTACATCGATATGTTTAGTATCATTTAGTATTAACTATATGAATAATTAAATTGTTTTGAGGAGTATTTCTTGATATTTTTTGAAAATTGTTTTTTTTTAATAATTTTAATTAAAAATTTGGAAAATAATTGAATTAAACAAAGAATTTTTTCAATTTAAAAAAAATCGTATTTGTTCATATTTATAATTGAAAATTTGATTAATTCAATTTCATTAAAATTTATTGATACTAATTGAATTTCTGCAAAGAATTTCACTATTTATAAAAGTAATTGAATCCTTCCAGAAAGAATTGTTATTACATATTTATGAAAATAATTAAATGTTTGCGTAGAATTTTATTAAAATTTTTATGAAAATAATTGAATTGTGGAGAACAATTTAATTATTTATAAATATAATTGAAATGCGAAGAGAATTTCAAAAAAAAATTTTAAACATAATTGAATTTCTGCGAAGAATTTTATTACTTTTGAAAATAATTGAATTGTTTTTTAGAATTTTTAAAAAAATTTATGAAAATAAATAAACAAACGGGCATAGTTCTGTTTACTACTTAAATAAATAAATAAATAATTGAATTCTTGTGAAGAATATTTTTCAAAAATAATATTCAAAAGAATTTAGTAAATCTGAAGAATTTTGATATTTATGGAAATAATTGAAATAATTGAATTCTTTCGACGAATTTTAATCAAATTTTTAAGAATAATTACATTTTTCAAGGAATTTGATTAGAATTGTAGAAAAAATAATTTAATTTCTGCAATGAGTTTTATTATTTATGGAAATAATTGAATTATTGCGAGGATTTTATAAAAAAGTTTCAAATAATTGATTTTAAAAAAAAAATTTAGAAACTATTTTTAATAATGCAATTCATATTAAATTTCCGTTTTTTTAGAAAATAATTGAATATTCGTGTAGAATTTTGTCAAAATTGTTTTTAAATAATTGAATTCTTTTTAGAAATTTTATTAAAATAGTAGACATACAAATTATTAAATTAAAAAAAATTTTTGAAAATAATTGAATTCTTGTTATTTATGGAAATAATTGAATTCTTGAGAAGAATTTTTTTTACAGTTTCTAGAAATAATTGAATTCTTTCGACGAATTTTAATAAAATTCTCAAGAATTCTCATTTTTCAAGTTTTACTATTTATGAAAATAATTGAATGTATTGCGAAGAAATTTTTAAAAATAAAATTATAATTACGGTGATTAACTTCCCTGGATTATTTTCGAAGAATTGAAATAAAATTCTTTAAAAGAAGTAAATTATTTTTACATAGAATGTAAAGAAATTTCAATTATATCAAAAATTTTCAATTATTTGTCTATAAAAATTCAATTATCTTGAAACAAGAGAATTAAAAAAATTTTAAAATCTTATTTTTCAAAATTTTCAAAAAAACTTTGCGAAAATTCAATTTTATTGAAAACATTTGAAGTGTATATATTTTTTTAAATTAACAAATAAAAATTTTAATTATTAATCTTCGCACTAGAAAACATGAATATACATTAGAATGTGACTCCTTATAAAATTTAATTATTTATCAATTATTAAGTTAAAATATTTTGAAAATTTGATTTGTTAAAAAGTTTTCAATGAAATTCTTTAATAAAATTTATTATTTTCAGTTGAATTTCACGAAATTTTTATTAATTGGATAATTTTTTTGTAATTTATTTATTTACATACTATATTTGAATGAGTGACTGATTTTTAACTATAAAATTACATTTTTAACTGATTTAAATTTAGAGAACAGTATAAATATCTATAAAAATTGAAATAAAAAGCGATTTTTTAAACACAAATTAAAATGATAAAGTTCTTTCTAATTTGGTGAGAAAATTCCCGGTTTGGAATATAATTTCTGACTTATTCCCGGTTTTTCACAATGGAGGAAATCATGATAGATTTTTCTCAAACAGTTAAAGGGTTAAAATATTAATTTTCTTATAATTCACATGTGTAGTTCAATGTAAATAAGACACGTATAGTGTTGCGCAATTTAACAAAATTCAATTTAAAAATTAGTATATCAAGGTTACAAAGATAATACCCATTTCATCTATTGTATGCACAAATGTTTAATAATTATGACGTACACAGGAGACAAATATTGCAAGAATGTTAGGAATGACAAGAATAATTTTTTTCAACTTTAAGTTACAGTTTTCTTAGTATTCTAAAAAACTTTACAAATAAGTGACGTTTATCTTTTAATCTTCAATAAACAATATTTTGCATAAACTAAACACAAAGTAAATAATTTTCTAATAGAGAATTACAGCATTTTTCTGAACCTAATGAATTATTAATTAAAAATCGACAACATATAAAAGGGCTAATAATTTCTTCTCAAAATGTGTTCATAGTTAGAGAAGTCGAATTAAGTTAATTTCCTCCATTCAAGAGAAAGAAGATTGAATTAATCTGCAAAAATGAAGCCATGTAAGTATAATAGAATACATCAGTAGGTTTTAACGTAATTTTTTAAAATAAGACATTGGAAAAGTTACCATATTGCATAAATATTAATTTACGATGAAAATGAAGCAAAATAGATTCTAATTTTATATAATTTATATTTTATTTTCCTCTTCTACTATATAATTATAAAGACTTATGTAAAAATTAAAAAAATAAATTTTTTCAGCATTATGTTTTTGTCTTCTATTGATCCTAAAGTTGACTGTAGCAGCGGAGAATTTCCATCCGTTTACTAAAGCTGCCGAAAACTTTAGTGCTAGATTAACAAGGGTAAGTGTTCACCAACAATAATAAATTATAAAATTATAATTTTTTCTAAATCAGTCATCATTTCAATCATTTTCAGATTGGGAAATTCAATAATTACTGAAATTATAGTAATATTTTCTACATTTTCAGATTATTTCGAAAAACGAAACAGAAAACGTCGTCACCTGCCCAGTTGGTGAGGTAATTGCTCTATCTTTACTGGGCTCTTCCTCCTATTTAACAGCTTTAACGGAAATTAAAGATGCAATGGGCATAACGCCCGAAGTTAATACAAGAGAGGAATTTCAATTCTTTATTGACAATTTACATGTAAGATATAAATGCCGCAAATAAAATACTATCAATTATATTATTCGGTAAAAATATCAAAATTTATATTTATTTCTATACTTCAGGTCAATACTAGCGTAACACTTAAAATTTTGACTGGTCTATTCATAAATTCAAAGGTTCCAATAATCAGTGAATTTAAGAATTTATCGATGGACTTTTTCAAAATAAAAGTTGATTCCATTGATTACTCCGATGCATATGGTGCTGCAATCAAAATTAATTCTTGGCTAGAAGAAGAGACAGATTTCGAAATTGATAATATCCTTGATTTTGGTTAGTATACCCATATAGTAACCTGCTTTTTATTACGAAAAATTCTGATATTTTTTTGAGCGCGAAGATTTATCTTTATAATAGATATAATATTAATACTAAAAAATTTGTCTTACAAAATTTGTCCTAAAAAATTTGTCTTAAAAAATTTGTCTTAAAAAATTTGTCTTAAAAAATTTGTCTTAAAAAATTTGTCTTAAAAATTTTGTAAAAAAAATATAAGTTGTGATAAATTATTGTCTTTTAGAAAAAGTGAACGAGTCCACAAGTATGATTGTTACAAATGTTGTCAACTTTAGAGGTAACTGGCTCAATGGGTTTGATACAGATTCAACGGTAATAAACACATTTTCTACTAGTGATGGTGATAAACAAAATGTACCAATGATGTATACGAATAATTCTTTCATAACTGGATCAGTTTCCGATTTAAATGCTTCATTTATTGAACTCCCTTATGAGGTATATGTAAATGTTGATGAACAATGTTCGATTAATTATAAAAATAAAGTTACACTACAATTTATAAATTATAATTCTTACAATTGGTTATCTTATCTAGGACACTCTATTTTCAATGATTATTATCCTTCCTAATGAAGTAAATGGATTGGAAGAAGTGGAAGATAAATTAGCGACAATGACTATTAAAGAACTTAGACAGAATGGCAAAAATGAAACTGTCAGATTGAGTATGCCAAGATTCGAAATTGAAACCGAATTAGAAATGACAAGCGCATTAAATAAGGTAAGTCAAAGTAGTCGAGATGGTTGAAATCTCAAAGTTATTATTATTACTCAGGATGAGCGAGCTCAAAGAGTTTTAGAAATCTTTGATTACAATTTCAATATTTTTAAAGTGTGTCAATTTCACATAAAAGTAAAATATTATATTTTAATTGCAGATGGGTGTCAATGCAATATTCACAGACTCAGATTATTTTGATCGTATTTCTAAGAACGCAACTCATGTGAGTCAGTTTTTGCAAAAATCTTGCATTAACGTAAATGAACAAGGGACAGTAGCATCTGGAGTCGTTGGTAAGGCCAAACTCAATATTAATTCCAAATAAATTCCTAAATTTTCTTCTATAATTCAGAATTATTCTCGTAGTCACTAAATATATTTAAAAGTACATATAAACTTACATAGAAATACCCCCTTACCCCTCTTACTTACTTACTTACTTACTTACTTACTTACATATTCATGGAACTCTTTTTGCAGGATTCCAAAGCGCATCCCTGGTAGTAGATGGCACTAATTATTCTGAAGTTCCTACGTTTGTAGTCGATCGGCCTTTCCATTACAAAATCATTAAAAATGTTAATGATGATTCTGGCGAAAGTATTGTTCTGTTTGCTGGTAATGTTAAGAAAATTGAAGAAAATCCATTTGCTATATTTGAATAATAATTATGTAACAGATTAATATTAACATAAAATGGTTTAGTATATTTAATTGTAATATATCTATGTAATTTAATTGAAAGTATTTAAATAAATATTGATTACTATGGTAAACATGTTATTTTACTCAAAAATTGCCCTTATATATGAATTAAATATTTACTTCAATCAAATATAACTTTTATTTGAGAATCTTTAATTAATCTTATCGGATTAATTGAATAATTAAGAAACGGATCCCATCACTTTTTAAATAATTTAATTGTTTCCAAAGAACTTTGTGTAATATAGAATAATACAATACTGTATTTAATTTAATTTTACTGTCAGTTTGAAGGTTACTAAAATTAACCAATTAATCAAATATATACACAAATGTGAAATAATTGTGACGTAGTAACCATAACAATAAGTTTCTAATGCATATTTGGAATTTTAAGAAATAGTTTTGTTTAACTAACACACGGTTCTATAGGTAACTTTAATATTTGACGTAAATGAAAAGCTAATTTTTTTTTAATCTTCTATAAACAATATATCACATAAACTAAACTTTTAGTAAATAATTTTCAAAAGAAGAATTACATCAGCTCTACAAATCTAATGAATTATTAATAAAGAATCGATCAATACATATAAAAGTGCTAGCAACTGTTTAAAATATTTTTACTTGTAGTAAACGAATTTCTTTTCATTTAAGAGAAAAAAGATTAAGTTGATAATTTATTAAAATGTTGTTATGTAAGTGATAAAATACAATTGGATACAATAATTATACAATCGTGAATTGTTCTAATTGTAAGTACTAAAAAAAAACGAATAACTTAAATTTTTTTCAGCATTCTATTTTCGTTTCGTAGTGGTTGTACAGTTGTATGAAATAAAAGAATCAGAAGAGCAAAAAGTTGCCATAAACAACTCATTTATTGCAGCCGCCGAACATTTTAGTGCTAAATTAACAAAAGTGAGTGTTTATTGTAACTTCCTAAAACAAAATTATTATTTTTAAATAATTTAAAAGAATATCTGAAAAAAGCAGTGGAAAAGATGGAATTATTAATTTAATTAAATTTTTTTTCTTTGCCTTCAGACTATTTCCAAAAATGAAGGATATAACTTCGTCATTAGTCCAGTTAGTGAAGTACTTGCATTATCTTTACTTGGATCCTCCTCCGATACAACAGCATTAAAAGAAATAAAAGATACTATTGGATTAACGCCAGAAAATAATAAACGAGAAGAATTTCAATTCTTTGTTGACAATTTACATGTATGTAAGATATGCAAAAATTAAATACTTTCAATTACTCTTCTTATGATAAAAGTATATATAAAAATTTATAAACGCATGAAATATATTTTAACTTCAGGCAAAGGCGAATGTGACACTAAAAATTTTAACGGGACTATTCATAAATGCGAATATTCCAATTAAGAATGAATTCAGAATGTTATCAACAAATTTTTTCAAAATAAAACTTGATTCCGTTAATTATTCTCATCCATATGGAGCTTCAGCCAAAATTAATTCTTGGTTAGAACAAGAGACTGATTTCAAGATTGATAATCTTGTTGATTTTGGTAAGTATACAGTGAAGTAGTTATTACGCAAAAAAGCTGCTCATGAAAATTTTTTTTTTTGAATTTTGTTTATAATACAATTTTTATAAACAAAAAAATATATTAAATAATTGAATAACTTTTGTAGACTTCACACTTGATAATTAATTTTAAAAAAGTAGCTAAAAGTAGTTTTCAAACTAAAAAAAAAGTAGTAAAAAAGTGGCTATAGAAAAATTAAACTTGACGAACAAAAAAATAATTCGTTTTAGACACTTCACAAAACTGAAAAAATCCATTTCATATTTTTTATTTTTCTGACTTTTTTCCTAAGTTTCATCAAAAATATTTACTTCTTTCTTATCCTGCTAATCCTGCTAATAAATTGAATTCCTGCAACGAATTTTATTATTTATGAAAGAATTTTTAAATATTTATAAAAATAATTTAATTCTTGCGAAGAATTTTATAAAAAATTTTTAATAATTCAGTTTCTTTTACTAATTTTATGAAAATTCTAATTTAAATATAATTAAAGTCCTGAGAAATTTTTATTATTCATGAAAAAAATTCAATTCTTAGGAAGATTTTTAGAAAAAATTTTTTTAATAAGTAATTGAATTCTGTTTGGAAATTTTATGAAAATAGTAGATATTGAATTGCGAAAATAATTTAATTCTTAAAAAACATTTTATTATTTATGAAAATAATTGAATTCTTGCGAACGATTTAATTAGAATTTTTAGAAATAATTGAATTTCCAAGAACAAATTTATTACTTTTAAAAATAATTGAATTCCTGTGATGAATATTTATATTGATATTTATGAAAATAATTGAATTTTGCAAAGAATTTTATTAAAATGCCTCAAAATAATTGAATTTTCGGGAACAATTTTATTAAAATATTTGAAAATAATTGAATTTCTGTGAAGAATCCTAATATTTTTGTAAATAATTGAAATCTTCCAAACAATTTAAAAAAAAAAACATTTTATTGACTAATTGATATTTTCGAGGATTTGAAATTAAGTTTTGAAGAATAATGACAATTTTTTGAGTAAATATCCTGTAAAATTTTATTGAAAATAATTTAAAATCCTGTGATGAATTTTATTATTTATGAAAATAATTGAATATTTGCTATAAAAATTTCATTAAAATTTTCAAAAATAATTAAATTTCAGAAAAGAATTTTATTATTTTTGAAAATAATTGAATTATTGCGAAAAATTGTATAAAAAAAAGTTTTAAACAATTGATTTTTTTCGAAAAAATTAATAATAATTAAATAATTGAATTCCAGTGAAATTTTCATTATTTTAGAAAATAATTGAATATTCATTGTAAAATTTTGTCATAATTGTTTTTAAATAATTGAATTCTTTTGAGAAATTTCATTAAAATAATTGATATATACAAATTATTGAATTAAGAAGAATTGTTGAAAATAATTGAAATTTTGCAATGAATTTTATTAAAATTTTTTATAATAATTCAATTTGATTACTTTTAAAAATAATTAATTTCTTAAAATGAATATTATTATTTATAAAAATAATTTACTTTCTCCGAATGATTTTATTATATTTATGAAAATAATTATATCCCTGAAAAGAATTTTAAAATTTATGAAAATAATTCAATTACAGCGAAGAATTTTATGGCGAATTTTAAAACATTTTTTTCTTTTTTAAAAAAATTTATGAGAATTCTATTTTAAATAATTTAATGGAAATTATAAATTAATTCCTGTGGAATTTTTAGTTTTTATTGGAAAATAATTGAATGTTCATGTTCGTGTAGAATTTTATCAAAACTTTTGTTTAATAATTGAATTCTTTTAGAAAAATTTAATTAAAATAATAGAATATGTACCTATTTAAGAAAATTTTTTGAAAATAATTTAATTATTGCGCCTTGAATTTTATTAAATGTTTTGAAAAAAATTGAATTTTATTAATTTTTGAAAATAATTGAAATGTTGCCTTGAATTTTATTAAAATTTTTGAAAATAATTGAATTTTTGTCTTAAATTTTTTTAAAATTTTTGAAAATAATTGAATCTTATTAATTTTGAAAAGAATTGAATTCTTGTTATGAATACTATTATTATTTATGAAAATAATTGAATTTATTGTTGCCTTGAATTTTATTAATTTGGACAATAATTTAATTTTGCAATGAATTTTATAAAAATTCCTGAATATAATTGAATTTCGGCGAAGAATTTTGCTATTTATAAAAATAATTTAAATTTTGATAAAAATTTAAAATTGTTTTCTGGCAATTGAAATTAAATTTTTAAGAATAATTACATTATTTTATCAATTTCCATAATATTGTATTATTAAAAATAAATAAAAATTCTTATATGAATTGTATTATTTATGAAAGAAGAATTTTATTATTTATGAAAATATAATTGAATTATTGAGAAAAATTTTATTAAAATATTTCAAAAGAATTGAATTTCTGTGAAAAATTTTTGTTATTCTTGAAAATAATTGAATTCTTCATAAGAATTTTACAAACATTATTTTAAATAATTAATTTTTTCAAAATATAATAATAAATATTATTTACTTTAAATAATTGAATAAATGTGGAAAACTTTATTTGGTGAAAATAATTGAATTCTTTGGGAAGAATTTTATTAAAATCTAAAAGAATAATTGAATTATTTTAAAGAAATTCACTTAAAATTGTATATTTAAAATAATTAATTTTTTTTGAAAATAATTGAAATTCTTTGATGAATTTTATTATTTGTAAAAATAATTGAATTTTTGTTTAAATTAAAAAAAATTTTTTTTTTTAAATTTGATTTTTTTTTTGAAAAATGTTATTATTAGTGAAAGTAATTGAATTGTTGTGAAGAATTGTATAAATAATTGATTTTTTCGAAATTTTTTTGTAACGCTAACCTAGTTTCTACCTATTAAATATTAATTAATAATTTTATATGCCTTTTTCAGATAAAATAAACGAGTCTACTAGTATGATTGTTACAAATGCCGTCTACTTCAAAGCAAAATGGCTCAATAAGTTTTGTGCTGAAAAAACTGTAGAAAACACATTTTCTACTAGTGACGGTGATAAACAAAATGTACCAATGATGTATACGGATAGTTCTTTTATCACAGGACCGATTTCTGATTTAAGTGCTTCATTCATTGAACTGCCCTATGAGGTAAATGTTACATAATATAATTAATAAATATTTGAATTTACCACTCGGTTATCCTAGTTAAAATATAAAACATTGAGTTAGATGATTGTGTCAAGTTGACTTAAAGACGCCCTACAACTCAATTTTTTTTAAATTTAAAAATTAAAAATTTTAAATTAAAAAAAAAAATTTTTTTTAAATTTCATGAACAACAATAGTAAAATGTATGATGTTGAATTTATCATTTGGTTAGGATAATTTTAAAAATTTATTTTTAAATTGTAAGTCTTACAATTTTTTATTTTCTAGGACACTCAATTTTCAATGATTATTATCCTTCCTTATAAAGTAGATGGTCTTGAAGAAGTGGAAGATTGTTTGGCAACAATGACTCTTACACAAATTTTGAGTAATGGAAATTATATGCCTGTTAGATTAGGTATGCCAAAATTCCAAATTAAAACCGAATTAGAAATGACAAACGCATTGAACGAGGTAAGTCCAGAAACTTGAGATGTAAAAATTTTTTAATAACGAATCACATTTGTTTCGAAAGGATTAAAAACTTTTTTGCATTCTTTTACATTTCTATGTTATTTTCTATTGCAGATGGGTGTTAATGCAATGTTCACAGAATCGGATTATTTCTCTCGTATATCAGACAATGCGACTCATGTGAGTCTTTTTTTGCAAAAATCTTACATTGACGTAAATGAACAAGGAACCGTAGCGTCTGGAATCGTTGGTAAGGGACATTTTTTTTTTGTAAAAATTTTATTTTGCGATTTAAAATTATTTAATTGAAACCAATTATATATTCATCTCATTGGATTACTTTTTTTTTGCAGGATTCCAAAGCGCATCTCTGGTTAATGAAAACATTTATCCCCAAATGCCTACTTTTTCAGTCGATCGACCTTTTCATTATAAAATAATTAAATATGTTAATGAGACAAGCACTGAAAGCATTGTTCTGTTTGCTGGTAATGTAAAAAAAATTAAAAATAAAAATTCAATGTATTATGACTAATAATTTAATAAATATATTTATATTGAATGCAAAATGATATAATATTGTATATTATTCAGGGTTGCCACAGGTCAGGGAAATCAGGGAATTCAGGGATTTTTATTAAAAGTATACTGAAAAAAATTAAATTCTATAATTTATAAGAAAATTCTGAATTTTTGAGTCTTTTTTGATCGCCTTATAAACTATGAAATTATTACTACGAATTCTAAGAAAACCTTCAATTTTTTTTCTATTTCTAACATTAATTCATTTTAAATTATCAAAATTTAAATTATTTTTATAAATAGAAAAAAATATTCGCCGAAATTCAATTATATTCAGGAATTTTTATAAAATTCATTGCAAAATTAAATTATTTTTAACAATTAATAAAATTCAATTATTTTCAAAAAATTTTAATAAAATTCAAGGCAACATTTCAATTCTTTTCAAAATTAATCAAATTCAATTATTTTCAAAACTTTTAATAAAATTCAAGGCAACATTTCAATTACTTTCATAAATTACGATATTCACAACAAAAATTCAATTATTTTCAAAATTAATAATATTCAATTATTTTCAAAAATTTTAATAAAATTCAAGGCAACATTTCAATTACTTTCATAAATTACGATATTCACAACAAAAATTCAATTATTTTCAAAATTAATAATATTTAATTATTTTCAAAAATTTTAATAAAATTCAAGGCAACATTTCAATTATTTTCAAAAATTTTAATAAAATTCAAGGCAACATTTCAATTATTTTCAAAACTTTTAATAAAATTCAAGGCAACATTTCAATTACTTTCATAAATTACGATATTCACAACAAAAATTCAATTATCTTCAAAATTAATAAAATTCAATTATTTTCAAAAATTTTAATAAAATTCAAGGCAACATTTCAATTACTTTCATAAATTACGATATTCACAACAAAAATTCAATTATCTTGAAAAATTAATAATATTCAATTATTTTCAAAAATTTTAATAAAATTCAAGGCAACATTTCAATTATTTTCAAAAATTTTAATAAAATTAAAGGCAACATTTCAATTACTTTCATAAATTACGATATTTACAACAAGAATTCAATTATTTTCAAAATTAATAATATTCAATTATTTTCAAAATTAATAAAATTCAATTATTTATAAAACTTTTAATAAAATTCAAGACAAAATTTCAATTATTTTCAAAAAATTTTCTTACATAAATGATTTTCAATATTTCATTATTTTAATTAAATTTTTCTAAAAGAATTCAATTATTAAACAAAAGTTTTGATAAAATTCTACACGAAATATATCAATTATTTTCGAAAAATTAAAATAAAATTAAAAAAAAAATTAAAAATTTTATTAAAATTCGTCGAAACAATTCAATTATTAAAAAACTTATTGTAAAAATTCTATATGAGAATTTAATTTTAAGAAACATTCAATTTTTTAATAAATTATTTATTTTTGTACGTTAATTATTTAATTCTCTTAGAATTTTCTTCTAAAAAATTGATTTTAATAATTAATTTTAGTTAAAGTTTTAAAATATAATAATTGAATTTTGAAGAATTTACTAATAATTGCATTTTTTAGAAATAGGATTGAATTTTTAATTGTATTGTTTCTTAAAATTTAATTCTTATAAAGAGTTTTATTAACAAATTTTTAAATAATTGAATTCTTTTGACGAAGTTTAATAGAAAATTTTTTGAATAGTTACATTTTTCAAGGAATTTGTTTAAAATTATTGTATTAAAAATAATTGAAAATGAAAATTTTTGAAATGAGGAAAATTTATGAAAATAATTGAAATTTTGACAAGAATTTTATTAAAATATTTGAAAATAATTGAATTTTGAAGAAGAATGTTTTTATTTATAAAGATAATAATTGGAATTTTGTCGATATTTTTTTGTAAATTTTGAACATAATTGAATTTTGTGATAAGAATTTTATTGCTTTTGAAAATAATTGAATTTCTGCAATCATTTGTAACTTTTTCAAAATTCAATTTTTTTTAGTGTTTTTAACTAAAATTCTTAGCTATAAATTCATTAGTTTTAATAATTAATTAAATATATTTTTTGACAAAATTTAACTAATTTTAGAAGTTTTTTGAGTTATTAAAATTTTTCAAAAATCTAAGTTCATTAAAATTTTAAATTGAAACCGTTTACAGTTCATTTATTTATGAAAATTGTAAACGCAACTTTTTTAAAATTGAATTAATTTTGAAATATTTAAGTAAAATTATTCATTAAATAATTTATTTGTTTTACGATAGTTGTTCAAGATTTAAGTTATTTAAAAGGAAATTTTTGTCAGAAATTGAAAAAATTGAAGGTTTTGTATTAGAATTCGTGGTAATTTTATATTTTATGAGTCAAACAAAAAAGACACAAAAATTCAAAATTTTCTTATGAATTCTAAAAATTTGATTTTTTTCAATATACTTTTAATAAAAATTCCTGACTTTTTCCTGAATTCCCTATGTCGGAATATATGATTATTATAATTATAATAACATTAAAACTATAATATTCCAATTCATATTTTATTCTTGTCAATAAATGTAAAAATTTTTACGATCGATTATTTTTAAAATTGCTAATTTTATTTAAAAAATTGAGTGAGAAGTCAGAATTTTTGCTATAGTAGTAAATTAAAGCAAAATAACAAAAAATTGAAACTATTAAAGAAAAAATTATTTTAATTGTAGAAAAGTTACAAACATTTTCCTACACATTAACAATTTTTCTTTACGTATAAAGTTTTTTTTATCTTGAAGTAAAAAAATTGTTTTCTATCTAAAAGTGTTTTTCCTATCACAAAATAGAACTTTCTTTATAATTCTACAATAGTTTTACTATTTTCAAACGTTAAACTATCAAATATCACGAAGTGAAACAATCTTCTTTAATTATGTGATAAAACAAAAAGCGTCGATGTAACAATACGAATATTTAATGTAAAAAAAAAGAAGACCTAATTGTATTTCAAATACAATTTTCTCAATGTAACGATGCAAACGTATAATACATTTTTTCCGATAACGATAAAATTTTAATACTTAAATATTTCCTTTATTTTAAAAAATTAAAAAAATTTTTTTTTTTTTTTTGGAAATAAAACTTTCGTTTGTGGAGGAAAGTAAAATTACGAAATACGTGGTCGCTTATTTCGCACAGCGCAAACAAAATCAACTAATAATTCACTCTTTAGTGATTTGAATGCTTCAGTATTTTTGATTTGTTCGAAATTTTTATCAATGTATTCAATGCATTTCTCCTTTAGCGTCAATGAATTATGACAATCGGCAAGTTCAAAAATACTAATTGCATTGTTAATGGAGAAATTCTTTTCGAGATGAATTTCACAAACTTGTTGCAAACTAGCGACATTATATTTAATAGCCAATTTGAAGATATCAACGGCAATGTTTTGTAAATTTTCCACTCGTCCCATGTAAATGTGGCGCAATAATTCCTTGAAATGATTTGAATTCGTGTCCTTAATTTCAATACTGTTTATGATTTTCTCCTGCATATTATGTGAGAACATTCTCTCAAATTCCGGACTTGCTGAGGCAAGTATAACTTTATGCGCATAAAATTTATTGTCATTAATCAGAAAACTAACATCACTGTGACTGCGATTATTGAAAAATGGTTCGAAATTTAATGTTTTTGTCATTGATGGTGAACCAATGATTTTTGATTTTTGCTTCTGCTGTGGTTTAATTTTCAAAGTCACGTGTAACGAATTTGAAGATAATGCGACGAGCTCCTTTAATTCATTTCCTTTAATAATATGATTCAATTCCAAATTGGAACCCAATTTACAGAATGTTTTTTTCTTCGGTTTTTGGCCAATTGTAAGTTTTATTTTTATGACATTGATACAATTTAATTGCACTCTTGATGTTATTGAACTTGGTACAGTTCTTCTAGTTTGCTTAACGGAAGAGTCAGAAAGTAAAAACCTAAATTCACTATCCTGTGAAGAATTCTTCAAATTAATGAGTTCAATAACACATGTTTTATTCGGATATCCTTCAATGTTAAATTCATGTGAAAATATTCTTGTATTTGTTACTTTAAAATTTTGAATAATCCATTTAATCTTTGTGACCTTCAGTAAATAACGTGCATTGAAATCATTTGAATCTCTTATCAAGTTTTGCTGTGATGAATTCATCAATTCCACGGACATTGCAGGATTTTCCATCTTTCTGTAAATCAGTGAAAAAAAAAACAAAGATAATTATTTTAATTCGAAAAACAAAATTTAAATATTATTAAAAATGGTTTAACTATTTCAAAAATAATTAAATATTTTTAATAATATTTTTATTAATATAAAAATTGAAATTAAAAATTTTTTCAACAAAATTATTTATAAATTAGTCATATAATAATTTTTAATGTCTGAGATAATTTATAAAATAAGGCAAATAAAACGAAAACATTCGGACAATGAATATAAATATAAATAAATAAAAATTAAAAAATTAAAAATTAATAATAAAAGAATTAGTGAAAAATTGAAAATGAAAATTAAATTAATAATTAATAAAAGAATTAGCAAAAAGAATAAAAATTATAATTAATAAGAATCAATATCTAATAAAAATAAATTTATGAAAAATTAATACAAAAAAAATTAATAATAAATAATACAGTAATAAGATAAATTAACAATAAATAAAAATAAATAATCCGTCATAGTGTATAAACATTAAATAAATAAATAAATAAATAAACATAAATAATAAATAAATGAATAAATAACGGTTCACAATATACAATAATTTACAAAATAAACAGAAATAATTTGTCAAATTAAGTAAAAACTTATTGCAAACTGCAAAGTCAAATTTAAAACTGAGCTTCTTTCGAGTGTCCTTACAATGAACATTAATTAAAGAGAGAAAAACAAAAACAAATAATTAAATAATAAATTAAATAAGAACAAAGAATGAAACTCAATGAGTTCGTATTTAAATTACGTTAAATTACTAGAAATAAAATTCAAAATCATTTCGTACGATATTTATCAAAATTATCCAAGTCAGTCATTTTGTTTAAACTATTTTCTCTTTTTTTTATGAAAAACATTTCTGATAATAATCGTTTATTATTAGATTTCGAAACGTTGGAGTAAATAAATTTCATTATCCGAATGTTTTTGTTTTATTTGCGTTATTTATAAATTTTTTATTTGACTTTTTATAATTAAGTAATTAAGATATAGTTTAATTCTATAATTACATTTGAAGTATTTTAAGAATATTTTGAAGGTTATGTTATGATATATATAGTGTCTGTGTTTATACAACACAGAGCCTACATTAAAAAGTATAAAATAAATGCCCAAAAGTGTAAAAAAATGTAACTAAAATATATTTTAGACGAACTTTACCTGTTTTTAATTTGATTTTGATGCTTTAATTAGTCAACACAAGAAAAATATACAAATTAACGAACGGCAATCTTGCGATCAAGTGGATGAAGCCGAAGCCATTTTTAATAAAAACACGGCTTAAGTCGTTGACAGTCCATTAATATATTTAATAACTAAAATTCTATTGACTTGCGTTGTTTTGCTGGTGGTTAAAATTATATCAAAAATATATTAGCACTTCCGATCAGTATAGTTTCGAAATTAAAATATTATCCATCATGAATTTTTTTTACTATAATAACAACATTTATTATACAAATTAAACATGAGTTAAATTTTAGAACAAAATACCATGGGAAAGAAAATAATAATTATTTAATAATAATATTAGTATTAAAATATATAATATATAATATTATAATATTAAAATATATAATATATTATTATAATAATATTTTATAATATATTATTATATATTATTATAATATTATATATAATATTATTATATTTAATAATAATAATAATATAGGTAATTCTAAATTATTACCACGAATTCTCCTAATAGAAAACCTTCAAATTAATTTTTTCAATTTCTGACAAAAATTTCTTTTTAAATAACTATAAACGCAAAATTCGTTAATTATTATATTCTTAAACTAAAAATATACTTTAATTATTATTCTTAAAATCTAAAATGCGCTATTTTATTTATTAAGAAAAAAAATTTTTTTCTAAAGCAAAATATGCATTATCATTATGTTTATTGTATGATGAAACTTTTTCATTGTAAATTGCACAAAATTATTTTTCACTTGTAATATATACCTATATATATATATAGTGATTTATGTCGAAATATGGAAGAACATTGCAAATTATAAACATTATTGACAGTATAATGTAAACTTTTTGCTATTCCTGTATTCTCTGCGCTGATAAAAACCGATAAGGTACTTAGCATTTTTTACGAATCGAGATTTTCATTTCAAGGAAGCAATGAAAGCAATATACTCTTTTTGCATATAAATAGGGATTCTCAATTGACGAACAATATTCATACACACCTAACGGTAAATTGTAAAATAAAGTGTCTTTTGAGTAATTGTATTAAATTTTTTAAACAAATTTGAAAAATGAAATATTTAGCACTTTTCGTTATGATTGTTTTCGCTTTGACAATTGTCGCTGATGGTAAATTATATATTTTTAACTATTTTATAAATATTTAAAAGAAGTTTTAATATTTTTAAAATTAATTATTACAAATTACTTATTTATAAAAGTACCGTCGTTTCACCGTTGTCACTTCTAATTAATTTCTCTTCTTTACCGCGATTTCAAAGTGTTTTATTATAATTTATTTTTGAATTATTAAAACTTTTGCACATCACTATCCTTGTTTATTATATTTTAGATTTTCTTATACAAAATTTTAGCTCAAATTTTTAAATATTTAATAAGAGTAAAGTGGTCGAAAAAATTAACATTGAATTTCTAACAGTATATGCTTTTAAACAGTTTTTCATATATTTAAGATTGTTTAATATGAAATTATTATTATAGTTTCTGCTTCGCATAAACGATGCAAACCTGGTTCAAATTTTAAGATCGATTGCAATGAATGTGTTTGTTCAAGAAATGGTATGTCGGCAATATGTACACTAATGGACTGTGTAACTAAAGGATAATATAGGTTTGTAACAATTTTTTCATTATTGATGTCTTTAAATTGTATCTCATTTGTAAAATTTTAGAAAACTAAAATTGAAAATTTTTTTTTTTTTTACTTTAAAAATTTTGTAATGAAAAATTGTCGTTTAATTTAATTATTTTCATCCCCTTGTTACAATTAGAGTAATAATTCTATATCATTATTTGTACTAAATACAGTTATTTTTTTAGCAATTTTCTAGTCACTGGAATACACTCTTTTATCGAATAAAATAATTTCGTGAAAAATGTGCATTTCAAGGATTTTGGAAATAATATTCTACAAACGATCAAAAGAATATTTTTATACACTTTATTTCGAAGCTCATTTCTAAATTAAAATTCATTGCTAATATATTTAAAAAAGAATGTATTTTTAAAAATGTAATCTATTTGGAAAATATTAAAATATGTAATGTGTGTTAATAAAAATATAATTTTTCATTAATCATAAATGTTTCGTTAATTTGCTCCTGCAAGTCACTATTTCCTGTTGTTTGACTATTTTGGGGTCAATGAAGAATATAATGTTAGATTTTCAAAATTCAAAATGGCGGACGACTTTTTGAAAAATTTACACTATTTGCTTCTTTTATCTTAAAAAATAAGAATACTTCTTTGTTTTGATAATAAAAATCTCCTTATAGAGAATTAGAAAATCATAATCAAATTTTGACGCCATTTTCGTTAATATAAATCAGAATTTTATTAATATATTTAAATAAATAATACATATTCATTTTTTGAATTCTTTATTATATGTTAAAATAATTTTACCTACCCGTGTGGAAAAATATTGTGGCAGTCTAGAGTCCAATGATTTCCCGATTAGCAATCATCAAGTCCGTCTAATTCTAGACGGTCCATCAAGTCCCGAATCAGTGACTTAACAGATTGGCTTATTAGAAAAAATCTAAGTCAAATATGTCCGTCTAGTACGGTGTTATTAAGACCGTCTAGATTTGGTCTAGGATGTTATATGCGCATGCGTCGATGAATGCCCAGCTGCTAAGTAACATGGCGCCTAATGGCGTCGCGTCGTTTGGCGTCGTTAGATCAGTCAGTGTGTGATGCATTTTGTTTGTGAATTATAGTATTTGTTGTGGTTTCTGTTTTACGTGAATAATAATGTGCTATGTTGTTGTTGTTTTCTGTATAATTTAATTTTAAATGTGCACTGAAAAAAATAGATTTTGATGTGTATCTATGTGTTTTGATTAGTCGGCTGAAGCTAGCAGTCGTACTCAGCATCAATGTTTAGGCGTCATCTACCAATATGCCTCTCCTTCAAATTTTGTAATACTTAATGATTTAAAAAACCATCGAGTATTGTTATTTGAGAATCAATATCCACTAAATAGCAAATTTAGTAAGTTTTTATTTATTAATTTCATTAATTAGTGGTTGACGCCTAAAGATTGGTGCTGAGTACGACTGATAGTTTCATCCGGCTGTTTTGATTTGCAGTAAATTTTATTTTACAAAAAGACTACTATCTCCAATGCCAAAGATTGGGAGGGACACAAAGCCTTACGCTTAAAGAAAGTTGAAGTGAAAAATACAGAAAGTTAAAATATTTTTTAATACTTTTTATATAAAAAAAAGTCATTAAAATTATTTCAAATATAATTAAGTTTTATTATTCTAAGAATAGTTGTCATAACATATAATGAGAAATTTTGAATAGACGTAGATTAGAATTTACTAGCACTGCTGATCAGACCAGAAACGCTGGTCTATTCTAGACGATAGCGTGGAAGTTTCGTTTCAATTCTGAACAGCCGCTCGACAAGACCGTCTGCCCTGGGTCTAGAAAGACGTTAGACAGTCTATTAAGCGCTTGGTCAGCGCCCTAAAATTTTTCCACACGGGTAATAATACAATTAATCGCGTGTCTTATTGTAAAAAAGTATATAGTTTAATTCATAAAATACAATCCAATATTTAGTGTGCTAAATAAGATTTATTATTTTACAATATTAATTGATCGAGTCTTGTAAATGACTTTGATGATAGATGTCAATAATCGTTTCGTGGCATAATCTAAGTTCTAAGTCACAAGCTCCTAAAGAGAATTTTCCTTCGGGGGCTTTAAAATAATCAAGACCTCTTCCTATTTTAATGACCCATCCATTACTCAATCTGTAACAAAATATTTCAAATTGAATTCCTTATTAAAATAAAAAAAAAAAATTTTTTTTTTTTAAGAAAAAAGATTATTAAACTTAGAATTATGAATTATTAGAAACAAATTAGAATATATAATAATTGGAAGAAACTGTAATAATATTAATTAACTCCTATAGAAAATAAATTTAGTTTAAATTTTCTTACATAATTCGTCGATCGTGTAAAGTCTCCGAATAGTCAATCATTAAATTTACAGATCGTTTCAATAAACTTTTTTCCAGTTCATCCAATCTTGCAATTTGATGTTTTACTTCCTCCGTTGATTCCTTTGTCGTTATTAATTTTATCTTCGAAAGTGAATGACACTTCTGTACGGCCAATTCACAAAATCTTACTAAATTCTGACACTAAATGAAAAAGAATAAAATTTTATTTAATATATATATTATCAGGGTTGCCATAAATATTTAATTTTATGTTTCCCTGATTTCCAGACAAAATTTCCAACACTTTTTCCCTGACCCTAAATAATATTCCGATTCACTCTAAAAATTATTAGATACTCAAAAAAATATTCCAATACATTTATTTACAAATTTCTTTAATTGTAAAATTATACTCAAAAGAAATCAATAACTTCTTTTTCAAATAAATATTTAATCATAATTATTCTTCTGTAGGAATTTAAAATTTTTCAAATCATATTACATCTATATCTCGACGCTTTTCAAACTACAGTTGTTTTCTTTACTTAGTCGGGAAAAACCCAAAGGACAATAGCACGTATAGGAGGTAATGCGTAAAGCAATATTCCTTGTCCTAATCCCTCGAAACGAAATTTTATTGCTCGACATCTGTATATCAGCTCAAAAATTTCTTAAGCTTAACATGTTTTGAACTTTGAAGAAGAATATAAAAGGTATTGTTATAGTTACTCTTTTAAATTTAATTTTAACCATTCCAAAAAAAAAAAAGGTTTTGCAAAGATTTTATGAGTAAGGGTATTTGGGTCTTAAAACCTTTCTAGAATTTATGAATTTTAATAATCCGGAGTAAAACGTTTTCCTTTTGTTGAATTTAAAATAGAAAAAGATAAAAGATTACTCACTGCACAACCCATATGTATGACGATCCTGACACTAAACACGAGCGTATCTTTACAAATTATGCGGCATAATTCAAATTTTAATTTGCGAACGATTAAAATGTAATTATCAAAATTATATTAACCTTGCGAAATTTATTATATTATATATCTATAATATATAATATAAAGAAATATTAATTATAAAAGGATCGAAATTTATTGTTTAACTGAAAGTTTATTTAACTATTGGCAAATGACACAAAGGACAAATCAACAAAAGAAATGTTGAGTAACATTTCACTTTAGAATTATCATAACGAAAATATGGTTGAAATTTAAGATGTATTTTTGTAAATTATTATTTTGTAAGAATAAGAATTGACTAAAATAATTTCTTTTCTTTATTAATATACTCTATCGTCGATATAGCAAAAGTTATCATCTGTGTATGTGTGTATGTGCATGTATGTGTGTATGTGCATGTATGTGTGTATGCATATGTATATATATATATATATATATATATATATATATATAATTAATTTTATTAATTATCTTATTTAATGATTATAATAATTTTCTTTCTTAATATTAAATTAACAAAATTCACAAAATTAAAACCTATCAGCACTCAGAAATAAGGGCGGTGCACCTAAAGGACTCGGGACCGCACACTCCACAATATTGTCTTCGCTCTTCGAGAAAGTTGAAGTGGGAAAAGGAAAATTCCAAAAGGGGCTGATTTTACCAAATAATTTGGTACGATTGGCTAAGTTGCGAAAAGTAAAATAAGTGGGGATATTGAAGGAACACTTCGACGAAATTCTTCGGGCTTGAGACGAAAGTTGAGAGCATTAGTAATAATTCTTATTCTGTACGAAAAACATCTCTAATAGAAGTCTTAGTAAATATTCAATAAGTTGAAATTATTGACTTAACATTAATTTTCCCTTTTGGATATAAATACGGGATTTCAAATTGAAGAAGTACATTCATTCCATTGCAGAGAATTCAGAAAAGAGTCTAATTTAAAACTTATTTTCATTTTTTACCCAAGGGATTTATAAAATTTTTATAAAAATGAAATACTTGGCACTATTCGTTTTGATTGTTTTCGTATTGACAATTGTCACTGATGGTAAATTATTATATATATTTAAATATTTATAAATATTTATTAAAGATTATTATTAATATTATATTATAAATATATTATATATTATAAATATTTTAAATTTTATAATTTTATAATATTGAAAATTTTCTAAAATTTAGAATTAAAATATTTTTTTTTACTATCAACATGTTTATAAAAAAAAAATTATATTTACTTAGTGTCTGCTTCGTATATACGATGCATACCTGGTTCAACTTTTAAAGACGATTTTATAAACTTTAAAATGTTTATAAAGAAACTTGAACAAGTTTTAAAATTAACTAATTAATAAAAATTTTAATCGTAATTGTTTTAAAATTAAATGAATTTTTACACTAAAAAACATAAGTACTCTCGATTCTGATTCAGTAAAATTAAATAATTCACTAAATTTAATAAAATTTCTTTTGAATATTTTCAATTTGTTTTCATAAAATTCCAAATAAATTAATAATTTTTTAATAACACTTTTTTTTTTAAAAAATTCAAGTACCTTTAAAAAATTGAATTGACATTTTCCAGTAACCTTACTTCCTCAGAATTTTGATAGTAATTATTTATGATTTAAATATAATTTTTGAATAAATAACTAATTGTTAATTTCTTCACACAGCAATGTAAATTTTCATATAATTTTATTGTTTAAAACCTTCTGAAAATCAATTATTTCTGAAAATAACAATAGTTTTTAACTGAAATCTTTTTGTAGATAATTGAAATATTATAAATTTATTCGACTTTATAATAATTTTTTTTTCACTTAAATAACCTAGAACATAATATACATAATATTTTTTAAATTTATTAAACATATGCTTTTTTTCACAACTTAATAATTATTATTTTCTAGAAATTTTCTACTCCTGGAACACTTAACTTCAAAAAATGGAAACAAAAATTTTTGGCGAATTTTAAAAATATTAGATGTTATACAACAAGATGAAAAAAAATTCTTTTCTGGATTGAAATTTTCAATTACAAGCCGTAATTTCAAAAATGTAATTTTTATACCAAAATGTGGATACAATAAAAATTTTGTCAATAAAGTTGAAAATTGTTTAAATTTTTATATTATTAAATTTTTTCATCCAAAGAAGATATTTTGAAAAAATTTATTATTTATTTATTATAATTTATTTTCGTCGATTCGTTTTCTCTTTTTATCTAAAAAAATATTAAAACTTTTTGTAAACGACTATTATTCTATTTACTCTAATAATTTGGGTCTGTTGTTATTCATTGAAGCTTAAAATGCCGTCATTCTTTTATTCAAATAATTTATTGTCAACAATCTATAATTACAACCCTTTAAAAAATAATAATGTGTTATTATACGTGTACATTTGGACATCAATAATTTCATTTTTAAATAAATATTTAATCATGTATTATTTTTTTTATAGAAATTAAGATATTCAAAAATTTGAAATTCAATAACATATCATTTTTAAAAAAGTTCTTTATGAATTTTCAAATTCTTTTGTTTACAATTTAATTTTACGAAATTTCGATTATTCTGACATTCTTCAATTAAATATATTAGAAGTTAAAAACTTCAAAATAATAAAAAAAAAATTCCATTAAACTTATTGAGAAAAATGAATTCTATATGAGTTCTTAATTAAAATTATAAAAGTTCAAATTTTCAAAGATTTTAATTTGGAATTCACTTTTAAATCAAATTTTATTAGAAAATATAATTAGAATTCAATTATTTAAATACATACAAAAAATAAATAATTGAATGTTTCTTAAAATTCAATTCCCATAAAGAATTTTATCAACAAAATTTTAATGAAATTTTTAAGAATAATTATGCATTTTTCGAGAAATTTGATGAAAATTGCATAAAAAATTTAATCTTAAACATATAATAATATAAAAAGTATGATGAAAAGAAATGTTTTACTTACCTGATGAAAAGTTCGAACATATGGATCTTCTATATGAATTTGAGTGACACCGGCGTCTAAAAATCGACCAAAAACAGATCCATAACCATAGCCAGATGAGCCATTTTCAATTTTTATTTGCTCTCGATATTTTCCACGCGATTTTTTGTCTTCAATTAAACATTTTATTCTTTCCGCTCTGTCCATGTACTGCTCAGCTCTCTCTTTAAAATGTTTCTTCTTCGTTTGATCCGTAGTCTCTAAAATCGAAAATTATAATTATTTTGCAAATTCATTAATAATATTATTAGGTATAGATTAAAGCATTAATTAAAAAAAAAATTCGGTTTATATTTTTTTTCTTACCCATTATTGTTTATTTAGATAAAAAAAAAATTTTTATATTTTTAAAAAGTAGAATTATTTTCGATTTCGATTTTATTTCATTATTATCAATAATTTTATATACAAAGAATTAGTACATACTTAATATATATTAATTAATACATACGATATGATGAAGAAAGGGACCTATAAGAAGCCAAAAATTATAGATCATATTTTAAAAGTTTGAAATAAATATAAACAAAGAGAATCAATTTTTAATATTACATAAAAAATATTCAATAATCTCTTATTTTAATTTTAAAGAAACAGAAGGAAACTTTTAATCAAGGTAAATCTGCCGTAAACATAACCTATAATTCGTTTCCTTCTTAGGTCCCCTTTCTTCACATCGCTTCACATATATATATTAATTATTTAAATATTTAATTAAAAAAAAGAAAAACTCAAAATTTATTTCATTTAGAGAAAAATAAAAAATAAAAACAAAAATCACAAAAAAAATAATAATATTTACCTTTAATAGAATTCACAAGAATTTCCAATCCCTCCTGATAAAGTACTAAAGCCATTGTATATTGTTCTTTTTGATCCATTTCAACAGCACGTTGTAAAATTTTCCCTGCCGCACTTTCCATTGTTGTCATACAAAAAAAATTACTCCCCAAAATTTAAAAATAAACTTTCGCATTAATTGCAAAATAAAAAAATTATTAAATTATAAATAAAAAAAAAAACTTTTTAATCTTCTAATTTCAAATAAAGTAAATAAACGCGCTTAAATAGTTACGCATGCGCACCATAAAACTGACACTAGAGAAAAACAAAACTTAACCTATAAAAATGAGTGTGTCACTTTGTATATCGTTTGTCACTTAAACATCATTTATTTATTTGTAAAAAAAACTTAATTTATTAAATATTTCCTATAACAATAAAATACAGTGCAATAGTTTATAGAAAATTTGATTTCTTTTATAATAATAAAAGTGTTACATTTGTTTAATAAAAAATAAGATGTTTTACGAGTGTTTTTCGCCCAGATGACTTGAATGAAACGTCATTTGTCGCTCGTTTGCAGCGCGAAAACTAAAAATTCTCCATGTACATTTTAAAAACGAAAATTTACCAAAAATTTAATCTTATCTGTATATCTAAAATGATAAAATGGATAAAATACAGTGAAACGAAACAATGACAATTTTTTAGTAATTAATTGGTTTTTCTTTATTTGCCGTAATTTCTGATTGAAGAATATTTTTAATACAAATACAGGTAAGTACTCAATAATATATTTCTGATTTCTACCGTTTTGTAGGTTATGTTTCCTTTCGAATTTTCGATAAATTTCTTTTTGTTTTCTATAAAACAATTTTTATTTAAAACTTAAAAACAGAAAATTTTTTCTAAAACTGTTTGTTATTTACATTTTAAATAAATTTTATTTATTTAAAAAAATAAAAACGGACTTGAAGCCCATTTATTTATTTTTATAGATTTCAAATAAAAAAAAATTATTTTTAAATTAAAATAGTTTAAAGAAATTTAGATAAAAAATAATTTCCATTCATAGCAATGCAATAATTTTGAATAAATAAAATAATTTTTCTGCCTCGATAGTGTTTCTTTTAAATAACATTTTTTTTAATATAAAAAATATAAAAAAAATATTAAAAATTAAGTAACAAAGGTAAAAAAATTTTTTTTCTACATAAAATGATTTTCTTAAAGAAAAATCTTGCAAATTAAAAGAAAAATTTGGCTAAATTAAAATTTTTTTCTTCATCTTTTCTTTTTTTAGAATTAAACATGAAGTCGAGTAAAAGTACTTTAACAGGAACACATTGGGGTGAATTACCTGTCCGAGAACTTCATAATCAAGAAATAATAACACCTGATATTATTGAGAATATTTGGCGACAAGTTTTGGAAGCAAACGCCGATAATTCAGTTGAAAATAAAGAGGAAAAGGATTACGTTCTGTAAGTTAAATTAATTTCATATATTTAAAAACAAATTTATAAATTGAAATTCAAAAAGAAAATTTAATGTAAAATATTTTTTTTTAAATTGTTAATAAAATAAATGGAAAAAAATTTTAAGTGAAATAATTTAGAAAATTGAAAAAAATAAAAAAAAAATAAATTAATAAAATAGTTAAAAAATATATTTAGATATAATAAAATAATAATTATAATTTATATAAAAATAATAGCAACATAAAAACAAAAACTATGTAAAAATATTTTTTTAATTTAACAATAAAAATTAAAAAATTATTTTTTAATTTAAACGCAGAAATTAAAAATTTTTTTTCAATTTAAAAATAAACATTTTTCTTATCTTACGTATTGAAAATAATAACTTTTATTGAAAAATTTTCAGAATGCCATTGGGAAATATTCATGTATTAAATACAATTAATTATCATGAACAAATGAGATCAATGGTAAGGACTTCACAATTTTTTTTTCAATCAATACCAACAATTTAAGTTGTTTGTTTTAAAAAATTTAAATACCATATATTTTGAATACAAAACCTTAAATTTATTCTATTTTCGCCAATAATTTTTTTTTAAATAACTTAATTTTTGAAGAACTATCTTAAAATTCTTTCTTATAAATTATTTAATGAATAATTTTACTTAAATATTTTTAAATTAATTTAATTTCAAATGGTTTCAATTTAAAATTTTTAAAAATTTGAATTTTAAATAAAAATTAGAATTTAAAAAAAAAATGTAATTCAAATTCTTTTAAAATTACTTGAATTTTTCAGTATATTATTTAATTTTTAAAAATAATTAATTTTGAGAAATCATTTTATTTGTAAATTTTTGAAAATAATTGAATTTTGGAGAATTTACAAGAATGGAAATTTTTAAAAATAATTGAATTTTGAAAAGGTTTCATATTAAAGTCTTTGACAAACTGAATTTTTAATATTTTTAATTAACAATTGTGTCAAATTAATTTTTTTGAAAAATTCTAATTTAAAGTTGAAAATTCATTGAAATTATTCAAAATTTTTATTTTCTAATTAATTTATTTTAATTTCTAATTATATTCTAATTTAATTGAAGAATTTTCGAAAAATCGTAATTTCGTAAAATTGAATTTTAAACAGATAGATTTCAAAATTCTCAAGGACCTTATTAAAAAAAGTATATTGATGTAAGGAAGAATTTAAGAATTTTATTATAAGTAAATAAAAACATTTTAAAATATATTTTTTTTTCATAATTTCAGGACGATGGTGAAATTTTAAAGAATATCACATCTATAGAAGACGAATCACCACCAATAGAATCGAAAAATCTATTTGGATTTTTAAATCCTCGACCAAGAAGGTAATAATTTATGTTTAATTTATCAAAAATAATTTACATCTAATGATTGTTGTAAACAATCATTAATAATAATTTAATTAGAATTATTATCATCTTTAGCATAAAAAATAGTTTTATTTTTATTATGTTATTAATATGATGTTATGTTATTATTACGCGTTTTATAAATATTTTAATATAGCGTATAAAAATCAGATTTGAATTGAAAATTTTATTTCGACTTAAATTAATTTTATTCGTGAATTTTTATTTAGAAATTTCATTCATTCAAAAGTATTGGATTAGAAAATTTTATCTGCTATTAAAAATTCGCATTAAAATGTAACTTTTTAAAAATAATAACAAGTACAATTTACAAGAGGAAATTTAATTTTAATTTAAATTGAAATGGAAAAAAAATTCTTTCTAATCAAACAGTTTCAAATAAAATATTTTATGGAGTTACTTTTTTTTTTAATAAACAGATGTTTTGTGAAAAATATAAAGAAAAATTATCCAACGATAGAGCTGAGACCGGAAACTGCTCGTAGTTTATTGAAGCATTCAGTAATTGTTCTATTGGCGCACATTGGATATGCAAAATCATCAGACATGGCCGTTGAAACACTCACTGATGTTGCTGATTATTTTCTCACAAGGATTTGCCGCCTCTTGAAACTTGCTTCTGAACAAGACGATTATGGATTTCCGGTACTATTTTCTTTTTTATAGAATTTAATCCTCTTTTAAAAAAAATGGGTTTTTTTAAGTGATTTTTAAAAAAAAAATTTATGAATTTTTAGAATTGATTAATTTTCATTTTTAGGATGCAATGGAGAGAGTACTTATTGAATCGGGAATCGGTGGTGTTGAAGGACTGCACAGTTATTATCAAAATACAATTTTAGGCTTTGAGCAACATGTTAAGAAGAAAATGGAGAAAGCAGTTGAGAAACAAATCATGGAACTTAACGCTAGCAGTACAAAGTAAATTTTTTAATCAATCTTCAAATTTTAGTATCTAAATAAAATGAAGGGGCTATTTTTAGTTAAATGAAAATTGAATTTTTTTAGAATGGAATTAGATGAAATTGCGAGTAGATTTCAATTTCAAGATTTAGATGAATTCGGCAATATTAGTGATCGAGAAGTTCCAACGCTTCAACTACTTGATCCAGATATGGGATTTCCACCAAGTCTCGATGCAGGATTTCAAATGCTGCATAGTCTTGAGCAGGACGAGTAAGAAAAAAAAATTATAATTGAAAATAAATATTTATTATTAACTGTTTTCTTTTATATTTTAATATTAAATGAATTCTTATATTTTAATATTAAAGCATTTCTATATTGAAATAGAAAAGAATTTTTTTTATTTTAACATAAAAAATATAGTTTCAATGGTTTCAATATGCTTAAACAATTTAGAAAACTTTCTGTAAATTTTAAATTAAATTATTAAAAATACACTTTATAATAATTTAATTTTTCACACAGATTAAATAGTTTGGAAATTGAAGACGAAGAAGTGAGCGTTAGCGATTCTCCAGCTTCACATCGACGTCCCGATTTCATTGCCGAGAAAAAGAAGTCTTAATTTATTTTTATCTAGGAAGAAATTTCTCAATAAAATGGTTTTAAAATACTTTTATTAAATTATGTATTTTTTAATCGCCACATTCTATTTTTAACATAACAAATTTATTTTAAAATAAATTTTTCAAAATACTTGTACATATATAGTTGTTAAAATAATAAAATAATGATAATATTAATAGATTTCAACTTATCTGTTCATTTAGCTTCATGTTGGAAAAATTTCAATTTTTTTTCTAACTCGAAAATAATAAACGGCAACTTTTTTTCAACTTTCAAATTTAATATAACTTTTCTTTAAAGTTTTTGAATCGTATGTGAGTGTTCAAGTGGAAATAATTTTTTAAAAATTAATTAAATGCCAAATTTTGAAAAATAGTGAGCAAAACATGTATTTACTCAAAATGATTAATATTTTATTTACTCTAACATTTTATATTTGTCATTCATTGACGCTTCTAAAGATTATGTACATAGAAAATTTCTAGTATAAAATATGTAATTTATCACGTGCCAAATTTTTTCATTTCATTTATTTCAATACAGTTAATTCTCTTAATGTAGAATGACGAAATTCTATGCCGTCAAACGTTTATACAAGTGACTTATTTTCATATAATTATAATATAATGGATATTTTGCATAAAATAAATTCAAAAAGGATCTAGAAAAATGAATATTTTAATTTCTCTATAATTTTTATATTCAATATATAATATTGACAAAACTGTAACAAATATTCAATTACGTATGTACTCTTATCAGTATAAAATTGTAAAAACATTTTTATGAGTATAAATACAAAGAATTCTGTCAAAAATCCATATATACCTTTGTATTCTTCGCTAATGGTAAATTTGAACAGTGCTTTTGAAAAAAGGTAAGAAAATAAATAAAAGATTTTCTCTAAATAAAATATTGTACATAATAATAAATATTTTATTTATTAATAAAAAATTGTTCGATTGTAGATGTATTACTACGTATTCTTACTTTGCACTCTATTGGTGCCGTTCACGCAATCATATACGTTAGTTAATAACGTCGAGGATGATTTTTCAATCGACGATGGTAATTATTTTAAATGTATAATTTTTGTAAAATACGTATCAATTGATTTACTTCTAAATTATTAAAAAAATTAATGTCAGCTTTGAATTTATATTTTTAAATTTGATATTCTAGTAACTGATTACGAGGTGGTGCCTGTTCGTCACATGCTCCATAAACGGAGTATCAATGAATTAACACTTCATACTAAAATAAATGGTAAAGAGCGTGAAATTTATTTGCAACCTACTGAAGGTTTACTTGCAGGAACAGGGACGAAGATTTTCACAGCCTCAAGAGGTTACCAAAGGGAAGTGGATTTTAAACTAGAACCGAATGTACGTATTATATACAAAGCTATGCAAACTAGACCTACTAAATAATTCAAGTTTTATACGTATAAATGTATACCTTTAAAATACAATATTATTTTAGATTATGAACAACATCTTTTTGAATTTTTATCAAGATCCAAAAAGTTCTTCATCTATTACTCACAGTGTTAATAAATACGGCAATTCTGAATTTGTAAGTATTTTTTTACTATACCTTAATGTTTAATTTTCTATTAATCTTCTTTTCATTAATTTACTTTTAATATTTCGTAATAAAAAATCAATTTTCTCTTTTAAGAATGGAATTATTAATAGAAACATGGTAATACGTCCACTGCCTAAGCATTTACGTCAACGTCGTGATCTTTTGAAAAGCAATACTTCATCATTTGAAAGTGTAGCCGATGGTTTTATTGAAACTACTGAACATATAATTTTTAAACAAGTTTTCAAAAATGCATCCCGTGAGTATTTTCATTACAGATAATAGATATAAACTAAAAAGTGAATCCACTTCATCTTTAATTATACGAAAAATGACAAAATAATTTCTTTTTAGAATTGTCTGCGCCTAAAATGTACAATGATGAAGCTTCAAATATTAAGAACGTATCTCGAAGATCAGCTAAAGAGTTACCGAAAATAGTGTATCCAGAAATTATGGTTTTCGTTGACGACATACTTTTCAAGTGAGCAGCTTAAATTGTTAAAGTCATTTTAATTTGTTACACATCGCCAAACAATAGAGTTTAGAATTTTTAAGAAATACCAAAGTGTAATTAGGCATTAATTAGTTAATTTTTATTTCATGTTACTTATAATCGTATAATTTTTTTATATTACAGGAAATTTAATTATGATATGATAAGTGCAGTAGAATATACCTTGAGTTTTTGGAATGGAGTTGATTTAAGATTTAGAGAATTTGAAAAACCAAAAATTCGTCTTAATATTGCTGGAATAGTATTAATTAAGGTATATGTGTATTTTAGTTTTAAATATCCAAAAGAAAACATCTTTACATCTGACTCATAAGTTTGTAAGAGTTTTAGTGACATTTTTTTAAATATTAAAAAATCTTTTTATTTCTGGAAAAAATATTATATAATTTGAAAAATATCTTAAACAGTTTTTATTCTTGTTAAAGGAACCACTGCCATTTATAAGAAACGGAATTGCCAATCTTGGAGGTGACAGGATATATACAGACTTGTCATTCAAGGAATTTAAAAAGTTTTTAGATGAAGATAAAGTTCTTCAACATGAAAAGAATTATGATATAGCAATGTTAATAACTGGAAGAGATATGGTGGATGATCAAACTGGAGAGTCTTCAGTAGCTGGTACGCTTAACAATTATTCATATGAAAAGTATAATAAAATAATAATAATTTTAGTTAGCATACTATACAAAAGTTAAAATTTTTAAAATCAAAATTGTTGTTTAAAGGTTATGCCACTGTTGGAGGAGTATGTATGAGTAAAGAGAATGGTTATTATCAATACAGTTCTTGCGGAGTAGCTGAAGATCAGAATGGTTATGGAGGGATAAATACTGTTGCTCACGAATTAGGTCATATGTAAGAATCACTAATTGTTATGTTAATAAATGTTAAATCTCATTAATTCAATTTCCCGTTATAACAAATAGCAAGTAATTAATTTGAGCAAACAATTTTTTTTAGCCTTGGTGCACCTCATGATGAAGAGGAATTTACATCATCCGGAGGTAGCACATATAATACTAAGTATTGTCGTCAAGAGGAAGGTTACATTATGAGTTATAATCATAACACCAAAAGCAAGATTTTATTCTCTCCTTGTTCAAAACAGGTTATTAGAGATATTTTAAGGTACGTCGAATTAAAATTTTGTAAATAATTTAGGGCCTATAATTTTTAAAAACCAATAAAACTCAATTGCAACGATATTTGAATTTGTCCTCTGAAGTGACACTGCTTTAATTTTGCTACTACTAATTAGACCCATAAAACAATAAATTATTTTTTCCATCAGCCAAGACTTTGCAAAGTGCGTACAAAATAATCCTGCAGAATATGAAAACAACAAACCACTACCGAGAATATTACCTGGTCAATTAATGTCTTTAGATCAACAATGTAAAAATTTTGGTTACATTAGATGCAACCTTGTAAGTTTTTTCTATACTGCCATAAAGATAAAACATAATACTTATCTTATATTCATGTAGTTTAATATTACTATTTCTATTGCCTTATAGGAGAGTACAACATGTTTAGATTTGTGGTGTGTCAATTCACAAAATGGAGGATCATATACCTCCATATCATCCAGAGACCCACCAGCAGAAGGATCTTCCTGTGGTGAAGGGAAGGTAACAAAAAATTGTGTTTATAATAGCTTAATTTTTTTGTTAATCTAATTATCAATAATTTGTAAATCGTGTCTATCGTTATTTTTATAAATTTCGAATTTATACATTTATTAACTGATGAATTACAATTTTATTTTCAGTATTGCTTATCAGGAGAGTGTGTAGATATTGTTAAAAGCTATTCAGACAAACCGAATTATAAACCAGTAACAAAAAGGCCATACAAGAAGCCTGTCGTACCAAAAAATCCAATCATTACAAGAGTACCAACTACCACAGTGACTCCTGTCTTTGTACAACGTCCAAAGAATGTACGAGTTACACCAAAGCATACAATAAAGGTAAATTTTAAATTTAGAAAATAATTTCTTTTCATAATATTTATTTTCAAAAATTTACTAACATCAATTGTTTACGAAAGGGTGGTCTTATTAATACGTCTTTTTATTTTTTAAAAATATTAACTAAAAAATCTTCAGGTATAAATTATAGCTTCAAATTTGTTCTTACCCTACTCTTAAACTAGTTAAATCGTTAAATATTTGTTCGTCACATTAAATGTATTTTCTTATTTTTTAATGATATTGTTTTTTAACGAGAAGAAAAAAGATCAATATTTTTATTTTTCAGGTTTGTACGAATGGTGATTGCGAAGTAAAAGAGGTTGATGAGGCCTTTTTCAATAATTTTGTGAAGCAACATAGACTAAAATATAATTTTTGGAATTATTAATGTACAATTATGAATTACTTTAATTTGTATTTTATGTAAAAGATACTCAATGTAGAGAAATAAAAATGAAGTAATTTGTTATAATTTCACCAATCTCTATTCAAACAAACTATAATATAGCGAAACTGCTGGTTATATATTAGGAATAAATGATTTATTACATTTTGTATTATCTCTTAACATCGATTTCACAAATTATAAGGCATATTTAATGTATGTGTATAATCTGACAAATTATTCTAGTTAAATTTTTTTTTAGGTTTTGCAATAAGGAGTTAAAAAAAGATTTAGTCTATATTTCACCGACTTGCATAAATAGTGAAATAATTTAAAAATTCCCTCATAGAAAATTTTTAAGTTTAATTTAATTTCAATTTTGATTGCATTTTTAAAAACTTGATGAAATTTCTAACAAATTTTTATACAGCATATTATTTTTTATCTTTAATTGTGATATTGAGGAATAAAAAGACTTTCGAAATGTACATTGTTTTTGAAAACATTAAATTTTAATAATTCCTAACTACTGTCATTTTCATGACAGTTTCTGTCATGAAATGCTTATAAAAATTTTGTTTTTTTTTCACCCCATGCTGGGGGTGAAAAGTTAAATGGCTTGGGCCAAATATTAAATTCTATTTTTAGCCAACTAAAACTATTTTTTGATAGGTGTTTATTTATTTTATTTATTTAACAAGTATACGGGATAAGCCCTTTCGTACTTAGTACGAAAGGGAAAGAGTACTTAGTACTCTTACAATCTAAAAGTTGCAACCGCAACTTATATTATACAATATTAACTGTGTAATCTACGCTAGGTAGTTTTAACTCAAAAGTCTAAAATGAACCTACGCAATGAAGAGGTGAATCTTAAGAAGTTACTATCAAAAAAGTCAACAATATTATAATTTTATACCATTTATAATCTTATAAAAAAAGTCAAGTCATTAAAAAAGAAATCTGGATGCAATTAGCGGAGTATTAAATGATAATCATGGGAGTATCTGTCAAATTGTACATTAAATTGTCTCGCTACAAAACGAAGAAATCTGTTTTGAATTCTTTCAATTCTAATTGAGTTAAAATCATAAAATGGCACCCATATTACAGAAGCATACTCCAGCAGCGATCTTACCAAGGAGAAGTAAAGAATTCTTAGTGTATTAATATTATGAAACATTGATGTGTTTCTAATTATGAAACCAAGAGCTCTTAAAGCTTTTGAAATTACTTCACATGTACGTCTATTAAATGAAAGGTCACTGCAAAAAAGCAATTCCAAGTCCCGAATACAAGTAACCCTTGTCAATTCTTCTTGACTAACAGTGTAACAATAAATCAAAGTACTTTTTTTCGAAAATGAAATGACGTAACTTTTTTTACATTTATAGATATTTGATTACTGTCACACCATTGAATCACTAGGTCAAAATCAGCTTGAATATTTTGTGGACTTCAACCAACAACATTATAAAGTTTAAGATCGTCAGCGTAAAGTAAAAAATGAGAATTTTTGAAAATAATTTTAATGTCATTCATATAAAGAACAAGAGCGGTCCAAGATACGAGCCTTGTGGAATACCAGAAACTGCCAAAAATGCTTCTGAGTACTCAATTTTTAAATTAAGTACATGTTCTATTTACTCAAATGGAGTAAGGATACGAGAAGTATCCAAAGTTAAAGTATACGTAAATAAGTAATTTAGTTAATAAAAAAATTACCAAGAATTTGAATAAAAAAACCTTAAATTTTTTCTATTTTTGACAACAATTTATTTTAAATAATTCAATTCTTGAAGAACTATAAAAAAAATATTTCTTGTTAATTAATATTTAATGTATAATTTTACTTAAGAATTTAAAAAATAATTGAATTTTACAAGAATTTTGTTTACAATTATTTGAAATAATTGAATTTCAGTTAAGGATTTAAGTTGAATCTTAAATTTCTGAAAAATTTGACTATAGTATATTATAATATGTAATTTATCACATGTAAAATTTTTTATTTTTATGTAAATTTAATATTCAACGTAATATTGACAAAAGTGTAACAAATATTCAATTACGTGTGTACTCTTATCAGAGTATATAAATGTAAAAACATTTTTATGAGTATAAATACAAAGAATTCTGTCAAACATCGATATACCTTTATAGTCTTTGCTAATGGTAAATCCAAACACGGTTTTTGAAATAAGGTAAGAAAAATAATAAAAGATTTTCTCTAAATAAAATAATGTAAATAATAAGAAATATTTCATTAATTAATAAAAAATTATTCGATTGTAGATGTATTACTACGTATTCTTACTTTGCACTCTATTGGTGCCGTTCACGCAATCATATTCGGTAGTCAATAACATCGAGGATGATTTTTCAATCGACGATGGTAATTATTTTAAATGTACAATTTTTTTAGAACAGGTATCAATTGATTTACTTCTAAATTATTAAAAAAATTAATGTCAGCTTTGAATTTATATTTTTAAATTTGATATTCTAGTAACTGATTACGAGGTGGTGCCTGTTCGTCACATGCTCCATAAACGGAGTATCAATGAATTAACACTTCATACTAAAATAAATGGTGAAGAGCGTGAACTTTATTTGCAACCTACGGAAGGTTTACTTGCAGGAACTGGGACAAAGATTTTCACAGCCACAAGAGGTAACCAAAGCGAAGTGGATTTTAAACTAGAACCGAATGTACGTATTATATACAAAGCTATGCAAACTAGACCTACTAAATACTTCAAGTTTTATACGTATAAATGTATACCTTTAAAATACAATATTATTTTAGATTATGGACAACATCTTTTTAAATCTTTATCAAGATCCAAAAAGTTCTTCATCTATAACTCACAGTGTTAATAAATACGGTAATTCTGAATTTGTAAGTAATTTTTTACTTTACTTAATGTTTAATATTCTTTTAATCATCCTTTCATTAATTTACTTTAAAAAAATAAATTTTCTCTTTTAAGAATGGACTTATTAATGAAGACATGGTAATACGTCCACTGCCAAAGTATTTACGTCAACGCCGTGATCTTTTGAAAAGCAATACTTCATCATTTGAAAGTGTAGCCGATGGTTTTATTGAAACTACTGAACATATAATTTTTAAACAAGTTTTCAAAAATGCATCCCGTGAGTATTTTCGTTACAGATAATAGATAAAAACTAAAAAGTGAATCCACTTCATCTTTAATTATACGAAGAATGACAAAATAATTTCTTTTTAGAATTGTCTGCGCCTAAAATGTACAATGATGAAGCTTCAAATATTAAGAACGTATCTCGAAGATCAGCTAAAGAGTTACCGGAAATAGTGTATCCAGAAATTATGGTTTTCGTTGACGACATACTTTTCAAGTGAGCAGCTTAAATTGTTAAAGTCATTTTAATATGTTACACATCGCCAAACAATATAGTTTAGGATTTTAAAAGAATGTAATTTAAATTACACCTGCCGATTTGGACACGTAAACTTAGAATTTTTAATTTCTTTATATTACAGGAAATTTCATTATAATGTGAAACGTGCAGTAGAATATACCTTGAGTTTTTGGAATGGAGTTGATTTAAGATATAGAGAATTTAAAGAACCAAAAATTCGCCTTAATATTGCTGGAATAGTATTAATTAAGGTATACATGTATTTTAGATATAAATCAAAAATATAAATTTTGTCAAATCTCTGATTTAAATAGAAAAGAAAACGTCTTTACATTTGACTCGTAAGTTAGTTAATTTTTTAGTGAAATTTTTTTCAATATTAAAAACTCTTTTTATTTCTGGAAAAAATGTAAAAATTATAATAATTTCTAAAACAGTTTTTATTCTTGTAAAGGAACCATTGCCATTTATAAGTATCGGAATTGACAATCTTGGAGGTGTCCAGATATATACAGAATTGTTAATTGAACAATTTAGCGAGTTTTTACGTAAAGATAAATTTATTCAACGTGAAAAGAATTATGATATAGCAATGTTAGTAACTGGAAGAGATATGTTGAATGATAGAACTGGAGATTCTTCAGTAGATGGTAAGCATTAAAAGTTATTCACATGAAAAGTATATTAAAAAAATAATAATTTCAGTTAGGATACAATACAAAAGTTTAAATTTTAAAAATACAAATTTTTGATTAAAAGGTTATTCGATGGTTGGTGGGGTATGTAGAAATAAAGAGAATGATCATCCATACGGTTCTTGCGGAGTGGCTGAAGATCAGAATGGTTATGGAGGGATAAATACTGTTGCTCACGAATTAGGTCATATGTAAGAATCACTAATTGTTATGTTAATAAATGTTAAATGTCATTATTTCAATTTCCCGTTATAACAAATAGCAAGTAATTAATTTGAGCAAACAATTTTTTTTTAGCCTTGGTGCACCTCATGATGAAGAGGAATTTACATCCGGAGGTAGCACATATAATACTAAGCATTGTCGTCACGAGGAAGGTTATATTATGAGTTATAATCGTAAAACGAAGAACAAGATTTTATTCTCCCCTTGTTCAAAACAGGTTATTAGAGATACTTTAAGGTACGTCGAATTAAAATTTTGTAAATAATTTAGGGGATATAATTTAAAAAAAACTAATAAAAGTCTATTACAACGATATTTAAATTTGTCTTCTGAAGTAACACTGCTTTACTTTTTCTACTGCTAATTAGATCCATAAAACAATAAATTTTTTTTACGACAGCCAAGACTATGCAAAGTGCGTACAAAATAATCCTGCAGAATATGAAAACAACATACCATTACCGAGAATATTACCTGGTCAATTAATGTCTTTTGATCAACAATGCAAAAATCTTGGTTACATAAGATGCGATCATGTAAGTTTTTCCGATATTGCCATAAAGATAAAACATAATACTTTTTTGATATACATGTAGTTCAATGTAACTATTTCTATTGCCTTATAGGAGACTACAACATGTTTAGACCTGTGGTGTATCGTTTGGCAAAAATCAAATATCTCCATATCATCCAGAGACCCACCAGCAGAAGGATCTTCCTGTGGTGAAGGGAAGGTAACAAAAAATTGTGTTTATAATAGCTTAATTTTTTTGGTAATCCATTTATCAATAATTTGTAAATCTGTGTACCGTTATTTTTAAAAGTATCAAGTTTATACATTTATTAACTGATGAAATACAATGTTATTTTTCAGTTTTGCTTATCAGGAGAATGTGTAGATATTGTTCAAAGCTATTCAGGTACCTCGAATTATCAACCAGTAACAAAAAGGCCTGCCGCTCCAAAAAATCCATTCATTCCCAGAGTACCAACTACCACAGTGACTTCTGTCTTTGTACAACATCCGAAGAATGTACAATCTACACTCTATCAAAAGATTCAGCGCTGGTACCATCGTATCAAAAGTCAATTCAAACGCTGGATACAATGGTGAAACCTGCGTCGGTTCCAGTGCTGGATTTAACACTGGAACCTACTTTAGAATTTGGGTCCAGAATGTACGCTGGAATGATATTAAAAATGTTTGTGTTATTTAATATTTATTGAAATATTTTATGAAATAAAAAGGTTTTAAATTTGAGAAAAAGTTTTTTATATGAAAAAGAATGTACCATTTGTGCATTTGCTGAATTCATTGGCTATCATGTTTCTTGCTATCCAGCTAATAAATACACTTGAGTTCACACAAAAATTTTAGAACAAGAAAAATTCTCGGCTTTAGAATTATCAGATAATAACTGCTCTAAAACAATGGTTCTGTTTCAAAAAATACGTTCTGCTTAATTCTTTCAGAATTCTTTCTAGAATTCTTTTAGAAAAAGATTATCTTATGAAAGATTTGGGAGTGCATTTTACACCTTTACTAAAATTTCATACAGATATTGATACTATAGTTCGTGAAGCAAACAGAACCCTGGGTTTCTATCCACTATCTCCAAACAGTAAATTTTAAAAGTTTTAACCCTAGTAGATTTTTCAAAAACTTTTCTGTAGGGTATATATAATGCTATTTACTATACTATCTTATGTGAGTCAAACAATGTGTACACAATATAATAGAACTTTTTTTTATTTACTCTACATATTATTGAAATACACATAATAATTTCCTGCAAACAGTATATTAAAAAGCAACAAAAAAAGAAAAACACTAGAAATTTAAATTTGTGTCAGTGGTAAGGAAATACAATTATAGGAACTAAACTATAATTTGAATATTAATTTAACAAATATTACTTATTTCCGCATACACTCTTATCAGTAATAAAATGTAACTAAGCCCAATGATATGTATGTATAAATACAGACAATATTTCACAGTTCATCTACTTTTGAATTCTTCATTAATAGGAACTTCAACACGTCTCTTGAAGAAAGGTAAGAATAAGATTTAATTTTACTTTAATTTTGATACTCTGCATATAATTGTAAACTACCAAGTGTAGACTATTATAACAAACTAATTATAACAAAATAAAATTTAAATTGAAACATAAAGTTAAAATAAATTTGTAAGCAACGTTTAATAAATCAAACCTTCACAGATGTATTACTTCGCTTTCCTATTTTGCACCTTTTGGGTGCCGTTCACACAATCATTCACTGTGGTTAACAAAATCGAGGATGATTTCTCAATCGATGATGGTAATTATTTTAAATAAATATTAATTGTAGAAATAACATTAATTTAGACATAGAAGTTCTGATTAAATTTGATTTTCTAGTAACTGATTACGAGGTAGTACCTGTTCGTCACATGCTCCATAAGCGGAGCATCAATGAATTAACACTTCATACCAAAATAAATGGTGAAGAGCGTGAAATTTATTTGCAACCTACGGAAGGTTTACTTGCAGGAACAGGGACGAAAGTTTTCATAGCCAAAAGAGGTTCCCAAAGGAATGTCGATTTTAAACCTATACCAAATGTAAGTATGATAAAATCCTGTTTGTAATGAACTATTCCTTTCCTACCAAACTACCTTCACCGTATCGTCTAAATTTCCTCTGCACTAGAAGCAGATTGATTTCTATTTCCTAAATGTAATTGAAAATCCTTTCTTTCTTCATGAAAAAATATTGGAATTAAACTTATTACAATATTATTTTAGGTCATGCAGAACGTCTTCATAAATTTTTATCAAGATTCGATAACTTTGTCATCCATTTCACACAGTATTAATAAACGTGGACTATCCGAGTTTGTAAGTAAAATTTAATAAAACAAATGCGTGATTCTTTTATTATCAATTTTTTAAATCTTACATTAAATATTTCTTAATAAAACCTAAAATTTATGATGCTTTAAGAATGGAATTATTAATGAAAACATGGTAATACGTCCAATGCCTGAACATCTTCGTAAACGTCGAGATCTTTTGAAGAGCAATACTTCATCATTTGAAAGTCTAGCCGATGGTTTTATTGATACTACTGAACATATAATTTATAAACAAACATTCAAAAATGTTTCCGGTAAGTATTCTTAATACAAGTAACGAATTAAGAGTGATCAACTGACTGAAATTTCCTGTTTATGAGTGTCTCTCCCATTTATTAACTCTTAATTTAAATTTTTTGTGTCACATACAAGAAAGGACAAAATAATTGTTTTTTAGAATTTTCTGCACCTAAAATGAGCAATGAAAGAATTTTGAACATGAAGAGTGTGTCACGAAGGTCTGCCAAAGAATTACCGTACATTGTGTATCCAGAAATTTTGGTTTTTGTTGACGATGTCGTTTTTAAGTAAGTTCAAATTGCTTTAAGTAATTTTAATTTATTTTCCATACTTATCTGACTTAAAATTAATTTTCATTGAATTAAATTAATATTACTTATTGTATAATTTATGTACTTTGTAGGAAATTCGAATTTAATGTGATACGTGCAGTTGAATACACTTTGAGTTTTTGGAATGCTGTTGATTTAAGATATAGAGAATTTACAGAACCAAAGATTCGTCTTAATATTGCTGGAATTGTATTTCTTGAGGTATGATACTTTGACATTCACAAACATTATTAATAAATTCGTATAAGCAGGAAAATATACTGTTTCCTATATGGTTAAACTCTATCACTTACTATCATTGAATCATTGAACTTATAAAATATTTTTTTTCAAAAAGGAGCCATTGCCATTTATATATGACGCACTAGGCGATACCAGAGGAGAAACAGTACATGTATTTTTCTTATTAAAAGAATTTAGCAAGTTTCTACATAATGAAAAAGTTATACAACTCAAAGGAGTGTGTAGAAATAGTAAAAATTATGATCAATACATCTCTAGTGGATTAATTGAAGATAATAATGGTTACAAAGGAATAATGACTGCTGCTCACGAGTTAGGTCATATGTAAGAAACACATAATTTTTCAGTCAATTATTGCAAATGTTTTCCAAATGAGGATTTCCTCATAGTACGAGATCTTCTAAAGTCCACTATAACTTCTAAATATTTATTTAATAGGACTTGTGTTCAAGTGTTAAAATGTTTACTTAGCCGAATATATCATGCTCTTAAAGAATAATTTTAAAAAATGTAATTGATTAATTTAAGGTAGATAATTGAGTTAAGTAAAAATTTCTTTTAGCCTTGGTGCATATCATGATGAGCCAGAAGCATCAGATGATATTAATGTAGATAGTATTAAGGGATGTACAAAAGCGGATGGATATATGATGACTCACAATCAGAAAACGAAAAACAAAATTTTCTTTTCACCTTGTTCAAAAGAGGCTATTAAAAATACTTTAAGGTGCGTTAAAACAAAATTTGGTAAATAATTTAATGAAAATTTCAGATACTAATAGTAAAGTTGCTAATTTAATTTCTATAATTTTATTTTGCTCCTGTCACTTCTAAGGAAGTTCCTTTTTGTTTATATTACTACTGAAATTCACATTTGTAGTGCTTTATATTAATGAAATGTTTTTTATCTTCAGCGAAAATAATGCAAAGTGCGTTCAAAATAATCCAGCGGAATATAAAAATAACAATCCACTGCCAAGAATATTACCTGGGCAATTAATGACTTTAGATCAACAATGCAGAAATCTTGGCTTCATAGAATGTTACCGCGTAAGTTTCTCCAATACAGTCACCAAGTACAAACTTGACGATTTAATATTTAACAAGTTCAAATTTTTAAATATTATTTGTAAGAGAACTTCTATAGTGACATATATGCATAAGTTAATATTAAACGATAGACGATTTTATAAATAAATAATTTTTTTATTACAATTATATTGTAGAATACTACAACATGCTTAGATCTATGGTGTGTCACTGAGAAAAGGGATGGCTTTACTTACTTTAATACACATTACTCTTCTCCTGCGGAAGGTTCTTTTTGTGACGATGGAAAGGTAATAATAAGAAATCTCCTGTGGTTTAGTTTTAAAAATACTATTTATTATTTCTAACTAGAGATTTATTACAGTGTAATGCTCTTAAAATAATTTTAGTAATATTTAACTGTAATCTATATAATTTTACCTAAAATTCTATTTTATTAACAGATGACTGCAAATTTTATTTTTCAGTATTGTTTATCAGGAGAGTGTGTAGATATTGTTAGTACAGTTTCAAAGAAGCAAAATCCTAATCCAATTCCAAAGAAGCCAAAAAGTTCAACCATTTTCGCCGTTCCGAAAAAGCCGGCCATTCAAAAGGAACCAGTCGGATCATCAAAGCCATTTTCTTTCAAGACTTTCTTTAAGTGTATTTTCTCCAAGTGTTAAACCAACGCATACAATGAGGGTATTATCGTAATTCTTTTGATTTAAAATGAATCTTTTGGGGTCGATATGTGATATTTTACCAAGTCTCATAATCTTTATTATGCGGCTTAAAGTAATTTCTTATTAGAAAATATAGAATTTAATGTAAATATAATTTATTAAATATTTGGTTTAATGTTTTATGAAGTCATTTATTGCTGCTTCCGTTTCTCACTATACACATGTATATCTTTAATGTGTATCATTTGTAATATAATTATTATTATTATGACATTTACTGTAGAAAATTATGTATGTATACTTTTATGTAAATTTTACACAAATATATTGCACTTTTTCAATAATTTAGAATTTTATTTTTTCATATAATAATGGTAAGAACTATTAACAATCTGAACAATAATGTTCACTAAAAACAAATCAAATATAGGTCTACAATATACATCTTTGCTGGTTTTAACTGATACTAATCGAACTGAATTATATTTACCAGTATATATACTTCAACAACTATTCCCAGGGATCATTTTAACACTTAAAACTTTCAGAAACTGAGTCTGCAGAAGACTCCGCAGTCAGAATTTTTAACATCAACGACGCATTATAAATGCAATGCTTTAAAATTATTAATTATTAGTTTCAAGATACCTCGGCTATATATGCTGGAAATGATGTACCTTTTTAAGATTGAAGATAAATAAATATATATTATTTGGCACAAATAAATTTTTTATTTAGGTTCTATATTCAATGGATCTAACTCCTACTTTGTAGATGTTAAGTGAGACTTAAATTTTCACTTGGGTTTAAAGTAGAAATTGTCATCTTTCCTGTAAACTTGAAAGTCTTTAGCACCTGCGTTGTTAGTTCTTCTTTCTTCACATTTCCCTTTTCTGCAAATCTGGGAAAAGAAAAAAATTTGACTTTTTTCATTTTTATATCAGACAAAAGTAAATAGTCAAAAGGTTGCAAATAAATTTTGAAGAAAGTTTCGATGCTGTATGAGTATGTTTTACTTTTATGCAAGTCAAAAAAAATTGTTAATAGCTATTAACATGGGTTCAATAAAGGTATACTAGTATACCTTTATTGAACCCATGTCACCAATATTAATTTGGAGTTGGTGATCGCTTATGGATCATAGGGGCAACTCTGGCATCACCTCATAATCATGCACTGGAAAATAAGATTAGAAAACGTAAATTTACTGCTGAAATTAATGTTATTTCTAACTAAGTTAGTAGTAAAAACACAAATAATTTTTACTATACAAAAATTATTTATATTAAATATTTACAATCATTGATATTAATAGTTATTAATTCATTTAACCATAAGTTTTCTTGTATGCAAAATATCAAGTTCCGGTTGATACCAAAATGAAGCTTGACTCTCTCCCTAACTTATGTCTTACGAGTATAGGCTAGGATAAAAATTTGAGAACGTTTTTTATGTTTTTAGGAATTGGATATATTCAACATGTTATCTACCTTTAAATTCAATTGACCATAACTTTCCATGTATGCAAGATATTAACTTCCGGTTGGTACCAAAATGAAGCTTAACTCTTTCCCTAACTTTTATTAAATATTCATCTTACCCTTTTTAAAAAGCAGAGACGAAGAAATGAAAAATTAAATAAAGCATGAAAGTTGTCACTTGGGGCTTTTTGAAGTCGCTGATTTTATAAATCTGAAGTCAGTTTTTCAGAAAAGTTGTAAGTGACAATTTTGAAGCAAATTCAAATATTTAATTGATTTTTGATTTTATTCGTCCGACGTATTGAAAACGCCATTTTGAATTTAGAAAAACCGACTTCAGGTCCTTAATCAGCGACCCAGAAACCCCCGATTCAGTGTAAAAAAACAATTTTTAGATGATCCATTTGAGAAATCCTGACCGTAGAGAAAAGTTACTATACTTTTAGTAGTTTATGTGCGTCAATAATTTGACGCATATTAATCAATGTGTATAAAATATAATATTTGTATTTCCTTATTTCATATCATTATACATATTCACTACTAAGAGGTACACATACAATTTTTTGAAAACAATTCATTCAACTTATAATATATGTACATATAATTTATGTACGTTTTACGGAAAAAAATATTTCTAAAATCTATAAAAATAGATAATTTCTTGTTCAGAATATAAACATAAGGATGAATATTAATGTTAATTCAACAAATATCTTTTACTTCCTCATATATTCTTATCAGTGTAAAGTTAGAACCTAATGCAATTATACGGGTATATATACAGTCGTAACATTTGGGAACCTATCTTTTTTCCAGTTCTTCACTATTACGCGATTTCAACTCTGCTTTTCAAACAAGGTAAGATGAATATTAAATTTTACTTAAATTTTACTATATCCTGCATATAATAAAAAATTTAAAAAAATTTTATTTTAACTGTATTCTATAATTTGAATTTGAATCCAACATTTTTATGTCACATTTTATTTTATAATTGGGAGTTTTATTATAACAAAATGAACATTAAAATAAAACTATAAGAGAAAGTTAAAATTGATTTGCAAACAGCTTTCCCAAGTACAGTCAGTACAACATTAAAAATGTAAATTTAATTATTAAAAAAAATTAAAACGTCTGAAAATTGATGTAGAAAATTACTTCTGTGTATTATTAATTAAAAATTGCACATTTACAGATGCATTACTTTGTATTTTTGCTTTGCACTCTTTTGGTGCATTTCACGCAATCAAGTACGGTAGTTAATAATGTCGAGGATGATATTTCAATCAATAATGGTAAATATTTTAAATAAATAATTTTTATATAATAAAAATTTGTTATGCTGTTTACTACTAACTTAATTAGAAATATCATTAATTAGCAGTGAATTTATGTTTTCTAATTATTTTTTCCAGTTCCTGATTACGAGGTGATGCCAGTTGGTCACATGATCCATAAGCGATCACCAACGCCAGTTACAAGAACTTCTTTTACTTCAAATGTTGATAAAAAACATACAATAAAGGTGATATATTATTAAGTCATAGAAATTTTTTTCACTTGCATAAAAGTAAAATATAACGTTTTCTTGGTAAGGATAATAGTCGAATTTCTGCTAAGATATAAAAATTAAGAAAGGCTATTTTATTTTTCCAGATTTGCCGCAATGGAAAATGTGAAGAAAGAGATTCTAACGATGCAGGTTTTAAAGACTTTCAAAATCAGTTGAAGCAACGCAATTCCTTCTTTAAACACTAATGTATTATGATGTGTTTCTTGCGAATTTTTTTTGACTCGATATTAATTGTTTTGACGATTGTGTGATATTTTTTAAAAGCCTTTTATTCTAAATTTTGGCTTCGACAATTTTTTTTCTACAATTGTAGAGTAAATTCTGTAATGTATTATGAAAAGCAAAATGTTTTAATTCTGTTCATGTCTTTGCAATATATGAAATTTTAATACAAAACACTAAAAATGAAATATTTACTATGACCTCAGCATATACATCAACGAAGTGCGATTGACAGAAAATAAAGTGAAAATATTTTTGAATTGTATCTTTTTTCCTTTCACCTATAATAAAATAATTCTTCTTGTTCTCAATCATGACTTGTATTATGCTCTTTTAAACCGCCACAAGTTAAGTTAAAAAATGTTTAATTTAAATTTAACAAAATCAAAAACGATATTTTTATTATTTAAAATTTTAAACACTTGTTCAAACCTAACACAATTTTTTCGTTATTATTTTATTTCTTTGTTTTTTTCATGAAGTTATTTCTGATGAAAATATGAGCAAATATTAATTTGAAAATTCACTGATTGTATTTAATAATGCATACCTACGACATAATTTTGGCACAATATTTTTAAGTGAATTTTATAATAAATTTCTTTCGATACCTTACCCCTTAAGGTATGATAACAAAGTTCATTACTGTTCAGTTTCACATGCATACACCACAGGTTCCATTAGCTTTTAGTTTAAATTTTTTCTTATTAATAGTAAAAATAATTTAAAAATTTTCTAAAGCTCTAAGTTGAGCTAAAACTCTTATTTTCTCAAGGTAAAGATTGAGCTGAAAATATTTTTGAGGATATGTTGTATCTTATTAGTTGCGGTAGAATCTGTATTAGTGGTTTGGACTCATACAATCTTTTCAAATCTTCCACATATATATAGTTTTCATACTTATCTCTGAAAAAGTTTTTCTTTGCTTGTAATTTATTAATATCTGCTAAATATTTTAAGCATATATAAAACTCAATTTGGGGTATCTAGAATTTTCCATTAACAATTTTTTATTCAATTTTTTAAAGACTGTTACAGCTAAATTTGGAACTCCTGTTTCTAATCTCACTGCATATCCTGGGGTATTCATTAGCAGAAATAAAATTTGAATTTTCTCAATATCTTTCAAATATCTTAAAACCAAGATTTCAAGTGAATATGATACGTTACTTACAAGTAAGTTTTTATAAATAATTTATTGACAGGATGCCATGATTTTAAATTTAGACGATGAATTAGATTCGACTTTTCATAAAGTATATTCGATTTTTTATAAATCATTTTTGCTAATATGTTTTACCAGAAATTTGGCTTCGTTAAGATTCTGAAATATTTAAAAACTCTACAGAAAAATTAAATTGTTAATAACATTAACAAAACAATTTTTTTTGGCCCTGAAATTTCAAGCCCTTTTTTACCGCTTATGAGTAAGAACAATTTAATAATTTTCGGTGGGAAATTTTTTTTTTCAAAATAATTCGATTGGGAAATCCTGACCTTAGAGAAAATTTTGTTACGCCTTCATTTTGTAGTTTATGTGCTTAAATAAATTGACGCATATTAATGATGATCAATGTGTACCAAATATAATATTTGTATTTCCTTATTTCATATCATTATATTCACTACTAAGAGGTATACATACAATTTTTTGAAAACAATTCATTCAACTTATAATATATACATATAATTTTATGTACGTTTTACGGAAAAATATTTCTAAAATCTGTTAAAATAGATAATTTCTTGTTCAGAATATAAACATAAGGTTGAATATTAATGCGTTAATTCAACAAATTTTTTTTACTTCCTCATATATTCTTATCAGTGTAAAATTAGAATCAAATGCAACTATACGGGTATATATACAGTCGAAACATTTGGGAACCCATCTACTTTCCAGTTCTTCACTATTACTCAATTTCAACTCTGCTTTTCAAAAAAAGGTAAGATAAATATTAAATTTTACTATATCCTGCTTATAATAAAAAATAAAAATTTTTATTTTAACTGTATTTTTTAATTTGAATTTGAATCGAACATCTTTACTTCATATTTTACTTTAATTGCTTGTTTTATTTTAACAAAATAAACCTTAAAAACAACTATAAGTTAAAGTTAAAATTGAATGGCAAACAGCATTTTTCCCAAGTAAAGTCGGTACTGCATTAAAAATGAAAAATTGAACATTAAAGAAAAGTTAAAATGACTGAAATTTAATGTAAAAACTAACTTAAAATTACTTTTTATGTTTATCCAGTGTAGACAGTAAAATATAAAATTAATAAAAATGAAATTTGTAGTTTTAAGTTGTATTACTAATTAATAATTGGAAATTTACAGATGCATTACTTCGTATTCTTGCTTTGCACTCTTTTGGTGCATTTCGCGCAATCAAGTACGGTAGTTAATAATCCGGAAGATGATAACTTAATCAATAATGGTAGATATTTTAAAAAAATAATTTTCATATAATATTAATTAATTATGCTGTTTACTACTAACTTAATTAGAAATATCATTAATTAGCAGTGAATTTATGTCTTCTAATTATTTTTTCCAGTTCCTGATTACGAGGTGATGCCAGTTGGCCGCATGATCCATAAGCGATCACCAACGCCAGTTACAAGAACTTCTTTTACTTCAAATGTTGATAAAAAGCATACAATAAAGGTAATATATTATTAAGTCGTACAGATTTTTTTGACTTTCATAAAAGTAAAATACATCTTTATTTTTCTAAAAAAAGTACTTAAAGTCTCTAAATAATTGTATATTAGACTGAACGTTTTCTTGGTAAGGATAATAGTCGAATTTCTGCTAAGATATACAAATTAAGAAAGGCTATTTTATTTTTCCAGATTTGCCGCAATGGAAAATGTGAAGAAAGAGATTCTAACGATGCAGGTTTTAAAGACTTTCAAAATCAGTTGAAGCAACGCAATTCCTTCTTTAAACACTAATGTATTATGATGTGTTTCTTGCGAATTTTTTTGACTCGATATTAATTGTTTTGACGATTGTGTGATATTTTTTAAAAGCCTTTTATTCTAAATTTTGGCTTCGACAATTTTTTTTCTACAATTGTAAAGTAAATTCTGTAAGGTATTATTAAGAGCAAAATGTTCCAATTTTTTTTATATCTTTACAATATATATGAAATATGAAAAACTAAAAATGAAATATTTATTATAACCTCACCATATACATGAACAAAATGACGTAAAAATATTTTTAAATCTTTTTTCTTTCACCTATAATAAAATAATTCTTTTTGTCTTTAATCAAGGTTTAATATGCTCTTTTAAACCCTCATGTTAAATTAAAAGAATGTTAAAATTTATCAAAAATGACGGCGATTTTTCTTTAAAAAATTAAAATCGAATTTTCTCAAAAAACCCCAGCGTTTTTTTTTCAATTTTTTACTAGTTTCTGATTGTAAAATGATAATTTTTCATAAAAATTTATTGGGGTCCCACTTCTTGGAAAATAATAAAAAATATTTAACGGCTAAGAATGATAGCCAAGCATTGAATAAAATGTTAAGTTTGTCAATTAAAAATTGTACATACAACTTATTCTGATGAGGTCTGATTTTTAACAGTAATACCTGACGTTTATTCGAAAAACAAGATAAATGATAATGATTTAGATTGTTTTCGTCGAAGTCTAAATAAAGTAGAAAATATGAATGTTTCTTAAAAATGTAAGAAGATTATATGGCACCATGTGACCATAACTCTTCTTCTAACCTTGCAGGGCACGAAACCAATCTTAACGTGTCCAACTTTCTTCAGGTTGTCAGCGTTTTCTTAGCTGGTGTGGTCCAAGGACCGTCACCTTTCTGCTTCCTACTGGTACGGGATCTATGATATCCAAGAGCATACGTTCTCTAAGATAGCAGGAAGTTTCCGCAAGGGGAACGCATCCTGGTATCTCTTCTCAGAGTTTACCCTTACAACTAATTTGTTTAAATAAACATGAAATTTATTGTCAATATTAGCTATTTATTATTAATTATAAGGCAAATTAAACGAAAACATTCGGACAATGAATAAAATATTTATTTACTCTAACGTTTCCAAATCTAAATTCAAATAAATCTAAAAAATCTAAATTTCAAAACGTTGGAGTAAATAAATTTGAAACTAAACCATTAGAATTGATAATTAATTATAAATTTATTACTATTATAATTATAAATAAAAAATTAATATTTCAACATGAGATTTCGAAACAAACATATTCTTAATTAAGAATAAACTTTTAAAAGACTTAGATATAATAGATTTTTTAAATTTGAATAAGACTTTTATTACACCCTAAAAAAGTAATATCATATTAAGAGGAAAAATCAACTTCCTTATTGCACTAAATAATATCAGAAATCAACGACACGCTAATATTGCAAATGTCAAAAAAGAGGTAATTTCTTTAGTAATTTTTTCCCCAACAACTGAAGATTGCAACTTTTGCTATATGGAATCAGGAAACCAGAACAACCCACCATATCTAAATTTTTAACTAATAATTATAACTTTCTATTAAAATCGAGATTAAAATTAAGAATAAATTATTGAAAATACGTTGTATATATATTTTTATGAAAATATACTATTTACTCTTCTATCTTATGTGCGTCAAACAATGTATACAAAATATAATTATAGAACTTAATTTCTTCAAATGATATTATATTCCACACTAACATAATGTATACATAATAATTTCTTGTCAACAATATATTTTAATTGTAATACTTAAATTTGCGTCAGTGTTAAGGAAATACAATTATAGAAACAATGTATAGTTTGAATATTAATATGAATTAAACAAATATTATTTATATCCGTATACACTCTTATCAGCAATAACATGTAACCAAATGCATAGATATGTATGTATAAATACAGACAATATTTCAGAGTTCATCTACTTTTGAATTCTTCATTAATAGGAACTTCAACACGTCTTTTGAAGAAAGGTAAGAATAAGATTTAATTTTACTTTAATTTTGATACTCTGCATATAATTGTAAACTAGAAAGTGTACCCTGTTATAACAAACTAATTATAACAAAATGAAATTTAAATTAAAGAATTAAGTTAAAACAAATTTGTAAGCAACGTTTAATAAATCAAACCTTCACAGATGTATTACTTCGCTTTCTTATTTTGCACCTTTTTGGTGCCGTTCACACAATCATTCACTGTGGTTAACAAAGTCGAGGATGATTTCTCAATCGATGATGGTAATTACATTAAATAATTAATTTTTTATTATAGAAATTGGTTTCATTTAGTTTAACTACTTAGTTATTTAAAAAACAACCTAGCAGTAACCGAATATTCAGCATATCCCTAACACGTCCTAATGGTATCCGAGAATTACGAATACCATACCAAATATTGTTATTAATATTTTAGGAAATGATTTGGACATCGATGAGAAATTCTGAAATATTCGTTGCTGTTAGAAATGTCATTAATTGAGGCATAGAATATTTATGATTAAATTTGATTTTCTAGTAACGGATTACGAGGTGGTGCCTGTTCGTCATATGCTGCATAAACGGAGTAACAATGAATTAACACTTCATACCAAAATAAATGGTGAAGAGCGTGAAATTTATTTGCAACCTACGGAAGGTTTACTTGCAGGAACAGGGACGAAAGTTTTCATAGCCAAAAGAGGTTCCCAAAGGAATGTTGATTTTAAAATTATACCAAATGTAAGTTTGATAAAATCCTGTTTGGAATGAACTATTCCTTTCCTACCAAACTATCTTTACCGTATCGTCTAAATTTTCTCTGCACTAGAAGCAGATTGATTTCTATTTCTTAAATGTAATTGAAAATCCTTTCTTTCTTCTTGTAAAAATATTGGAATTAAACTTATTACAATATTATTTTAGATCATGCAGAACGTTTTTATAAATTTTTATCAAGATCCGAGAACTTCGTCATCCATTTCACACAGTATTAATGAAGACGGACAATCCGAGTTTGTAAGTAATTTTTTATCATACTAGTGTTTCATATTTTGTTAATTTGTATATATATAAAAAATGTGTTTTGCTTTAAGAATGGACTTATTAATGAAGACACGGTAATACGTCCAATGCCTAAACATTTTCGCCAACGTCGCGATCTTTTGAAAAGCAATACTTCATCATTTGAAAGTGTAGCCGATGGTTTTATTGATACAACTGAACATATAATTTATAAACAAACATTTAATAATGCTTCCGGTAAGTATTTTCATTACATGTAACGACCCTCTGGGCACAGAAACGCCTTTGGTCTTGAAACATATAATTTTTTTTGTTATATACGAGAAAGGACTAAATAATTATATCTTTTAGGATTTTCTGCACCTAAAATGAACAATGATAGATTTTTGAACATGAAGAGTGTGTCACGAAGATCTACGGAAGAATTACCATACATAGTGTATCCAGAAATTTTGGTTTTTGTTGACGATGTTCTTTTCAAGTAAGTTCAAATTGCTTCAAGTAATTTTAATTAATTTTCCACTCTACAATCTTAAAGAATTCATATTATTCAATATAATTTAAACTCAACATCAATAGTTTAATTTCGATCCCTGAGCCAGCATATGATGATTTTTTCGAACCTCCTAAAACGTCATTTTTTATAAGGATTGTGCATGCATTTATAATTTTTTTATATTGCAGGAAATTTGAATTTAATGTGAAACGTGCAGTTGAATACACTTTGAGTTTTTGGAATGCTGTTGATTTAAGATATAAAGAATTTACAGAACCAAAGATTCGTCTTAATATTGCTGGAATTGTATTTCTTGAGGTATGATACTTTGACATTCACAAACATTATTAATAAATTCGTATATGCAGGAAAATATATACTGATATTACTATGGTAAATTTTCTCACTCACTACCATTGAATAACGTCCCTGTTGATTGCTTCTCCTTTATTAAGAACTTGCATGTTCATATCCAAAAATTTAATTTTTATTTCTTGAATTTTGTTTCGACATTAAAATAATAGTTTTAAAGTACAGTGATAATGTTTTAATAACTTATCAAAGATTATTTTTATTTTTTGAGAATAGGAGCCATTGCCATTTATATATGACGCACTAGGCGATTACAGAGGAGAAAAGATAATTGCAGGATTATTATTAAAAGAATTTAGCAGATTTCTAAAAGAAGAAAAAATTATACAACAAGAAAAAAATTATGATATTTCCATGTTTGTAACTGGAAGAGATCTGTTGAGCGAATCTGGAGAATCTAGCGTAGATGGTAGGATTAGACCTTTACATACAAAGTTGATAATAAATTTATATTCTAACTTTAGTGTACAATACGAAAGTTCAAATTATAGAAATAAATTATTTTACAGGTTTAGCCTATGTCGAAGGAGTATGTAGAAATAGTAAAAATAATTATGCATACGCCTCTTGTGGATTAGCTGAAGATGGAAGTGGTTATAGTGGAATATTGACTGTTGCTCACGAGTTAGGTCATATGTAAGAGACACATAATATTTTGATTATTGATTCAAATATTTTCTAATAGTTACTTTTAGCATAGAATATTGTAAATTTTACTAAAACATCATATATTTTATTTGATAGCACTTGTATTCAAGTGTTCGAATTTTTAACTTAGCGGAATATCTCGCATGCTCTAAAGGGATAATTTTTAAAAATATAATTGCTTAATTTGAAGTATATTAATTATGTTCAAATAAATATTTTTTAGTCTTGGCGCACCTCATGATCAGCCAGAATCAGCATCAGATAAAAGGATAGGTTATATTAAGGGTTGTAGTAAAGCAGATGGATATATAATGACTCACAATTGGGAAACCAAAAACAAATTTTTCTTTTCTCCTTGTTCAAAACAGTCTATTAAATATACTTTAAGGTGCGTTAAAACCAAATTTAGTAACAATAAGACAATGAATATAATTTCAGAATAATAGTAAAGCTGCTAAGTTAATTTCTATTATTTTCGCTTTTGTCACTATGAAGTACCACTTCTTTCATTTTTATACTGCGACTGAAATTCACATAATCGTAGTAATTTATAGTAATGTATTATTTCCATCAGCCAAAATATTGCACAGTGTGTTCAAAATAATCCAGCGGAATATAAAAATAACAATCCACTGCCAAGAATATTACCTGGGCAATTAATGACTTTAGATCAACAATGCAGAAATAGTGGCTTCATAAAATGTGACCGAGTAAGTTACTTGTATAAGCTGGTATTAAACAATATACGAGTATATAAATAAATAATTTCTTTATTTCAATTATATTGTAGAGACGAACAACATGTTTAGAACTGTGGTGTATCGATAATATCTATGGAGGCTCTCTAACACGTAGATATCCTCCTGCGGAAGGTTCGTCTTGTGGCGACAGAAAGGTAATGATAAAAAATCTCTTCTCGCTCTGGCTTTAACTTAACTGATGACTAAAAATTTTATTTTTCAGTATTGTTTATCAGGACAATGTGTAGATATTCCATATACAGTTTCGAAAATACAAAATCCTAAACCAGTACCGAAGAAGCCATCAAAAAGTTCAACAATTTTTGCTTCTCCAAAAAAGCCGGTCATTCAAAATGGACCAGTCAGATCATCAATACCACCAAATTCGATTCTAATAAATCATTCATTACAGGTAAAATATTGAATTCTTGAAAATATTTTATTTGTGTACCAGTAATGTGCTTCTGTAATCTTCTTTATAATTACGTTATAATTGTAAATAATAATTACACCTTACTATTTTAATTTGTTTTGGATGTCAAAAATGTTTAACATGTTACAAGAAAGAAATTAAAATAACTTTTTTCTTTATTTTACAGTTTTGTAAAAATGGAATATGTGAAAAAAGAAATTCTAAGGACAGCGATTTCAATGATTTTGAAAAAGAAGTGAACTTACAAAAAATTCCAAATAATTTTAATACGTATTAATATTGCATTATGATGTACTAAAAATTTGTAATTCTTTTGATTTAAAATTAAACTTTTGGGGTCGTTATCTAACATTTAAAAGCCCTAAAATTTTTATTTTGTTTTAAAGTAATTTTTTACCGTTGCGCTCCAAACTACATAATATGTATATTTTTAATTTGCATCATTTACTCAATTATATATTATGTGTGTACTTAATTGACGCTTATATTAATAAAGAAATTGTACTGAATTTAATAGATATATTTTATTTCCATAACCCATATAATTTTTTACCAGTACAATCTGTAGATAACACTGCATTGACAACAATCAAACAATCAATTTGTAAATTTATGTAAATTTTAAGTAAATACATTTTTAAAATCATTACAAATAGATAATTTTTATAAATACAACTATAAATACTCTTATCAGTAAAATACACTATAACCAAATGCATCCACATGAAATGTAAATGTATGCACATCATTCAAGAACAAAACTATACTTTTGAATTCTTCATAAACTATCATTTTTTTAAACCCAATTGTGAAAAGATAAAAAAACAAAAATGCAAGCAAAAATTGATGTATTCCATTTTAAACGATTTTTGTAGTATAATAATAGTTTTAAGCAACAGTTATATTTTTTCTTACGCTGTTTTGTAAAACTACATCTTCACAACCCTTAAACTTGAATATATCATAAAAAATACAACAACCCAGCTAATGAAGGCAAAATAAAAACCTTTCCAATTGTTGAAGGTCAGACAAATATTACCCAGCCGATAAAGGCAAGATGGTAGCATTAATCTATATCATGGTTGCTACAAAATGATAAATATAAAATTCCAGGATCTTCCAGGTCAATACTTATAAAATTCCAGTCAAAAATTAAAAAAATATCTGACCCAATTACACATCTTCAGCTCTAAACATTTTTTTAAACTTTCAAATACCAAAAACTTAATAAGAATTACAAACAAAAATTTTTTCTTCCTTAGAGATTTTTATATAGCAATGAGATAAAAACATTTTTTAATTTTAAGTTAAAATATTCTTAAAAATCTTCAACAGGCAAAATTCCAGACATTTTTCTAAATTAAAAAAATAATATTTACTGTTCCTAAACTAAGGCAAGAACAATACTATAACACAGGCCTACAAATTTCAGACCCAGAAACGGGATAAGTCATTTCGAATGTAATTTGTCACCCTGAATCCAAAACTGGCAGCGAAATTGCTCTATCACGTCAGGATTCTGAGATATTCTAACCTAAAAGAGTAAAAAAGGCCATTTTTGGCAACATTCGACTCTCCATAAAATCTACAAAAAATTTTTTGTATCATTGGAACAAATTCTAAAAGAAAGTACAATTATTTACCTTTCAAAATATTTTACATCTGATCCGATCCGACTTTTTTTTACTAAGATACAACAATTTAAAGCTTAGGTTATACGACCTAAAAACTGAAAAAAGGAAGCAAAGAATAATTGGAAAGTACTTTAAGTTAAGCATCTGATTCTTAATATTTTAGGATTGTTGATTAGAAAACCGATGTCGGATTTTCAAAATTCAAAATGGCGGATCCAATATGGCGTATGTCAAAATAAAAAATTGATCGGATTCGCTTGAAACTTTTTACTCTGGAATTTTTAAGGTCACTAATTACGAATCCGATGTCAGATTTTCGAAATTCAAAATGGCAGATGTAATATGGCGACATATTTTTAAAAAATTTAACGGATTCGCTTGAAACTCTTCACTCGGGTGTTTTTGAGGTCGCTTATTAAGAATCTGGTGTCACATTTTCAAAATTTAAAATTATTGTGAATCTTATATGGTATTATATGTTAGTAAAATCGAAGAACGTAAAATTCGAAGTCTTTTGAGTACTTGAAAAAAAGATTTCCACACCTATATATATCTAAATTGAGAAAATATGTATTGACAGGTCCAGATATAAGCAAAGGAGTGATTCTGTATTATATTCTAAAAACGAAACCAACTATACGAAGATCCTTTGTAGAAAAATGTGTAAAGGTTCATAAAGAAAAATAAAACTTTTAATTTTCTTTAGCAAAAGAGTGTATAAATTATGCCCTAAATGTTCGAATTTTACGTTCTTCGATTTTACTAACATATAATACCATATTAGATCCACAATAATTTTAAATTTCAAAAATGTGACACCAGATTTTTAATAAGCGACCTCAAAAACACCCGAGTAAAGAGTTTCAAGCGAATCCGTTAAATTTTTTAAAAATATGTCGCCATATTACATACGCCATTTTGAATTTCGAAAATCTTACATCGGATTCGTAATTAGCGACCTCAAAAAGCCCCGAGTAAAAAGTTTCAAGCGAATCCGATCAATTTTTTATTTTGACAGCCGCCATATTGGATCCGCCATTTTTGAAAGGTGAATAATTGTACTTTCTTTTAAAATTTGTTCCAATGATACAAAAAATTTTTTGTAGATTTTATGGAGAGTCGAATGTTGCCAAAAATGGCCTTTTTTACTCTTTTAGGTTAGAATATCTCAGAATCCTGACGTGATAGAGCAATTTCGCTGCCAGTTTTGGATTCAGGGTGACAAATTACATCGGAAATGACTTATCCCGTTTGTGGGTCTGACAAAATTCTAAATTTTGTAGGCCTGTGTAATTAATATCTGGGTCATCGAAATGAGTTTGAATCACGATTAATAAATTTAGCCACGGCCGATAATCAGCAGGAGATGAAAAATTATTTTTTGAGCTAACTTTATCTTCTGTTTACAAACAATTGTTAGTCAAAAAATTGTTTACTGATCTTTAAATTATTGGTAGAACAATTCCAATTAATATCTAGGTTGTCAAAATTAATTTAATTCGCAATTCATAAAAAGTAACCACAGCCGATAATCAGCAGAAGATGAAAAATTATTTTTTAAGAGATAGATCTTCTGTTTACTAACAATTGTTAGTCAAAAAATTTTTTACTGTTCCTAAACAATGGCTAGAACAAAATATATTTGTATGAAAATATACCTTAGTAGCACGTAATGTTCCAGGAATATAGACAACATTGATGCAATATTGGTAATGTTAAGGCAGTTTTCTCAACATTGCTGTAATATTACGTGCTACTGGGGTACTATTTACTCTATTATCTTATGTGCGTCAAACAATTTGTACAGAATATAATAGAACTTTTGTTTCTACAAATGATATTATATTCTACACCAATAAATTTAAATAATAATTTCTTGTCAACAATATATTTTAATTGTAATACTTAAATTTGCGTCAGTGTTAAGGAAATACAATTATAGGAACTAAACTATAATTTGAATATTAATAAGAATTAAACAAATAATATTTATTTCCGCATACACCTCTTATCAGTAATAACATGTAATCAAACGCATCGAAATTTATATATAAATACAGACAGTATTTCATAATTCATCTACTTTTGAATTCTTCGTTAATAGGAACTTCAACACATCTTTTGAAGAAAGGTAAGAATAAGATTTAATTTTACTTTAATTTTGATATTCTGCATATAATTATTGTAAACTATTCCAAGTGTACAGTATTATTTTCACTTTGCAACCAATTATAACAAAATAAAATTAAAATTGAAACATAAAGTTAAAATAAATTTGTAAGCAACGTTTAATAAATTAAATCTTTACAGATGTATTACTTCGCATTTTTATTTTGCACCTTCTTGGTGCCGCTCACACAATCATTCACTGTGGTTAACAAAGTCGAGGATGATTTCTCAATCGATGATGGTAATTACATTAAATAATTAATTTTTTCTTATAGAAATTGAATTCATTTAGGTTCACTACTAAGTTATTTAAAAAACAACCTAGCAGTAACCAAATATCTAGGATCTAGGCACATCCTAAGAAACGAAAATTATGAATACCTTAAAAAATTATTATTAATATTTTAAGAAATGATTTGGACTTCGATGAGAACTTCTGAAATATTCGTTGCTGTTAGAAATTACATTAATTAAGGCATAGAATTTATGATTAAATTTAATTTTCCAGAAACGGATTACGAGGTGGTGCCTGTTCGTCACATGCTTCATAAACGGAGTATCAATGAATTAACACTTCATACCAAAATAAATGGTGTAGAGCGTGAAATTTATTTGCAACCTACGGAAGGTTTACTTGCAGGAACAGGGACGAAAGTTTTCATAGCCAAAAGAGGTTCCCAAAGGAATGTTGATTTTAAAATTATACCAAATGTAAGTTTGATAAAATCCTGTTTGGAATGAACTATTCCTTTCCTACCAAACTATCTTTACCGTATCGTCTAAATTTTCTCTACACTAGAAGCAGATTGATTACTATTTCCTAAATGTAATTAAAAATCCTTTCTTTCTTCATGAAAAAATATTGGAATTAAACTTATTACAATATTATTTTAGATCATGCAGAACGTCTTTATAAATTTTTATCAAGATCAGAAAACTTCGTCATCCATTTCACACAGTATTAATAAACGTGGACTATCCGAGTTTGTAAGTAAAATTTAATAAAACAATGCGTGATTCTTTTATTATCAATTTTTTAAATCTTACATTGAATATTTCTTAATAAAACCTAAAATTTATGATGCTTTAAGAATGGAATTATTAATGAAAACATGGTAATACGTCCAATGCCTGAACATCTTCGTAAACGTCGAGATCTTTTGAAAAGCAATACTTCATCATTTGAAAGTCTAGCCGATGGTTTTATTGATACTACTGAACATATAATTTATAAACAAACATTCAATAATGCTTCCGGTGAGTATTTTCATTACAAGTAACGAATTAAGGAATAATTTGATTAAGAGATTCAATTGACTTTGAAATATTCTGGTTATAAGAGTCTCTCCCATTGATCATCTCTTAGTTTAATTTTTTCTGTGTTACATACAAAAAAGGACAAAATAATTATTTTTTTCAGAATTTTCTGCACCTACAATGAACAATGATAGATTTTTAAACATGAAGAGTGTGTCACGAAGATCTGTTGATGAATTACCGTACATAGTGTATCCAGAAATTTTGGTTTTTGTTGACGATTTACTATTCAAGTAAGTTTAAATTGCTTCAAGTAATTTTAATTTAATATTTCCATACTTCAAAATTAAAGAATACATCTTATTTAATATAATTTAAAAGAATTTAAACTCAAAATAAATAGTTTAACTTATTATTTATACTTATTGTATAATTTATGTACTTTGTAGAAAATTCGAATTTAATGTGATACGTGCAGTTGAATACACTTTGAGTTTTTGGAATGCTGTTGATTTAAGATATAGAGAATTTACAGAACCAAAGATTCGTCTTAATATTGCTGGAATTGTATTTCTTGAGGTATGATACTTTGACATTCACAAATATTATTAATAAATTTGTATAAGCAGTAAAATGTACTGTTTCCAATATGGTAAATTCTATCACTCGCCCTATTATTGAATAACTGAACTTATAAAATATTTTTTTCAAAAAGGAGCCATTGCCATTTATATATGACGCAAATGGCGTTTCTAACGGAGGAAAGGTATCTGCAGAATTATTATTAGATGAATTTAGTGAGTTTCTACAAAAAGAAAAAGTTATACAACAAGAGAAAAATTATGATATTTCCATGCTTGTAACTGGAAGAGATGTGATAGGCGCTTCCGGAAGTTCTGACGTAGTTGGTAGGATTTAGACCTTTACATAAATGATAATAATTTTGTATTTTAATTTATTGTATAATACGAAAGTTGTATTTATAAGAATGAAATTTATTATACAGGTTTAGCCAATGTCGAAGGAGTATGTAAAAATGGAAAAAATTATCCTGCATACGTCTCTAGTGGATTAACTGAAGATAGAAATGGTTACAATGGAATAATTACTGCTGCTCACGAGTTAGCACATATGTAAGAAACACATAATTTTTCAGTTAATGATGCAAATGTTTTTCAAATGAGGTTTTACTCATAGTACAAGATCTTTTAAAGTCCACTAAAACTTCTGAATCTTTATTTAATAGTACTTGTGTTCAATAGTGTTAAAATGTTTACTTAGCGGAATATCTCATGCTCTTGAAGAATAATTTTAACAATTAAAATTGATAAATTTAAAGTAGATGATTGAGTTAAATAAAAATTTGTTTTAGCCTTGGTGCACATCATGATGAGCCAGAAGCATCAGATAATATTAATGCAGATAGAATTAAGGGTTGTAAAAAAGCGGATGGATATATGATGACTCATAATCATGAAACCAAAAACAAAATTTTCTTCTCTCCTTGTTCGAAAGAGGCTATTAAAATTACCTTAAGGTATGTTAAAAACAAAATAGTAGAGTTGCTATAAGTTATTTCTTTAATTTTTTTTGCTTTTTACATTACATTACATTATTATTTTTTTTATACACTTTTTACATTTTTATACTGCGACTGAAATTCACAATCGTAGTAATTTATAGTAATAATGTATTATTATTTCCATCAGCCAAAATATTGCACAATGTGTTCGAAATAATCCAGCCGAATATAAAAATAATAATCCACTGCCAAGAATATTGCCTGGTCAATTAATGTCTTTTAACGAACAATGCAGAAACCGTGGCTTCATAGAATCTGGCTCAGTAAGTTTCTTCAATATTATAAAAAGAATTTAAAAGTTTTTTATTAATATTTTAATTTAAGTATTATAAAACCAAATGGTGTATCGCTCTGTAGTGATACTCTGTGAACATTTTTAATAAATCCAAATTTTAAGCTATTCCCAGTACGCACACTTGTTCAAAATACACCCAAAGAATGTCTTTTTGCTGACATCTTTTGGGCTTTAACAAAAAACAAAAAAGTATTAAATAATTAATTATATTTTGTAGAAAACAACATGTTTAGTTTTATGGTGTGTCTATGAAAAAGAAGGAGAAGATATTTACAGTCGAACAGAGCATTTTCCTCCTGCTGAAGGTTCTTCTTGTGGCAATGGAAAGGTAATAATAAAAAATCTCTTCTGGCTCTATTGCTTTAGCTTAACTGATGACTAAAAATTTTATTTTTCAGTATTGTTTATCAGGAGAGTGTGTAGATATTGTTAATACAGTTTCAAAAAAGCAAAATCCAAAACCAGTACCGAAGAAATCATCGAAAAGTTCAACAATGTTCGCCTCTCCGAAAAAGCCGGTCATTCAAAATGAACCAGTCGGATCATCAAAGCCATTTTCTTCAAAAAATCCATTTCCTCCAAGTGTTAAACCAACGCATACAATAAGGGTAAAATAATTGAATTCTATAGAAAATATTTGATTTTTATAACAGTAATATGCTTCAGTAATTCTTTTTTAAAAATACGTTATATAATTATAAATATTTGTACCTTACTCTTAACGTATTTTTGATATCAAAAATGTTTAACATCTTACATGAGAGAAATTAAAATAACTTTTTTTCTTTATTTTACAGTTTTGCAAGAATGGAAAATGTGAAGAAAGAAATTCTAACGATGACGATTTTAATGATTTTCAAAATCTAGTGAACCAACAAAAATATTCAAATAACCTACGCAAGTTATACAATAGGTTTTAATGCGATGGACTAAGAATTTGTACATCTTTTGATTTTAAGTGTCACTTTTGGTGTTGTTATGTGATATTTCACAAAGGCTCATAATCTTTATTCTGTGTTTTAAAAGTAATTTCTTACTTGAAAATATTGAATATAAATATAATTTGTTAAATATTTCGGTTAATATTTTATGAAGTTGATTGCTGTATCTGTTTCACACTACATACGGTAGTTTTTAAATTTGTATCATATGTAATATAATTACATTATTAATAATGTAATAATAATATAATAATATATAATATAATATAATAATAATATATTAATAATATTATATTAATAATATTATATATAATATAATATAATAAATAATATAATTAATTTACTATATTATGACATATTTACTGTCTGAAATTACTTATGTATACTTTTATGTAAATTTTACACAAATATATTGCACTTTTTAAATAATTTAGAATTTTATTTTCTCATATAATAAAAGAGATCATTTTCACCTCACCCTATACTTTATCAATTAAAGATAAAACTTTATAATCAAAAGAAATAAAACAAAAATTTCAAGTGAAGCATTTATTTTTCTTCAGAATTACAATACGATTCCTCGATGTACAATTACACTGAAAAATCGACGAAAAGCTTCTGGAAAACGTACTTATCCCCATGGACGTGAGTTGGAAGACTCATCAGAACCTAAAATTAATTTTACCCAGTTAATTCACTTTAATTACGCATAATAAAATAAAAAAGAAATTTATTAATTGAATTAATTGAGATATACCTCTTGAGTTGTCTTGACGATCTTTGAAAAGCAAAACAAAAAAATTATTGTTTACAATTTTTTATATTAGTTTTTGGTAATTTTATTTTATCTTTTAAGTAAACAATGTCTTGGAATATAATTTAATTAATAAAAAAATAATATAATAATAATAATAATAATAATAATAATAATAATAATAATAATAATAATAATAATAATAATAATAATAATATATAATTTAATTTTTTTTTTATTTATTTTTTTATAGTTATTTAATATTTATAACATTACGTACCAAATATACTGTACTTTTTTTCTTTTTGCTCCACTGAAAACAAATTTTACTTATAATTTTAAAATTGGTATACAAATTTTTTTTTATAGTATCACATATAAGAAGGTATTATAATTATACTGGAAAAATATTACTAAATATTTAAATAGCACATTCCCGTTTTAATTTACCTTAAGATTTATTATTTTAATAAATACTTTAATTAAACTTACTAGAACCGCCATTAAATCCGGTATCTATAAAATTCAATTACGATAAAAAAATTATAAAATACAAAATCATCGATTTACAGAAACTTATTAAACTTACAAGTTTTGACATATTTGGAACCACCTACAACATTTGATAAAAGAAAAATATATTTATTATAAAAAATATATTAGCATTTATTATAGTTGTAAAATATTAGGCTTCCCTTATAATTTGTTAATTACAAAAAATATGTGAAAGTTGTAATAAAATTTATGAAATATTTAGTTGCTTGACTTAAAGATTTAATATAGAGGACACTTTGAATTATATAATTTAATAAAGAGGAATATTTATTTAATATTTATAAAATTACGTACTATTTTTACTGGGGTCCTCACCAGAACGCCACACTGAAGAAAAATTTTATTTATAGTTTTTCTATATATTTATATATATGTATAATAGATTACAAAAAATATTAACTAAATGCCATGCTGGTATCGGTAGATACACAACCTAAATATTTAAATTAACACTTTTTCGTTAATTTATACCTCAAGATTTATTATTTTAATAAATACTTTGATTAAACTTACTAGAACCGCCACTAAATCCAGTATCTATAAAATTCAGTACGATACAAAAATTATTAATTTATTATTATAATATAATATTCATTATATTATGAGCCGAGCAATAAATCATCGATTTGTAAAAACTTTTATTAAACTTACAATGAGGAGCATATCTGGAAGCTCCAGCTAGAACGTTTGTTAAAAAAATTAATTATAATTTTTATATTAGTTTTCTCTTTATCATTAATTATAGTTGTTTAATAATAGACTTCTTTTCAGCAATAAGTATATACAGTAAGAAAAGCTATCCGTCAGTCATAGGAAAGTATGGGAATCGCATAAGTCTGTCTCACTCCCACTCATGGGACATGACTGACGTGGTAGGTTTTCGTACTGTATATTACTTAGACAAATCAGCGATGTATAAAAACATTTATTATACTTACAAGGACTAGAATATTTGGAACTTCCAGCTAGAAAATATGTTTAAAGAAAAATAATTACAATTTTAATATTAGTATCATCTTTCCCATTAATTATAGTTTCTGATCAGGTCCTGAAGTAGAGTTTAAAAAAAGGCAAAATCAGGTTGTGATCAGGGCCTTCTTATGATATATTAAGATATTTTATCTGAATTTAAAATTTATAAATTCATAAATAAAAATTCTTCATCTTCTAAGAATAATAATTTCTGAATTGTTAAAATAATGTCAAACTTTTCATAATTCAATAAAATAACATTTAAAAGTAAATTTTTGCTCAAACTATGGACTTGGAAAATTATTTTGCGATTCTTTGCGAGAAAACTTTGAGAATTCACATATAACCTAGAAATTTCAGAAACCTTAAGAAAAACTTGCCAGAGTTCTGGGCGTTCTTGTTTTGTTGTGAATTCGACGCTGAAAAAAAAAATTTGTTATAATTTGCAAATTAGAGTCAATCATCCTAATATACCTGTAAATTTATATTAGAAATGTCAAGAAGAAACTCTAGAACATAAAAAAAAAACTGCTCCCCGATAAGTTTGCTAAAAAGATTGTCAATTTTAAAAATATTTAAAAGAAAATAAAATTAATTTATTATAAACTTAATTAAACTTACATAGATGAGAAAATCCGTGAGGTCCAACTATGTCTTTATCACGCATGACAAAAAGATAATTACAATTTTTTTATTAGTGTTTTCAGTTTAAGGGGGTTCGAATATGTGTCTATTATATTCATTATAAGGAATAATATTTTTGAGAAGTGAACCGATTGTAATGGAACAAAATGGCGAATAATGTTAGAATTTTTCGCTGTTTGAGAATTTAAAAAAAAAATTTTTTAACTATTTGACCTGGAGTGCTAAAATTTGGTACAGATATGTATTAGACGATAACTGCAGGCCGTACATAATCTTAAAATTTAAGAGACCATCGAAAACCGTTAAAGTTGAATATTATATGTATATTATCAGGTATAAATATAAATAAAGAAAAAATAGAAATTAATTACACCCAAAAATAAAAAAAAATTAATTTGGTTATAAAAAAATAATTTTTTCAAATTAAAAATAAAAAAAAATTTTTTTTTTTACATTACTTAAAAGTTGAAGAAAGACCAAAATTTTCTTTCTTTGACAACTTTTTTCTAAACTTATAAGCCATTAAGGTCATGTTATTCAGTGTGAAGTTTTTCCATAGTAAAGTATATGGGGCACGTGACCACTGAATAACATGACCTTAAAAACGCAGGTCTACTTTAAAAAATCAAAAATTTTGAAAATTCATAACTCGAAAATTTTGGCAATTATAGAAAATTAAAAAACTACGTCATTGGAAAATGTCACGTAGAATTGCCCATTGTATACAACAAAGAAGAAATAATTAATTAACAAATTTTATATAAATACGTAAGTATATGTACATACAATTTTTATTAGAGTTCCAGCCTGAAAATTTATAAATTAAATACCAGGTTGAAAATTCATGTATACATGAACATGCGTAAGAAAATGTAAATGTAAATTATACTCTATAATCTAGTAGACCACCATTTTTTGAAAAAAAAACGATATTTTCAAAATCCCCTACGTGGTCTACTAGTTTATGGAATATATTAAAGAAAAACTTTTGGATACCTCTTTCATTAGACGATGAAGAACGAGAATCATCATCTGCAAAATAATTAGTAATAATTAGTGTCATAAAATGAATTAATACAGATTAAGTGAAATTTTTGTTCATGATGCAAAGTGGTGTTCATATAAAAAAATTGTAATACTTATATTGTTAAATACACGACTTGTTACAAATAAATACCTCGACTTCCGTAAGCATTTTCTGAAAAATTTTCTACAACTATAGTACAATACTTATTGTATTTAGTATCACATAATATATTTCTATATTCATTGAAACTTACTTGAATATTTGTCAGAGGCATTAACTTCATTATCAAGGGATATTGACAGAATGGTTAAAATAATTGCAATCCAAGTACACAGTGATCCGTAACTTGTCATTTTGTAAACGATTGTTATAGTATTATCGTTAAATATAATTCTTGACAGAACGAACGAGGTTATACCTTAAAATAATTCGTAAATTTATTTTATTAGTTTGACAAAACGATTTATTAGTTTTATTGTCATAAAACCTTCTAATGATTAACAAAACAATATATATATATACATACATATATATATATATATATATATATATATATATATATATATATATATAAATTATATTTTATCCTGTGCCAAAGTCTGATATCTTATGGATATCCTATAATGATATCTTTTTTCTGTGTGGGTATTTTTATAAAATTTATTCTAAATTTCTTGTGGTCGAAAGATAATATAAGTAGTTTATTGTCCGTTTTTATATTTCTAATAAACTGTTTAAAATATTGCAGGACTACAAATCATCCTCATAAAATCATTTAAATTCTTATACAATATAAGTTTACATTAAAATATATTCCAATTATAATAGAATTAAATCAATAATTATAATGCGTTGCATGCGAGCGTTAGCGAGTAAATAAGGAAAATTTTCCTTACTATTTAATAAAACTAATTATTAAAAAAATATTTATATTTTAAAATAGTAAAATTATAAATTTCTCTTACCAATTTCGGTTGTGTATAGCTTTCAATGCACCTATGATTATAATAGAAAAAAAATTCCCCGTATTTCTCTATTTAAACCATTACTATCATATCACGTTACATATAACGTATACGCACATAAAAAAACATGAATTTTATTAAAAAATTTTACAAAGATAAAAAATAATAAATTATATCACGAAAAAGCAAAAATAAAAATTGTGAAATAAAAATGTTTTTCTTATTACTTCTTTTTATTATTAGTAAAATAAAGCTATATGTATATTAAAAAATACATAAAAAGAATTGTCAACGATTATACCATATATCGTATTTGAAAACACGTGTGCAGTTATATCTTTTTTAAATTCTAAAAGTATAGAATTTTATATATATACTTTGACCATGAAGTTTACTTTTCCAATATTTTTATTTTGCATTAAAAAATATTGTGTTTAGTGTGCTTGTAACATTAAAAACTTTTAATGATTATAAAAACATACAAACATAAAAATGTTTTTTTTAATTCTTTGCAAGAATTCAATTATTTACAAAAATTTAAATTCAATTCTTAGTAAAATTTAATTATTTTTAAAAACTTTTCGCAATTCAATGATTTTTAATATCTACTATTTTCATAAAATTTTTTAATAATTATTTAACGACTTTTAAACAATTTTAATATTTAACTTGAGATTTTAATAACCTGTTTTTAACTTTTATTTACACGTAGAAAAATGGATTATATGTGATATAATCCAGATTATACTTCTTATAATATTTTTACATTGTATATAGGACAGTTAATCGGGATTATAAAATTGAATATCTAAGTATTACCACTTTCAAATTATTAATCATATTAATCTGGATTATAAAACTAGCATCAATATAATTAGTCTTTAAGTTATTTTAAATAACTAAAATTTTGACAAATCAGAACAAAAAAAACCCATATATTTAAAAAAATTAATTAAATATTTTATTGCCTAATAATAAAATTTAAAAAAATAAAAACTTCCAATTTGTTGTTGCTAATAATTTATAAATTTAATTAATTTATTAGTTATTGACAATCAATAAATTAATTTTTTTAACACATAAATTTATTTATTTAAAAATTTCTGGTAATTTCATTTTTATAAATCTACAAAACTATTAAAACTATTACAAAACTATAATTAAAATTTTTATTAATTAAATAATAATTAATAATAATTGATCAATTAATAATAAATAAATTAACAAACAAATAATTTCTTACTAGACACAAAATCTATGCTTTGTAAGTAATAAAAATACTTTTAAGAAAAGGTTAAAAATATTATTCCCTTGTAATATTTTAAATAAAAAAAGGTTATAATCAATAATAAACTAATGATAAATATATGCATATACATGTTGTAGAAAATAGTTTTAATATTTAAATAAATAATTAAATAGAAGACTCAAATGCTTGTAATCTCGTGGGACTTAGAATGACTTAAGGGTATTTTCGCGTGTCAATTATCGTGGATGAGTGTATTATCGCGGATAATTTATTTATTGCTTCTTGGATTTTTGTAATAGTTACTTAATTAAAATTTAGTAAATGTAAAAAATTAAAAGGAATAATAATAGTTTTTAAAAATAAAAATATAAATATCGCAAGAACTTTAATTAAAAAAATTTTATGCATTATAATAAATGGACGAATTCAATAGCAAACTAGTATCACTAGAAGAAAGATACTTGGTTTTATTATAATAATTTAATTAGTCTCATAATATAAAATAATACTGTGATAAAATATTCTAAAGCAATTATTATCAAATATTTCTAACGTACAGTCAATTCTCATTTGACACTTTTGCTCCTTTTTTACAGCTATTAAAAATTTTTCCCTAAAATATACAGATCTCACTTACTTTAATTTTCTTGTCCCTCCCATTACTCTTTATTTTCTTGCTTGTATTTTGTAACTGTTATATAAGATTTACTAAAATTCTGAACGTTCCAATAAAAGAAATTTTTGTTGTGTTTAAATGTGTTTAACAGTTCCCGTGTAGAAATCACCATGCTATGCCTAAAATGATTATTGGCCCTAGCTTGGACCTAACTTGGCAACCCCTTTTTATATATCCTGGGCTGGTCCTAACTTGGTACTAGCTAGGAGATCCAGTTATGACTTAGAAAAATTTTTAGGAAAATAAAGTGTCAAAATTGATACATGAAAAACATGTAAAAATTGATAAATATTCTCAATTAATATTTATAAAATTAATTGATAATCATATTTGTTTAAACAATTTATTGTTTGACATAAATCAGAAAATTATACAAATACTATAAAATAAAGTTAATTTATTAATTTATTAATTCAGCAATTGTTTAAACAAATAATTGTTATTTACTAACTTTTTACACAATCAACCTAGAAACTAGCAGTTTTTTCTAATTTTGCAATAAGTAAATACTCAAATTAGTTAATTGCAAAATTTTAAAAGACTGCAAGTGTCTAGACGCTTTATTGTCTTAAGAATTAATAAATAACAACAATTTTTTGTTTAAACAAATGCTGAATTGTTAAAATTATAAATTATCTTCATATTTTCTTTTCTTCTTAAATGACTTTTGGCATAGCCGACTGTCAATTTCACTACTCAAGTGTAATAATCGCGAAGTTAGATAAAAACTGCAAATTTTTAAGTAATTTGTTACAAAAGTTAATATAACAGCAAAATTTATTTATTTATTTAAACAGATACAGACTGCAATATAATTATCATTAGTAAAATATATTTCTAATTTCGTTCGCTGATTTTCAGTTTCGTTTAAGTTGGTGCTAAACACTAAGAGATATTGCAATTCGAATGTGGGCTGACCCACCCAGGTCCAACCCAGGACCTACCTGGGCTTCCTAGTTTCATTAGTAAAAATTTCTAAGTCCAAGTCTAAAAAATTTTTTGCAACAAAAAATTAATGCTTAAAATGATTTAGAATAATGAAAAACGTGTTTTTAACATAAATTTTTTTGACATTTTTCTAAAAAGTGGATCACCCGCTTAATTAATTAGGAAAAATTTCCAAGTCCAAAAGACGAATATTTTTTTTAGACCAAGAAATTAATGTTGAAAATGATTGAGAACAATGAAAAACCTGTTTTTAACGAAAATGTACAGATATTTTTTTCTTGATATAATATAAAAATATTAATTTTTGAATTTTTATATTTTGATATTATTTTATTATTATTGTTGTTGTTAAACTATTTTTTTTATTTATTATCGTGTATTAGTGTCAATAATTACTATATTGAATCATCAAAAGCAAGTTCACAAGTCACTGACAATAAAAATTTTGATCTCAACTAGTTTCATTAGCATAGTGGTTAGGGCGTTAGTCTCGTAGTCCGTAGGTCGTAGGTTCGATTCCCGCGTGCGTTAGATTTTATTTACTTCTTAGGTTTGCGTTTATTCCGATTTTTCTGCGTTGTATTCGTATAAGTAAGCAATTTAATGATTATATATACTGTAAAATAATTTAATTAACAAGTTTCTAATTTTTTTTATAATTTTTAATGTATATATTAGAGGAATATATATTAATCTCTACATATACTAACATTATTTATGAATTCGCTTTTGGTCATCATTTAATTGAAAAAAATAATAATTAATTAAAACTAATACTTATTATTAATAATTTAGGTTATTTCTTTAACAAATATTATTAACTAATTAAAATTATAATGAAATAGAAAATACTGTCTGAGATGGTCCTTTCTAGGTCCTAAAATGGACCCATAAACTGGTCCTAACTAGGCTCCCAAGTTAGGACCAGACTAGAATGGCATCACCACCCATTGTTGGTCCAACCTACACTGCCAACCTAGGACCAAGCTATTAACAGGGCAAAATAGGTAGGACCTGGCTAGGACCAATTTTCATTTTCCACACGGGTTATTGTGCAAAATGGAAAACAATGTTAATTCAACATTTCTTTAGTTGAAAATTAATTTTATATATATATATATATATATATATATATATATATATATATATATATATACACAATTATTTTTTAATAAAATATAAATTAAAACAAGAAAAATAATATCGGCTATAATTTCAACGTTTTAATCTTTAGAGACATACTGCTAACCTTACTTACAAGGGTTATGATACAAGCCTCGAAAATACCCACATGTTAAAAAAAGATGTCTCCATTATCGTGACTGTAAATATTTAATAAAAATTAATTTTTTTTAACTAAACAAATTTTTTTTATGAAGAACAACAATATATTTACCAAAATATAAAAAAAGAATCATCTCTTAAAGCATTATATAATATAAGAACAATAATTTTAGACACTACTGAAGAGTTGAATTTCAATCCGAGGTGAGCCATTTTAAACGTTTTTCAGACAACAAATTTTAAATAATTTTTAATAAATTGAATAATTCAAAAATAATCCAAAATATGCTACAAATTATAATGTCTTATATGTCAGGTTCAAAGAGTGATTTTTAAGAGTCAAAATTTTTTTATATTATTTGAAATATTCATTAAAATACAAAATACCGCGACAATACCCACTTTTACCCTATACGCTATCAGACAATCAAAATTTGGTAAAAACGAAAATAAAAATTTATTTCTACCAAATTTAATAATTCTAATCATCTAAAAATTACCAGAGTTCTAGTAGGGACTAAGCCCTACACAAGCCTGAAGTATAGAGAATTTTATTTCAATTTTTAAGTAGTAGCAGGTCCACCCGTACGCCATCAGACAATCAAAATTTGGTAAAAACGAAAATAAAAATTTATTTCTACCAAATTAAATAATTCTAATCATCTAAAAATTACCAGAGTTCTAGTAGGGACTGAGCCCTACACAATTCTAAAGAATAGAGAATTTTATTTAAATTTTTTAGTAGTAGCACCCTCACCCGAACGCCATCAGACAATCAAAATTTGGTAAAAACGAAAATAAAAATTTATTTCTACCAAATTTAACAATTCTATTCATCTAAAAATTACCAGAGTTCTTGTAGGGACTAAGCCCTACACAATCCTGAAGTATAGAGAATTTTATTTCAATTTTTAAGTAGTAGCAGGTCCACCCGTACGCCATCAGACAATCAAAATTTGGTAAAAACGAAAATAAAAATTTATTTCTACCAAATTTAACAATTCTATTCATCTAAAAATTACCAGAGTTCTTGTAGGGACTAAGCCCTACACAATCCTGAAAAATAGAGAATTTTATTTCAATTTTTAAGTAGTAGCAGGTCCACCCGTACGCCATCAGACAATCAAAATTTGGTAAAAACGAAAATAAAAATTTATTTCTACCAAATTTAACAATTCTATTCATCTAAAAATTACCAGAGTTCTTGTAGGGACTGAGCCCTACACAATCCTAAAGAATAGAGAATTTTATTTCAATTTTTAAGTAGTAGCAGGTCCACCCGTACGCCATCAGACAATCAAAATTTGGTAAAAACGAAAATAAAAATTTATTTCTACCAAATTTAACAATTCAAATCATCTGAAAATTACCAGAGTTCTAGTAGGGACTGAGCCCTACTCAATCCTGAAGAATAGAGAATTTTATTAAAATTTTTTAGTAGTAGCACCCTCACCCGAATGCCATCAGACAATCAAAATTTGGTAAAAACGAAAATAAAAATTTATTTTTACCAAATTTAACAATTCAAATCATCTGAAAATTACCAGAGTTCTAGTAGGGACTGAGCCCTACACAATCCTAAAGAATAAGGAATTTTATTTAAATTTTTTAGTAGTAGCACCCTCACCCGAACGCCATCAGACAATCAAAATTTGGTAAAAACGAAAATAAAAATTTATTTCTACAAAATTTAACAATTCTATTCATCTAAAAATTACCAGAGTTCTTGTAGGGACTAAGCCCTACACAATCCTGAAGTATAGAGAATTTTATTTCAATTTTTAAGTAGTAGCAGGTCCACCCGTACGCCATCAGACAATCAAAATTTGGTAAAATCGAAAATAAAAATTTATTTCTTCTAAATTTAACAATTATAATCATCTGAAAATTACCAGAGTTCTAGTAGGGACTGAGCCCTACACAATCCTAAAGAATAGAGAATTTTATTAAAATTTTTTAGTAGTAGCAGGTCCACCCGTACGCCATCAGACAATCAAAATTTGGTAAAAACGAAAATAAAAATTTATTTCTACCAAATTTAACAATTCTATTCATCTAAAAATTACCAGAGTTCTAGTAGGGACTGAGCCCTACACAATCCTGAAAAATAGAGAATTTTATTTCAATTTTTAAGTAGTAGCAGGTCCACCCGTACGCCATCAGACAATCAAAATTTGGTAAAATCGAAAATAAAAATTTATTTCTACCAAATTTAACAATTCTATTCAACTAAAAATTACCAGAGTTCTAGTAGGGACTGAGCCCTACACAATCCTAAAGAATAGAGAATTTTATTTAAATTTTTTAGTAGTAGCACCCTCACCCGAACGCCATCAGACAATCAAAATTTGGTAAAAACGAAAATAAAAATTTATTTCTACCAAATTTAACAATTCAAATCATCTGAAAATTACCAGAGTTCTAGTAGGGACTGAGCCCTACTCAATCCTGAAGAATAGAGAATTTTATTAAAATTTTTTAGTAGTAGCAGGTCCACCCGTACGCCATCAGACAATCAAAATTTGGTAAAAACGAAAATAAAAATTTATTTCTACTAAATTTAACAATTCAAATCATCTGAAAATTACCAGAGTTCTAGTAGGGACTGAGCCCTACACAATCCTAAAGAATAGAGAATTTTATTTAAATTTTTTAGTAGTAGCACCCTCACCCGAACGCCATCAGACAATCAAAATTTGGTAAAAACGAAAATAAAAATTTATTTCTACCAAATTTAACAATTCTATTCATCTAAAAATTACCAGAGTTCTAGTAGGGACTGAGCCCTACACAATCCTGAAAAATAGAGAATTTTATTTCAATTTTTAAGTAGTAGCAGGTCCACCCGTACGCCATCAGACAATCAAAATTTGGTAAAATCGAAAATAAAATTTTATTTCTTCTAAATTTAACAATTCTATTTATCTGAAAATTACCAGAGTTCTTGTAGGGACTAAGCACTACACAATCCTGAAGTATAGAGAATTTTATTTCAATTTTTAAGTAGTAGCAGGTCCACCCGTACGCCATCAGACAATCAAAATTTGGTAAAATCGAAAATAAAAATTTATTTCTACCAAATTTAACAATTCAAATCATCTGAAAATTACCAGAGTTCTAGTAGGGACTGAGCCCTACACAATCCTGAAAAATAGAGAATTTTATTTCAATTTTTAAGTAGTAGCAGGTCCACCCGTACGCCATCAGACAATCAAAATTTGGTAAAAACGAAAATAAAAATTTATTTCTACCAAATTTAACAATTCTATTCATCTAAAAATTACCAGAGTTCTAGTAGGGACTGAGCCCTACACAATCCTGAAAAATAGAGAATTTTATTACAATTTTTAAGTAGTAGCAGGTCCACCCGTACGCCATCAGACAATCAAAATTTGGTAAAAACGAAAATAAAAATTTATTTCTACCAAATTTAATAATTCTAATCATCTAAAAATTACCAGATTTCTAGTAGGAACTGAGCCCTACACAATCCTAAAGAATAGAGAATTTTATTTCAATTTTTAAGTAGTAGCAGGTCCACCCGTACGCCATCAGACAATCAAAATTTGGTAAAAACGAAAATAAAAATTGATTTCTTCTAAATTTAACAATTCTATTTATCTGAAAATTACCAGAGTTCTAGTAGGGACTGAGCCCTACTCAATCCTGAAAAATAGAGAATTTTATTTCAATTTTTAAGTAGCAGCAGGTCCACCCGTACGCCATCAGACAATCAAAATTTGGTAAAAACGAAAATAAAAATTTATTTCTACCAAATTTAACAATTATAATCATCTAAAAATTACCAGAGTTCTAGTAGGGACTGAGCCCTACACAATCCTGAAAAATAGAGAATTTTATTTAAATTTTTTAGTAGTAGCACCCTCACCCGAACGCCATCAGACAATCAAAATTTGGTAAAAACGAAAATAAAAATTTATTTCTACCAAATTTAACAATTCTATTCATCTAAAAATTACCAGAGTTCTTGTAGGGACTAAGCCCTACACAATCCTGAAGTATAGAGAATTTTATTTCAATTTTTAAGTAGTAGCAGGTCCACCCGTACGCCATCAGACAATCAAAATTTGGTAAAAACGAAAATAAAAATTTATTTTTACCAAATTTAACAATTCAAATCATCTGAAAATTACCAGAGTTCTAGTAGGGACTGAGCCCTACACAATCCTAAAGAATAGAGAATTTTATTTAAATTTTTTAGTAGTAGCACCCTCACCCGAACGCCATCAGACAATCAAAATTTGGTAAAAACGAAAATAAAAATTGATTTCTTCTAAATTTAACAATTCTATTCATCTGAAAATTACTAGAGTTCTAGTAGGGACTGACCCCTACACAATCCTGAAAAATAGAGAATTTTATTTCAATTTTTAAGTAGCAGCAGGTCCACCCGTACGCCATCAGACAATCAAAATTTGGTAAAAACGAAAATAAAAATTTATTTCTTCTAAATTTAACAATTCTATTCATCTGAAAATTACCAGAGTTCTAGTAGGGACTGAGCCCTACTCAATCCTGAAGAATAGAGAATTTTATTAAAATTTTTAAGTAGTAGCAGGTCCACCCGTACGCCATCAGACAATCAAAATTTGGTAAAAACGAAAATAAAAATTTATTTCTACCAAATTTAACAATTCTATTCATCTAAAAATTACCAGAGTTCTAGTAGGGACTGAGCCCTACACAATTCTAAAGAATAGAGAATTTTATTTAAATTTTTTAGTAGTAGCACCCTCACCCGAACGCCATCAGACAATCAAAATTTGGTAAAAACGAAAATAAAAATTTATTTCTACCAAATTTAATAATTCTAATCATCTGAAAATTACCAGAGTTCTAGTAGGGACTGAGCCCTACACAATCCTAAAAAATAGAGAATTTTATTTTAATTTTTAAGTAGTAGCAGGTCCACCCGTACGCCATCAGACAATCAAAATTTGGTAAAAACGAAAATAAAAATTTATTTCTACCAAATTTAACAATTCAAATCATCTGAAAATTACCAGAGTTCTAGTAGGGACTGAGCCCTACGCAATCCTGAAGAATAGAGAATTTTATTAAAATTTTTTAGTAGTAGCACCCTCACCCGAACGCCATCAGACAATCAAAATTTGGTAAAAACGAAAATAAAAATTTATTTTTACCAAATTTAACAATTCAAATCATCTGAAAATTACCAGAGTTCTAGTAGGGACTGAGCCCTACGCAATCCTGAAGAATAGAGAATTTTATTAAAATTTTTTAGTAGTAGCACCCTCACCCGAACGCCATCAGACAATCAAAATTTGGTAAAAACGAAAATAAAAATTTATTTCTACCAAATTTAATAATTCTAATCATCTGAAAATTACCAGAGTTCTAGTAGGGACTGAGCCCAACACAATCCTAAAGAATAGAGAATTTTATTCATTTTTTTAGTAGTAGCACCTTCACCCGAACGCCATCAGACAATCAAAATTTGGTAAAAACGAAAATAAAAATTTATTTCTTTCAAACTTAATAATTCTAATCATCTAAAAATTACCAGAGTTCTAGTAGGGACTGAGCCCTACACAATCCTGAAAAATGGAGAATTTTATTTCAATTTTTAAGTAGTAGCAGGTCCACCCGTACGCCATCAGACAATCAAAATTTGGTAAAAACGAAAATAAAAATTTATTTCTACCAAATTTAACAATTATAATCATCTAAAAATTACCAGAGTTCTAGTAGGGACTGAGCCCTACACAATCCTAAAAAATAGAGAATTTTATTAAAATTTTTAAGTAGTAGCAGGTCCACCCGTACGCCATCAGACAATCAAAATTTGGTAAAAACGAAAATAAAAATTTATTTCTACCAAATTTAATAATTCTAATCATCTGAAAATTACCAGAGTTCTAGTAGGGACTGAGCCTAACACAATCCTGAAAAATAGAGAATTTTATTCAATTTTTTAGTAGTAGCACCTTCACCCGAACGCCATCAGACAATCAAAATTTGGTAAAAACGAAAATAAAAATTTATTTCTACCAAATTTAACAATTCAAATCATCTGAAAATTACCAGAGTTCTAGTAGGGACTGAGCCCTACACAATCCTAAAGAATAGAGAATTTTATTTAATTTTTTTAGTAGTAGCACCCTCACCCGAACGCCATCAGACAATCAAAATTTGGTAAAAACGAAAATAAAAATTTATTTCTACCAAATTTAACAATTATAATCATCTGAAAATTACCAGAGTTCTAGTAGGGACTGAGCCCTACACAATCCTAAAGAATAGAGAATTTTATTTCAATTTTTAAGTAGTAGCAGGTCCACCCGTACGCCATCAGACAATCAAAATTTGGTAAAAACGAAAATAAAAATTTATTTCTACCAAATTAAATAATTCTAATCATCTAAAAATTACCAGAGTTCTAGTAGGGACTGAGCCCTACACAATCCTAAAGAATAGAGAATTTTATTTCAATTTTTTAGCAGTAGCACCCTCACCCGTACGCCATCAGACAATCAAAATTTGATAAAATCGAAAATAAAAATTTATTTCTTCGAAATTTAACAATTCTATTTATCTGAAAATTACCAGAGTTCTAGTAGGGACTGAGCCCTACACAATCCTGAAAAATAGAGAATTTTATTTCAATTTTTAAGTAGTAGCAGGTCCACCCGTACGCCATCAGACAATCAAAATTTGGTAAAAACGAAAATAAAAATTTATTTCTACCAAATTAAATAATTCTAATCATCTAAAAATTACCAGAGTTCTAGTAGGGACTGAGCCCTACACAATCCTAAAGAATAGAGAATTTTATTTCAATTTTTTAGCAGTAGCACCCTCACCCGTACGCCATCAGACAATCAAAATTTGGTAAAAACGAAAATAAAAATTTATTTCTACCAAATTTAATAATTCTAATCATCTAAAAATTACCAGAGTTCTAGTAGGGACTAAGCCCTACACAATCCTGAAGAATAGAGAATTTTATTTCAATTTTTAAGTAGTAGCAGGTCCACCCGTACGCCATCAGACAATCAAAATTTGGTAAAAACGAAAATAAAAATTTATTTCTTCTAAATTTAACAATTTTATTTATCTAAAAATTACCAGAGTTCTAGTAGGGACTAAGCCCTACTCAATCCTGAAGAATAGAGAATTTTATTAAAATTTTTAAGTAGTAGCAGGTCCACCCGTACGCCATCAGACAATCAAAATTTGGTAAAAACGAAAATAAAAATTTATTTCTACCAAAATTTAACAATTCAAATCATCTGAAAATTACCAGAGTTGTAGTAGGGACTGAGCCCTACACAATCCTGAAAAATAGAGAATTTTATTTCAATTTTTAAGTAGTAGCAGGTCCACCCGTACGCCATCAGACAATCAAAATTTGGTAAAAACGAAAATAAAAATTTATTTCTACCAAATTTAATAATTCTAATCATCTGAAAATTACCAGAGTTCTAGTAGGGACTGAGCCCTACACAATCCTAAAGAATAGAGAATTTTATTTCAATTTTTTAGTAGTAGCACCCTCACCCGTACGCCATCAGACAATCAAAATTTGGTAAAAACGAAAATAAAAATTTATTTCTACCAAATTTAATAATTCTAATCATCTAAAAATTACCAGAGTTCTAGTAGGGACTGAGCCCTACACAATCCTGAAAAATAGAGAATTTTATTTCAATTTTTAGTAGTAGCAGTCCACCCGTACGCCATCAGACAATCAAAATTTGGTAAAAACGAAAATAAAAATTTATTTCTACCAAATTTAATAATTCTAATCATCTGAAAATTACCAGAGTTCTAGTAGGGACTGAGCCCTACACAATCCTGAAGAATAGAGAATTTTATTAAAATTTTTAAGTAGTAGCAGGTCCACCCGTACGCCATCAGACAATCAAAATTTGGTAAAAACGAAAATAAAAATTTATTTCTACCAAATTTAACAATTCTAATCATCTGAAAATTACCAGAGTTCTAGTAGGGACTGAGCCCTACACAATCCTGAAAAATAGAGAATTTTATTAAAATTTTTTAGTAGTAGCACCCTCACCCGAATGCCATCAGACAATCAAAATTTGGTAAAAACGAAAATAAAAATTTATTTCTACCAAATTTAACAATTCAAATCATCTGAAAATTACCAGAGTTCTAGTAGGGACTGAGCCCTACTTAATCCTGAAGAATAGAGAATTTTATTAAAATTTTTTAGTAGTAGCACCCTCACCCGAATGCCATCAGACAATCAAAATTTGGTAAAAACGAAAATAAAAATTTATTTTTACCAAATTTAACAATTCAAATCATCTGAAAATTACCAGAGTTCTAGTAGGGACTGAGCCCTACACAATCCTAAAGAATAGAGAATTTTATTTAAATTTTTTAGTAGTAGCACCCTCACCCGAACGCCATCAGACAATCAAAATTTGGTAAAAACGAAAATAAAAATTTATTTCTACAAATTTAACAATTCTATTCATCTGAAAAATTACCAGAGTTCTAGTAGGGACTGAGCCCTACACAATCCTGAAGAATAGAGAATTTTATTTCAATTTTTAAGTAGTAGCAGGTCCACCCGTACGCCATCAGACAATCAAAATTTGGTAAAATCGAAAATAAAAATTTATTTCTTCCTAAATTTAACAATTATAATCATCTGAAAATTACCAGAGTTCTAGTAGGGACTGAGCCCTACACAATCCTAAAGAATAGAGAATTTTATTTAAATTTTTTAGTAGTAGCACCCTCACCCGAACGCCATCAGACAATCAAAATTTGGTAAAAACGAAAATAAAAATTTATTTCTACCAAATTTAACAATTCTATTCATCTGAAAATTACCAGAGTTCTAGTAGGGACTGAGCCCTACACAATCCTGAAAAATAGAGAATTTTATTTCAATTTTTAAGTAGTAGCAGGTCCACCCGTACGCCATCAGACAATCAAAATTTGGTAAAAACGAAAATAAAAATTTATTTCTACTAAATTTAACAATTCAAATCATCTGAAAATTACCAGAGTTCTAGTAGGGACTGACCCCTACACAATCCTGAAAAATAGAGAATTTTATTTCAATTTTTTAGTTGTAGCACCCTCACCCGTACGCCATCAGACAATCAAAATTTGGTAAAAACGAAAATAAAAATTTATTTCTACCAAATTTAACAATTCAAATCATCTGAAAATTACCAGAGTTCTAGTAGGGACTGAGCCCTACTCAATCCTGAAGAATAGAGAATTTTATTTCAATTTTTAAGTAGTAGCAGGTCCACCCGTACGCCATCAGACAATCAAAATTTGGTAAAAACGAAAATAAAAATTTATTTCTACTAAATTTAACAATTCTAATTCATCTGAAAATTACCAGAGTTCTAGTAGGGACTGACCCCTACACAATCCTGAAAAATAGAGAATTTTATTTCAATTTTTAAGTAGTAGCAGGTCCACCCGTACGCCATCAGACAATCAAAATTTGGTAAAATCGAAAATAAAAATTTATTTCTACCAAATTTAACAATTCAAATCATCTGAAAATTACCAGAGTTCTAGTAGGGACTGAGCCCTACACAATCCTAAAGAATAGAGAATTTTATTTAAATTTTTTAGTAGTAGCACCCTCACCCGAACGCCATCAGACAATCAAAATTTGGTAAAAACGAAAATAAAAATTTATTTCTACCAAATTTAACAATTCTATTCATCTAAAAATTACCAGAGTTCTAGTAGGGACTGAGCCCTACACAATCCTGAAAAATAGAGAATTTTATTTCAATTTTTAAGTAGTAGCAGGTCCACCCGTACGCCATCAGACAATCAAAATTTGGTAAAATCGAAAATAAAATTTATTTCTTCTAAATTTAACAATTCTATTTATCTGAAAATTACCAGAGTTCTTAGTAGGGACTAAGCACTACACAATCCTGAAGTATAGAGAATTTTATTTCAATTTTTAAGTAGTAGCAGGTCCACCCGTACGCCATCAGACAATCAAAATTTGGTAAAATCGAAAATAAAAATTTATTTCTACCAAATTTAACAATTCAAATCATCTGAAAATTACCAGAGTTCTAGTAGGGACTGAGCCCTACACAATCCTGAAAAATAGAGAATTTTATTTCAATTTTTTAAGTAGTAGCAGCTCCACCCGTACGCCATCAGACAATCAAAATTTGGTAAAAACGAAAATAAAAATTTATTTCTACCAAATTTAACAATTCTATTCATCTAAAAATTACCAGAGTTCTAGTAGGGACTGAGCCCTACACAATCCTGAAAAATAGAGAATTTTATTACAATTTTTAAGTAGTAGCAGGTCCACCCGTACGCCATCAGACAATCAAAATTTGGTAAAAACGAAAATAAAAATTTATTTCTACCAAATTTAACAATTCTAATTCATCTGAAAATTACCAGAGTTCTAGTAGGGACTGAGCCCTACACAATCCTAAAGAATAGAGAATTTTATTTCAATTTTTAAGTAGTAGCAGGTCCACCCGTACGCCATCAGACAATCAAAATTTGGTAAAAACGAAAATAAAAATTTATTTCTACCAAATTTAACAATTCTAATCATCTGAAAATTACCAGAGTTCTAGTAGGGACTGAGCCCTACACAATCCTGAAGAATAGAGAATTTTATTCAATTTTTAAGTAGTAGCAGGTCACCCGTACGCCATCAGACAATCAAAATTTGGTAAAAACGAAAATAAAAATTTATTTCTACCAAATTTAACAATTCTAATCATCTGAAAATTACCAGAGTTCTAGTAGGGACTGAGCCCTACACAATCCTAAAGAATAGAGAATTTTATTAAATTTTTTAGTAGTAGCACCCTCACCCGAACGCCATCAGACAATCAAAATTTGGTAAAACGAAAATAAAAATTTATTTCTACCAAATTTAACAATTCTATCATCTAAAATTACCAGAGTTCTAGTAGGGACTGAAGCCCTACACAATCCTAAGTATAGAGAATTTTATTTAAATTTTTAGTAGTAGCAGGTCCACCCGTACGCCCATCAGACAATCAAAATTTGGTAAAATCGAAAATAAAAATTTATTTCTTCAAATTTAACAATTATAATCATCTGAAAATTACCAGAGTTCTAGTAGGGACTGAGCCCTACACAATCCTAAAGAATAGAGAATTTTATTAAATTTTTTAGTAGTAGCAGGTCCACCCGTACGCCATCAGACAATCAAAATTTGGTAAAAACGAAAATAAAAATTTATTTCTACCAAATTTAACAATTCTATTCATCTGAAAATTACCAGAGTTCTAGTAGGGACTGAGCCCTACACAATCCTGAAAAATAGAGAATTTTATTTCAATTTTTAAGTAGTAGCAGGTCCACCCGTACGCCATCAGACAATCAAAATTTGGTAAAATCGAAAATAAAAATTTATTTCTACCAAATTTAACAATTCTATTCAATCTAAAATTACCAGAGTTCTAGTAGGGACTGAGCCCTACACAATCCTAAGAATAGAGAATTTTATTTAAATTTTTTAGTAGTAGCACCCTCACCCGAACGCCATCAGACAATCAAAATTTGGTAAAAACGAAAATAAAAATTTATTTCTACCAAATTTAACAATTCAAATCATCTGAAAATTACCAGAGTTCTAGTAGGGACTGAGCCCTACTCAATCCTGAAGAATAGAGAATTTTATTAAAATTTTTTAGTAGTAGCAGGTCCACCCGTACGCCATCAGACAATCAAAATTTGGTAAAAACGAAAATAAAAATTTATTTCTACTAAATTTAACAATTCAAATCATCTGAAAATTACCAGAGTTCTAGTAGGGACTGACCCCTACACAATCCTGAAAAATAGAGAATTTTATTTCAATTTTTAAGTAGTAGCAGGTCCACCCGTACGCCATCAGACAATCAAAATTTGGTAAAAACGAAAATAAAAATTTATTTCTACTAAATTTAACAATTCAAATCATCTGAAAATTACCAGAGTTCTAGTAGGGACTGACCCCTACACAATCCTGAAAAATAGAGAATTTTATTTCAATTTTTAAGTAGTAGCAGGTCCACCCGTACGCCATCAGACAATCAAAATTTGGTAAAATCGAAAATAAAAATTTATTTCTTCTAAATTTAACAATTATAATCATCTGAAAATTACCAGAGTTCTAGTAGGGACTGAGCCCTACACAATCCTAAAGAATAGAGAATTTTATTTAAATTTTTTAGTAGTAGCACCCTCACCCGAACGCCATCAGACAATCAAAATTTGGTAAAAACGAAAATAAAAATTTATTTCTACCAAATTTAACAATTCTATTCATCTAAAAATTACCAGAGTTCTAGTAGGGACTGAGCCCTACACAATCCTGAAAAATAGAGAATTTTATTTCAATTTTTAAGTAGTAGCAGGTCCACCCGTACGCCATCAGACAATCAAAATTTGGTAAAATCGAAATAAAATTTTATTTCTTCTAATTTAACAATTCTATTTATCTGAAAATTACCAGAGTTCTTGTAGGGACTAAGCACTACACAATCCTGAAGTATAGAGAATTTTATTTCAATTTTTAAGTAGTAGCAGGTCCACCCGTACGCCATCAGACAATCAAAATTTGGTAAAACGAAAATAAAAATTTATTTCTACCAAATTTAACAATTCTAATCATCTGAAAATTACCAGAGTTCTAGTAGGGACTGAGCCCTACACAATCCTGAAAAATAGAGAATTTTATTTCAATTTTTAAGTAGTAGCAGGTCCACCCGTACGCCATCAGACAATCAAAATTTGGTAAAAACGAAAATAAAAATTTATTTCTACCAAATTTAACAATTCTATTCATCTAAAAATTACCAGAGTTCTAGTAGGGACTGAGCCCTACACAATCCTGAAAAATAGAGAATTTTATTAAAATTTTTAAGTAGTAGCAGGTCCACCCGTACGCCATCAGACAATCAAAATTTGGTAAAAACGAAAATAAAAATTTATTTCTACCAAATTTAATAATTCTAATCATCTAAAAATTACCAGAGTTCTAGTAGGGACTGAGCCCTACACAATCCTAAAGAATAGAGAATTTTATTTCAATTTTTAAGTAGTAGCAGGTCCACCCGTACGCCATCAGACAATCAAAATTTGGTAAAAACGAAAATAAAAATTGATTTCTTTTAAATTTAACAATTCTAATTCATCTGAAAATTACCAGAGTTCTAGTAGGGACTGAGCCCTACACAATCCTGAAAAATAGAGAATTTTATTTCAATTTTTAAGTAGTAGCAGGTCCACCCGTACGCCATCAGACAATCAAAATTTGGTAAAAACGAAAATAAAAATTTATTTCTACCAAATTTAACAATTCTATTCATCTAAAAATTACCAGAGTTCTAGTAGGGACTGAGCCCTACACAATCCTGAAAAATAGAGAATTTTATTTAAATTTTTTAAGTAGTAGCACCCTCACCCGAACGCCATCAGACAATCAAAATTTGGTAAAACGAAAATAAAAATTTATTTCTACCAAATTTAACAATTCTATTCATCTGAAAAATTACCAGAGTTCTAGTAGGGACTGAGCCCTACACAATCCTGAAGTATAGAGAATTTTATTTCAATTTTTAAGTAGTAGCAGTCCCCCCGTACGCCATCAGACAATCAAAATTTGGTAAAAACGAAAATAAAAATTTATTTTTACCAAATTTAACAATTCAAATCATCTGAAAATTACCAGAGTTCTAGTAGGGACTGAGCCCTACACAATCCTAAAGAATAGAGAATGTTTATTTAACTTTTTAGTAGTAGCACCCTCACCCGAACGCCATCAGACAATCAAATTTGGTAAAAACGAAATAAAAATTGATTTCTTCTAAATTTACCAATTCTATTCATCTGAAAATTACTAGAGTTCTAGTAGGGACTGACCCTACACAATCCTGAAAAATAGAGAATTTTATTTCAATTTTTAAGTAGCAGCAGGTCACCCGTACGCCATCAGACCATCAACATTTGGTAAAAACGAAAATAAAAATTTATTCTTCTAAATTTAACAATTCTATCATCTGAAAATTACCAGAGTTCTAGTAGGGACTGAGCCCTACTCCAAGCCTAGAGAAGAATAGAGAATT